>NC_064905.1:20984499-21295709 GCF_929443795.1 Astur gentilis | reverse complement strand
GTTACAGTCATCCTTGCTATTTCTTTTAGATCTATTGGGAAGGGCTTTTAATACCATTGGTCACTAAATATTGCCAAATGTCCCTAGAAGCCTTTTGACAAGACTGTCAAAGGTTAATAACAACCGAGTTCATCTCCTAACTTGGTTATGTTCCTTTTCTTCCCCTAAAGTTGCACCAATCTAGAGTGTCTGCTGAGGTCACTGTTTCCTAAAAGCAAACTCATTGCCATGGCTTCCAGCCATGCCTGAAAACCAATACATAATCATATCTCCCAGCTATGCCAAAAGCAAACAAACCTTCTCTTGGGTTTCTTTATTACTTGCAGTCCTTTTGTTCATTAGTTCTTCCTTCTCCTGCTGCAGTTTTTCTAAAGTTGCATTCAAAGGAAATACCTGTTCTTTTGCTTCCTGAAAAGTAGTTGGAGAAAGTCCTTTTTTATTTTCCCATTCTGTTAAAGATCAACAATTTTTCATGTGGTAAAAAAAGTCATGTGGTTATTTGCTCAGATTACAGACAATGTTAAAGATTTATTATCCCGCCCCCCACCCACCCCCAACCAAGGACAACAAAGCTAAGGGTTAACAATTAAGAGTATTTCCTACCTTGATCTCTCTGCATAAGGACTGAACCTCAGTGGTTAATTCCACTGTTTGTTCCTCCAGTTGTCGACGATGCTGCATGCTGCTGGAAATCTGAAGTTTCTCTGCTTTAAGCTCATTAACTGCACTCTTTAGCTGCTGAATCTGATTCTGCTGGTCTTGCTTGAGTTTTTGATTTAACTCAATTTTACCAGTAACTGCAGATGAAAACAAACACAGAATGAAATAGTCAATCTTTTATTAAAAACATTTATTGTCTTCCTTATGAAAATTTAACTCTAAATTAAGCTAGTATGACCCCCCAAAATCAAAACAACAAACTATTAGAATACAGTTATTTCAGAATGTAAAATAGGTAAACTAAAATTTTAATGGCAGGAAGTTTGGAACATTATTTTCAATATAAAAATGAAATACCAGTTTTGTATGACCTACCTGTATCCCACAAGTGCTTTTTCTCTTGTTTTTCATGGCTTACTTGTAGAACAGTTCTACTTAAATCGACCCCTAGCAGCTTAGCCTCCTGCTGAGCAATTTTTCGTTCAACATCCCTAATATCAGTCTGAAAGTATGAGGGAAAGTACTATTACTTTTGTGTTGGTGTTTAATAATGTATTTTTTATCTTTGGCACACAAGAATAAGCTTGGGGCTTGAGGCACACATGATTCAAAAGACCTTCAAATTTATCTCCTCTGCTGGAGCAATGTCACGTCCTTAGCAGTAAGGTTATGTCAGCCCACAAGCTGCTATAAACTGGAAAACCTAACTGGTATACAGGATATCACTCAATATGGACGGATGGGCTTTTGACATCCCCAGCCCACCTCAGAACAGTTAACATGTGCTACCTGTCCCTGTGACAATGGAACTGTTGAAGCCTCAGTAGCTGCTGCCATCTCCCACCCATGAAATGCTCTCAGTCCTTTGCCTGGCCCCAGGTTCTCTGCATAACTGTCCCTCTCACGGTTCTTGGTCAAGCAAAGATTTTATGTTGGTAATAAAGGCATCAAGACTGTTCAAAATGGCCTCCTATGTCAGAATAATAAAAAGTGTAGGATATCCATTCCCCTTTACCATATATTTAGATGGCACAGAACAAGGAAGCACACCTGACAAGATTCCAGAAAGTACTCAGAGCAGCTGCTGAGAATACACTGAGCTATAATGACTATGAAGACTGAAAAACACTTTGGTGCACCTGTGGTTATGCTCAAGTTCTGGATTATACATCTTTTCCTAGTTACTATAGCACAGAATTGAATGAGAACTCAAGGGACATTGTGGTCCCCAAAAGAAAAAAATCATTACATAAAACTTCAAGTTTTGTTAGTACCAAGATCACCTATGTAATGCTGCCTTTTAAAGTATTTTTACTTTTCCTGAATAGACTTAAGACCTCAAAGTTTTGTCGTATGATTGAATAACTACATATTGAAATGCTAGCAAGTAAGCATCACTTTATATATTAAAAGAAATTACCAAAGCATACCTGGTACCTCTCCATTAGTGTTATATCCTGTAAACATGCCTTGGCACCATCCTCCTGAGACAAAGCTTTCTGCAAGAATGATTGCTGTTCTTCTATCTCACTCTTCAGGCCTGTTAAATCCCTGTTTGCATTCTGTATCTTGCTCCTCAAGTCTGGTATGTCCCTATCTTGGAGTTCAACTACAGTTCGCCTTAAATAAAATAGAAATCCGTAAAATTTCCTTTGTCAAAACCAGCAGCATGAGTTCAAGACATTCAAGATAACAAGATCTGTAATATGTTTTAATAGTGGAAGACTAAATTTAGCCAAAATTGTAGCCCCTTAACCTTGCTCACATTCGATTACACTTATGTTGTATACCCAGCTAAGGTAATACATCCCTCATTATAGACAGGCGAGATGAAACAAACAAGCAGACAAAATCTCTTTTGGTTTTTAACTTAATTACAGCAAGTGATCATGAGAGGGTCTAAATCCATGGTACAAGAGTGCCCTCTTGTGAAGGAAAGGTCTACCCTCTAACATACTTTCACCAAATTCAGAACAATGGTCTGCAAATTTCCTGAGACTAGAGCCTCTTCACTACTGGCAGGAAACCTGTATACTCTAGTCTTACTTTTAATGCTGTTTGTACACTACAGAAAAAAAACCCAACAGGACACTTGACAAAAACTCTTTAGGTCTCGTGTTATTTGTTAATGTTTTGGAGGGAGGCAACAGGTAAACATTTCGGTAACAACAAAACCAGCCTGTCCATTTTAAATTACAATGATAAGCAACAAGGAAGGGAACTGTGCCTGTATAGTGTAAATTATCAGTAGAAAAGTAAGTATATAACCACTTTTTCTGCCTCATTCTCATGAGAAGCTCCAAAGGACCAGAAATACCAAAAATATAAAATAGCTAATATTAAAGTCCAAATAAGCAAAGAACAAATGCTAGCAAAATATTTATCTCCACAATAAGATTTTTTAAATGAATTAGCTAGCCCTAAAATAAAGCCTCTTTGATGTCTGCATTATTTTTAATAATCAGAAAACAAGCATTTGAAAGAAAACAGCTTGCAACAATATGGTTAACTAAGTACTTTACCTAAGTGGTTTAAGACTCATCATTTCATCACGTTTTTTCTCTTTTCTTTTAAGCTCAGACTCTGTTGACTTCAGTTTGTCTGGAGCAAGACGCAGCTTAGACTGCAGATCACTGATGACATCTTGCAGTTCGGCCTCTGTTTGAAAAACTCTTTGACAAACTGGACAACATGACTGGTTCTCCTCTGTCAGTTGTGTAATAAACTGTGAATAAACTGCAGTGGCTCCAGCAAGCACAGCTGGTTTAAAAAGAAACAAAAAACTTTGTTATATGAATAGTGCATAATCAGTTCTAAACTAGGTATGTATTTACCATAAATAAAGCAAAGTTACAACCCACAAAATCACAAAGATAGGAACCTAACATGGCCCTAAGCGACCTGGTCTGAATTCAGTGCTGCCCCTGCTTTCAGCAGGTTGCCCTTAAATCACCTCCTCAAATCCTTGTCAACCTGAATTTTTCTACAAGTCTGTTTTTTAAACCATGCTCATCCCTCTGTAATTAACAGTGGAAGCGAGTACTTCCTTCAGAAATTACTTTCTTTTAGTTAGTAGTAGGCCCTGTGGGCCAAACCCACACCGAACAGCTGGTTCTGTACTTGTCCTCACACCTGGCAGATCCAAATACTCAAAGCATTTCCTTAGGTTTGAGAAGGTCATGATCTGCATACACAGTAAGCCAAAGCAGAAACTTCACTTACACATAATAAGAGAATTAGCTGAAAGAATTAAAACCACTGATCCTGCTTAAATGTAAGACATAAATAGTAGTAAAGATAAGGAAAATTTATTAAAAAATAGTAAGATTCAGTAATAATCTCCCTTAAGTCAGTTTCTGTGTCTATTGTTTGTCCTGCACAAGCAACAGACTGTCTCAGTATCTGTGGCTTACATTTAAAAAAGCTTTAGGGAAAAAAGTAGAGCTATAGATAAATTTACCTCGCTGTTTTGAACTCTTTTCAATTTCATCCTGAAGCTTGTTCAGGTCACTGTCAAAATCTTGACTTCCACAAACATCAAAAAGTTTTGCTTCATGAAGGGACAACTGCTCTTCTTTTTTTTTTAGCTCATTACCGACATAAGTTTTATGATATTCTACTGATGCCAGTCGTTTGCTGAAACATCAATGCATAAACTCTTTTATTACAAAAACCCAAAGATTTCAAACTATTTAAGCAAAAACAAAAATATGGGAAGTTAATCTGAAATTGATATTACAGACCTGTTCACCAGTTCTTCTTTAATGATTTTTCAGGAAATTACTATAGAGTCAAGTCTTTATTTCTTTAAGTACAGCACAAATTGTTTAATTTTAATTCCCTTTTGTTTTCTAGATGCTTACTGACAAGAAACTAATTTCTAACGACAAAGCCATACAAAACTTTATAGAATAATACAATCAACTTTTTTCCCCTACAGCAATTATTGCTTAGATTATTGAGCCTCTTATGCAAAGAATGTTAGCATACTTCTACTCATGTTTCATACTTTTGATTTATGCAGTATTCTTATACTTAAAATCTTGGGTTTTTTTGTTTTGTGGAAGTTTAATGTGTATCACCGTGTAGTGTGCTGATGTTACCTACTCCTTCTAACAACTTGTTTTATATAATCAAATGAAATCAGGAACAGATAATCACATGTGAACTTGATACAGCCACTAACCACTCTGTGACTTACAAGAAAGTCAGAAGACCAGCAATTTCCACCCCAGAAGCACATTCATTCAGCTAGGATTAGTATAAACAATTAAGGATGTTCCAAACCAATATTTTGCTATCTTTTTTCATGCTGCCTTTGACATACTACAAATGTTGTGATTTTATTAACTAGCACAAACTATGTCAGCTACACATTACATAAATTCTGCAGGATGCTTTGATTTTGCAGATACCCAAATAAACAATAATGAATTAAATTAACAAGCATGTTAAGCATATTAACCTTTCTAACATTTAAATTCATAATTGCATAAATACTTATGGTGACATAATCAATTAATACTTACTTAAGGTCAGCAAGATTATCCCTTGTCTGATTAATCTTTCTATTTTGAACATGAAGCCAGTCTTCAAGTTGGTTTTTATTTGGAAAGTATCCCAACAGTGACTTCAGTTCATCAGAATGCCTTGATTTTACTTTTCTGATCTGCTCTTCTTTGTCTGCCTGGGAAAATAAAGCATTTTAAATTATTTTTTTCATATCTTCAAGTTTATGTCACTCAGTGCGTTCATGGAGTTAATGGCTTCTATGGAATCAGACAGAAGCTTTACATATGATTGTTGATAAACACCTGAAAAATACACAAATCTTGAAGGGACTGTATTAATTTCATGTCCCTCTCTTATGAGATGATGATAGAAAAATTACTTTGTCTTTCTTCAGCATCTCCATTTGGGTAATTGTCATAGTATGTAGATTCAACTGTTCCATCTCTTGATCCAACTTCCTAAGAGCTTTGTCCAGGTTTATTTTCTCATTTTGCAGAGTTCGTACTTCTACTTCAAGTGTTTCTACATTGCTGTTCTTCTCAGCCTTCTCCAGCTCATGTTCCTAAACAAAAATAAAAGCCCAGAAGACTTAAATGATTACACTAATCAATAAAGCTCTAACTAAAGGAAACAGAAGAAAGCTCTTAAGCTGCTGGTAGCAGTATTGTTACCTGTTACCGGAATGACACAGGATTTGTAAAGAATACATGAAAAAGGACAAAGGCTGTGATGTTGGCATGGCAAAAATAAAGCAGATACTGGATGCACTGTTCTGAAATGTAGTACTCCCCCAACTTGCTCATGCTTCTACCATAAGGCATAACCACATGACTTAGCTTCAGGAGGCTCACTCGTATTGAGTTTGCGTGGCAGGTTTTGGTAGCGGGGGGGCTACAGGGGTGACTTCTGTGAGAAGCTGCTAGAAGCTTCCCCTATGTCTGACAGCCAGTGCCAGCCGGCTCCAAGACGGACCTGCCACTGGCCAAGGCCGAGCCCAGCAGCGATGGTGGTAGTGCCTCTGGGAAAACAGATTTAAGAAGGGGGGAAAAATCCCTGCACAATGGCAGCTGCAGAGAGGAGTGAGAATATGCGAGAGAAACAACTGCGCAGACCCCCAGGTCAGTGAAGAAGGAGGGGGAAGAGGTGCTCCAGGTGCCAGAGCAGAGATTTCCCTGCAGCCCATGGGGAAGACCACGGTGAGGCAGGCTGTCCCTCTGTAGCCTATGGAGGTCCAGGGTGGAGCAGATATCCACCTGCAGCCCATGGAGGAGCCCATGCCGGAGCAGGTGAGTGCCCAAAGGAGGCTGCGACCCTGTGGGAAGCCCGTGCTGGAGCAGGCTCCTGGCAGGACCTGTGGCCCTGTGGAGAGAGAAGCCCAGGCTGGAGCAGGTTTGCTGGCAGGGCTTGTGACACCACGGGCAACCCACGCTGGAGCAGTTTGTGAAGAACTGCAGCCCGTGGGAAGGACTCATGTTGGAGAAGTTTGTGGAGGACTGTCTGCTGTGGGAGGGACCCCACACTGGAGCAGGGGAAGAGTGAGGAGTCCTCCCCCTGAGGAGGAAGGAGCGGCAGAGACAAGGTGTGATGAACCGACCCCAATCCCCATTCCCCGTCCCCCTGCGCCACTAGGGGGGAAGAAGTAGAGAAAATCGAGAGTGGAGTTGAGCCAGGAAGGAGGGAAGGGTCAGGGAACCTATTTTAAGATTTGGTTTTATTTCTCACTACCCTACTCTGATCTGATTGGTAATAAGTTAAATTAATTTTCCGCAAGTCAAGTCTGGTTTTCCCATGATGGTAATTGGTGAGTGATCTCCCTTTCTCTTTATCTCAACCAAAGAGCCTTTCATTACATTTTTTCTCCCGTGACCAGCTGAGGAGGGGAGTGATAGAGCAGCTTTGGTGGACTCCTGGCTGCTCTACTGTACATTGAATTCTGTAATGTACATTTACTGTACATTAAATTTGGGATTATCCTAGTGAGGAGTCTAGAAGAAACACTGTCCAGCACTGAATTCATACACAGCTAACAAACGTAAAATATTTGGCTACAAAGGCATAACCAGCTGTTCAACTGGGACGTAAAATGCTTGTAACTTTATAATAATTCATCAGATAAACTGCTTATAACCAACTAGCCCATCTCACACACAAGTTATCTCGAAAAAATACACGTAGTATAGCACTTTAGGTCACATTTTTCTGGCCCAAGAATTTAAGGCTGACTAATCTTATGATATCACCAGCTGTGGTTATTACCCTATTTATAACTCACCAAGCAGAATCGGCATATTCTGTGCATGCACTGTCCAAAAACAAAGAGTGAATAGTCCCTGCCCCAAAGGCTGCACCATTTAAACAGACAAAGCACAGAAAAGGTATTAAAAGGGCAAAAATGCAGCAGATGGAGTAAAGGTCAAGGGTTTTCTTTGGTTTTTCTTTTAATGATAAAGCCAAAAGTTTTTACTTCAAACTTCTATAAATTTTTCAATAACAGGAACTTACTGTCTTGACAATCTCCTGATCCAACTCCAGAATTCTGTCTGAAAAACCCTCCAACTGCTGCAATTCACATTTTACATTCTTCAGCTCAGCTTGTTTCTTATTTTGAATATCTAATTTCAGGTCAATGGTTCTTTCTAATCCAGTTTTCTTGTCTCTTATTTCATCTATCTGTTTTTGTTTCATTGCTTCTTTTTGTGCAAATTCTCTCTGAAAGAAGTCAGCAATAATATACTCATCATTTTTTTCATAGGAAAACAACATTTAAAAACACTACTTCACAGTAGCTTACAAATATTTACCACTGTAGTACAAGACATTGAGATACTTAGATAACTAGAACTTGTCAAAAATTTTCTGCTGAAATATTTCAACAGGAAAATGTAGATGCATCATACTGGTAGTGTTCTGTGAAAGCAACTCCATTTTGAAGATGACTTCAGCAAAACGTTGCTTATTTTTAAACCAGTTGCCCACTGTAATTCTTCCTCAGGCTTTTTAGCTTGTCAGTGATCCACCTGCATGCGAGGGCTGCTGAGAAAAACCTCTCTGAAGAACTGCCTGTTCAATAACTTTGGCAATTCAGATCACTTGATGACCACTCTTAGTTCCAAAACTAATTTCCATGGAAAGATTCAGGCAACCCATAACAAAGAATTCTAGATGAAAAAAAATGGCATTGGTTTCCCCCACAACATTCTTCCTCCCAGCACCATAAAGACACATATGGACCAATAACACACTAATAACCAATACTAACTACATGACTAAACCAACAAAATTCTTACCATCAAACGATTTGCAGCTTCTGTATCTCTTTCTTGTCTCTCCTTCAACAACCTGTGAAAACTGGTAACGTGCCTTTCATTAAAAGGTGCTCGCTCAAAACCATCTAATTCCAGCTGTGCTGCCAAAGACTGAATTAATGAATCCCTCATTGTGATGTGTTCTTGGTGACGATCTGCTTGCAGTTGAAGACGACCTTCACAAAAAGAAAATGTGACATTTAAAATGTGAAATTAAATGTGAATTTAAAAGGAAGCCTCTTAAAACACTAAAAATATTATTCTGATTAACAAAGAAAGCCCAAACATATTTTATGTAAGCATATACTCTGTCTCAACTACTACAGCTTTACTGAAATTCCCATAGTCCATCGAAAAGAGAATACACAATGTATGAAAGAATATTATCCTAAAGCCCTCTGACTAGTCTCCAGCCCCCACCCGAGACACCGAGCATACTGAGCATTCTGCTTTCACGTTTTTCTTGGTTAAAACACACTTACACAATCACATCTGGTTAGCAGACATTTTCATCACCCAAAGCAGTACAAGCTCAGACAGTGAAAACAATGGTGGCGTAAACTGCTAGGCTGATGTTGATCTATGCCACCGTAAGTTATCTATTTGGAATATCTTTATAAAGAATGGTCCATTTACAAACAAAGGTATTACATGTTGTAATTATAGCTCAGAACAACAAGTGCACATTAGAAACTCCATGAGAAGAACGCTAAGACCTGTCCACCTGTGAGAGTCTCTTAGCATACTGTGCAGCCCACTCCAAACTCATACACTTTTCAGGGGTTTCGTCTAGTTCAAATCCCTTAAACTCTTATCAGCAGTTCCATTTCAGATCTTAATTACGTTAAAAAATAAATACAAGGTTATAGATGAAGTCTAAAATACCTCGTTCAATAAGTAGTTCTGATTTCTCACTGTTAAATCTCTGGCATTCTTTAGTGGCTCTATCTAATTCACGCTTACAGTCTGATAATCTCTTCTCTTTCTCCCTCACCGTTCTCTGGTGGTTCTGGTATCTATCCCTTAGTTGTTCATCTGTTCCTTGAAAAACCTGTACACCAAATAAAATACAGAATAAAGTTAGCTTTTTAACTAATTTATAAGCTAATTAATGATGTTTTAAGACAGAATCGTTTCTACTGTAACAGAATTCAAGAAATAAGACATAAACACCTCCCACGTGGAATTTCTATATTAAGACACATATGAAGAAAAATTAAATATGCTACAAGCAAAAGTGGAAAAAGAAAAATCTATTTTTCTTAGGCTGATAAAACAAATGAATTTAAATTTTTACCTTTAAGGAATTTCTTTCCGTTTTTCAAAATAGTTTTAAATGCCTTGTCACAATCACAACAGAAGACTGACAATTATTTCTTATTTTAAGAGAAAGAAATAAAAAGTCTCCAGGGAGATGAATAGTATTAACATCAAGAGCCATCCCATACTGGTCAAAACAAGTGCTGGCTATCATCAACATACAGCAAGAGGTTGATATTTTCAAGTTGCACACAACAAGGCATTGTTACCAATAATTATCACTTTTATGAAAACTTCTGTCAGTATTTGCCTTCCTGGCAAGCTAGTCTATGGTGAAGGGAAAAGTTACAAATAGCAATTTAACCCAAATTACATAGAAACTAATATAGCTTTATTGAGCCATATTTGCCATATCTGGTAATATCAAGCAAGCTACATGGGCTATGAAAATGTTCTTTACCAACATCTAATGCGTAATAAAATATATACGTAGTTCACAGGGTAGCAAAAGACAGACTGCTTTTTCAATAGAAAGGATGTCAGCATGGAATTTAAAAGGCAACCTTTTCCATCTTCTGTTGCAAATCTTGATTATCCTTCTCCATCTGCCTCCTCCTGCTCTCCAAGGCTTTTACATCGTTGTCCAGCCTCATTACTTTCATGAGATTCTGTTCAACTGCTGCCAGAGAACTCTGCAAATAAAAGAATGCTGTAAGTGAAATATCTCACCAGCTTATGAAACCCATAATCAATTGTTCTATAGTTAGTTTAGCTTTTGTTTTAGTTACAGTTTATAATAGTTTTAGTTACCAGCTAAGTTTGAGAGAGATTTTTAAATTAAGCTACACAACCCCAATGCTGCTACAAGAATTTCACAACCTATGTTCTTAAACCTCCAATGACTGTTTACAGATTAGACCACCATCTGCCAGCTTTGTTGAGGTATGCTTGATTCCGCTTCAGAGCAAAGGATTAGATAACACAACAAAAGTGTAAGATTGTAATCAAGAAATTCGTCTAGCTTTCGCATTTTGCTGCGTTCTTTAGTACTCATGTATTGTTTTGTACTAAAGTCTGTATTAAAGTCTTAACATAATTGTAATGCAAATTACCTTTAGAGGATCAAGTTGACTCTCAATAGATTTTACATTCTCCTTAGAAGCAGCCAGTTGAGCCTCTCTGTTGCTAAGATGATTCTGGATTTCCTGTGCTTTTTCTTTATTCTGTTTTAGGTATTTCAGTTCTGTCTGGCACTCTTTTACTTTCAAGCTTTGTTTCAGTCGTACCTGACGGAGAGTTTCGAGTGCTTTAATATACCTTAAAAAAAACCCAAAACCAACAACGTTTCAGATCCTATTGGCAATATAGCAATACTGATGTATGAAACAATGCCTTAGACATTTTTATTAAACCTACATTATAAGAGAAGACATTTTCTTACTTCTTTTTTATTTAAACTACAGTAAAGAGAAAAACCTTGTTGCTGAAAAGATCTCATCAAATTTTTGTTTCAGGGCCTTCCCTTCACTTAATGGCCAGTTGGATTCTTCTTGGTGGCAGAAAATGACATTGTTAATCACTGATTTGGAAACACCAAGGGCGCTGATCATCTCTCTATCAATTTCTGCACACTTGGAACTGAGACTGACCTTCTCGCCATGCCTATGTAGCACAGATAAAGAAAATCCACAAAGAAGTTACTAGCAAGTTCTTTTAAAAGAAGTAAACTGCATTTTTAACAGTATAATCTCATTATAACATACTGAGTCAAAAACTTAACGAGTAACCATTTTTAAACATTTAATTACCTTGTTCAACACATGCATTCAACACTGTCAATATTTGTAGTCAAGACTGTTACACATTTTAAGACTATGCAGAATAACCAGAGGGAGCAAAAATGATCTTGAATGAAGTTAAGTGAATATGACTCTTACATAGTGGAGATTGGAGTTAAACATGGGCCAACAATGATCTGAAACTGAAAATGGTGCTAAAGGAAGTAAAGCCTACATACTCCACACAATGCTACTTTCAAACCATGTCATTATTAATACAATTTTCAAATAAATGCAAGTTAACAGATATAAGTAGTTCTTAAAGTAGTGGCTATCAAACGTAGGATTTTTGAATCAACTAATAGATAAAGTGATGAAACTACATAGCTTTAATCTAAAAGCACTGGTAGCTACTTCAAGGAATACATTATGAAGTTTTCTCTTGTCTTATACTTAAAAATATACAAAACCCAAACCAATCTTCATGCCAAAGTAAGAAAAAAAACCAACCATGACAACTTACTTTGTTCTAGTAATGACAGATTCAAGTGTTTTAAATTCTGTTTTCTTGCCTTTCTGGGTACACACCATGGATCGCTGGACAGCTACGAGCTCACCGTTTACATCACGAAACTGTAATCGAATCTGAGCTCTAACATCTGTTTCATTGGCAACCTTTAATAGAAACAAAGAAACTGAATAAGGGAAATTCTTCGCAATGTCCAAATGAATATGTGCCTTCCCAGCTGTAGGTAATGTTCTAATGTCCCCCAACTCTCCGTTTTTCCTGAAACAATACAGTCAGCTCATGTTTGCCTAGGACCTGAACATCCTTGTCTTCATCACAACCCTGAGTGCAGTTAAGTATTTTTACTTAGGAGTGAACACACCTTAAATCTAGTCGCCATGACTTTTACCTTTGGATCATGAACAAATGAGTTCCCTTTGGTGCCAGGAGGAAAATCTCCAGTGGATATGTATTTAAGACATTCAATGATAGTCTAAGAAAACAGAAATAAGTATACAGTTATAATGGCAATTTAGAATAAACAAGATGGACTACAGGCAAAACCAGTAACAGCCCAAATATTTACAAATGAGTTAAATATGTGAGGAGAGAGAAATAAGAAATAACATTTTATTTTTTAAGTATCATGAGACTATGGTACATTGCAAAATCAGTTTTAATCAGGATCTGGATCAATTTCCTGTGAAAAATATCAGCCAGAGCTCTGCAAAATCCAGGCGTGAAAGCAGATCTCTAATAATGCAAAACAACACAATATTTACAGTGAACAGCAAGATTTCTGTGATATTATTAATACCTTTCTGTAAATCATTATTCATGTTTTGAGGCCTTTCAGACCTATTTACAGTTCAAAACCAAACATATAGTAAGCCTTACCGTTTTTCCTGCACCATTTGGTCCCACCAAAATAGTTAATGGATGAAAGAAAGTGATAATTTGTTTGTCTTTATCCTCTACCCCAAAGCTCCTCACTCCGAGGATACTCATCTTCTCAATCTTCGACATTTCTGCAGAAGGTATTCTCTCCCAAAGTCAGAAGTGTAAACGTTATAAATCCTGTAAAATAAAGCTTCGTGAAAAATCTAGAAGGCAAAAATCACAGCACATCACTGAAAGCTCACAACGCATCTATACAAGCACAAAATATGCTTAACAGCTTTAAAAACACAGCTAAGGCTCTTCAGTCATGGCTCAAGGTACAGAACATATGAAGGCAAAAACTCATGTTTTAAACTGAGAAGCGAGTCAACTCCAGGTTAAGAGAAGTGCCATACTATTTATCATTAACTCAAACCCAAAAAATAACCCTTTATTCCACATCACAAAACCCACGCACACGCTTTCAGAATGCCCCCCACGCAACAGAGGCCCAGATATTTTTTCCCCTTTAAAAATCCAGTCGCCCTGCAATACCCAACACTGTGCCAGCTTCCCCACCGCCTCTGTTTCTCACAGGACCGCTTTCCAATTTGAAGGGGACACCCAGCATTACCTTTGTCTTGATATGAGGGGGAAGAAAAAAAAAAACCCCAAACAAAAAAGCAGGAGACTTCGCAGGCAGGGCCCAAGGCCTGTGCACGGGTGGGAGCTCCCACGGGCTGGGTAACTGATGGAGGCAACTCCTACCCTAAGGCCCGTTACTGACCCGCGGTAAACACGTGTATTTCAAGCGTTTAGGTATGTGTATTTCAGAGATGTTTCCTATGGCCGAAAGAGCGTCGCTCGGTGCGCTCCCACTCTCCCCTCAGGGCTCCCCCCTGCCCTCCCCCGGGCCCAGCTGCCGCCTCAGGGGAGGCCCAGCCGGGCTCGGCCCCGCCAGGCCACCGCTGCGGTTGGAGGCAGGCGGCAGCGGTGTCGTGTGTGAGTGTGGTGGTGGTGGTGGGGGGGGGGGCCGGGTGGCAAAAGGGCATTTCCCGGAGAAACCCCGCCGCCGGGGCAGAGGTGGGCAGCGGGAGTTTCCCACCCGGAGCCCCGGCGCTGCAGCGGGGGTGGGACATTTTCCAGGGAGAGGCGATGGCACCGCGGGGGCGGCCCTTCCCCTCCCTGCCCGCCGCCTGCCCCGCTCCCCCAGCCCGGTCACCTCAGCTCGCTGCTGCTGCTGCTGCTGCTCCCGCCGCCGTCCCCGCGCCCCGGCAGCCACTGCGCCCGCCGCCACGCCCCGGTAATGGCGGGCCCCGCCCGCCCCGGCCCGGGCTCACTACCGCCCCCCCACCCCGCTGGAGACCCCCGGGATTGGAGCGGCCGCGTCGCTTTCCCCGGCTCCTCCGCCCGCTCTTCTTCTTCGGTTCTCCGTTTCGGCCACAGGCCGTGTGTAGGCGAGGCGGGAAAGGGGGCAACCATGAGCAAACCCCGCTCCGGCTCTTCCCCACGGTCCCCTCCTCATCCCCGGGACCCTCTCCTCATCCCCACTGCCCCTCTCCTCATCCCTTCTCATCCCCATGGCCCCTCTCCTCATCGCTTCTCATCCCTGCACCCCTCTCCTCATCCCCCATCCCTTCTCCTCATCCTTTCTCATCCCCATGGCCCCTCTCCTCATCCCCGGGCCCCTCTCCTCATTGCCATGGCCCTTCTCCTCATCCCCATGGCCCTTCTCCTCATCCCCCAGCCCCTCTCCTCATCCCCACTGACCCTCTCCTCATCCCTTCTCATCCCTGGGCCCCTCTCTTCATCCCCATGGCCCCTCTCCTCATCCCTGGGCCCTTCTCCTCATCGCCATGGCCCTTCTCCTCATCCCCCAGCCCCTCTCCTCATCCCCACTGACCCTCTCCTCATCCCTTCTCATCCCCGGGCCCCTCTCTTCATCCCCATGGCCCCTCTCCTCATCCCTGGGCCCGTCTCCTCATCGCCATGGCCCTTCTCCTCATTGCCATGGCCCTTCTCCTCATCCCCATGGCCTCTCTCCTCATCCCCATGGCCCTTCTCCTCATCCCCCAGCCCCTCTCTTCATCCCTTCTCATCCCTGCGCCCTCTCCTCATCCCCCATCCCTTCTCCTCATCCTTTCTCATCCCCATGGCCCTTCTCATCCCTGGGCCCATCTCGTCTGCCCCATTACCCCTCTCCTCAGCCCTCAGCCCTTCTCATCCCCATGGCCCCTCTCTTCATCCCCCCCAGCCCCTCTCCCCCATCCTCTCCTCCCTGCCCTATCCTGGGGACACACAGTGTCACCCAGACATCTTCCCCCCCGCCCCGAGGAGCCGTTAGCACTTCTATTAAAAAACACAAAACAATTGTGAAATAATAATTTCAGGTGGTTTTAAAATGGTGTTTCCAGCCTGCTGCCATGGCTCGGTGCCCCCACAGTGCTGGTACGGCAGCTATGGCAGTGGAAAACTCCAGCTGGCCCCAGCTCCAGCCGTCGCCCTCAGAGGAGACAGGTTGCCTGTTGGAAGACAAATCTTCCAGCCCCGTCGTCAAACAGAGCCAAGTGACAACGGATCATCCCGCAGATAAGCCCCCTTTTTCTGACAGTCTGGTTAAGTGATGAAGAGACCCTGGGGGTAATTGAGTTGGGGGGAGCGTGAGGCTGTACTGCTGAGCCCTGCTTTTAAGGCAAATCTGCAGATCCCCACAACAGTCCAGCTCAGGCAGTTCTGTCTCAGAAACCACATTTCCGATGCTGGCTTTGATGTCCGCTCATTCTGCCCATTACGTGCAGTTGAATCAGAGCCAGCTCAGGATTAACGACCGGTGTGCAAAAAGGTGGCACAGCATCGTTGGAGCTGCCGCAGTTACCTGGCTGGCTGTGGCGATGCCAGTCCTGTTAGTAACTCCGTGTGTGTGCTCGTGTATTTCCAGCATGAGTCCTCGGGGCTGTGGGTGAGTGGTGGTTCACCATGACGCTGTCAGTAGTGTGAGTGTGATGCATCCCTCTCTCGCAGCGACAGATGAGAGTCAGGAAATGGTTTACAAGTCTGAGTTGTTATGTGGTCTGGTAATTCACCTTCCTTAGTAGGAAGTCTAGAATACAAACTGCAGAAATTCCACATCAATCTCTTTGTGCTCAGTGCAGGGAGAGGATGAAGTGTAGTCATATATCTGATTGTAGGATTAGCTCCATGTAGGTTTAATTTGAAGGGAACTTTCCTTCAAATCCATATGAAAAATAGGGAAAGAATGACTAACCCAAGTGGTATAAGATATTTTTGAAATTAACATCTTAAGCAGGACTCAAAAAGCATTGGGCATACAGAGAAGCACTGTTAGAGCAGATGAAATGTGTGAGGACCCTCTGCCACATCCTCCCAAGGAGAACAGCTTCTCTTGCACAGGGGAGCTCTGGTGAGGCACTAGCCCTTGTACTTCAGCTTCCTATTTTAGAAATTTAATACAGGTCATTCTGATCATTCAAATACCATTCTGATGCACGGAGTGTCAAATCCAGACAGGTGGCCTCTCATTAAGTAGAAATGTTTTATTTAATGGCATATAGCATTCTTTTCTGCATTTTACACCTGCCTACAAAAATTGTTGTAAATAATAGAATATAAGCTGTTTGTAAGGAAACAATAATACCTTCATTGCCAAACCTACTTTTTATTTGCTCACAATTTTCTGCAAATCTGTCTTGTGGACTGACAGCTGTCATGCACAAGGGTGAATTTTACTGGACTTACCAAAACATGAAAATAAATTGCAGCAGCTTTTAACATTAAATGCAAACAGTTTCCATTGTTCCACAGACGGCTCAATGACTGCTGACCAAAGCAACTTCATGCTTCTAGGTCAGTGACTCCAGAAACCCAAAGAAAAACTCAGTTTCCTAATTAAATTAGAACAAAATTAGAAAGCATTCAGAAATGCCTCCTATACGTATCTGAAGGGAGATTGCTAAATAATGTAGTCAAAATTCCATGCAGTTTTTTGCCACTAAGTCTACCTGTTTTATGTACTTTCTTAGTCACAGTGCTAAGCCTGATTTTTTTTTTTTTTTAAATAAGAGGAAACAAGAAAAAATGAAACCAGACATAATACCTTTAGCAAGGGTGCATGTTTTATACCACTTGGTAGGTAGTATAACGCAGATCCTGCTCTCAACAGCAAAACAGGTAGTTACAAAACTGGCACGAAATAATACAACTGAAACAGTTAAACAAGAAATCAGTGGATAATATGCATGTCTGTTATTGGATAACCACTTTCCCTGCAGTACAAAAAAAATGAGCTGTTTCTGGTTAAGTCCTCAACCATTATCTATCCTTTTCTGTATACCAGTGAAAACGAAACTCCTAACACTGCTGATTTTCTGACATGTATGATCTTAGCATAGTTTGTTAAATACTTTCAACGTTCCAGTCTGTGCTGGAAAAGAATCTCAGGAAAAATCGTGGACATTAGAAAAGTCCGAAATTCTAAGCCAAATCTGGAGTTTTGCAACTGAACTTTACTTCTGTAATGAGAAAGTCAATCTCTCACAATTTTAGTTCACCAAATAACATTGTTAATAATGATTGTGTGCACAAAGCACATTAAGAACTCGCCTAATAGAGCATTATAAGGATACCACAGTGTTGCAAGAGCTGTATATCATCAGATCTAGAAGATGTGGTCTGTGGACTCCAGCTATTGCACAGCTAGTGCCATTGGGCACTGTTTAATCAGAGATTACTCACTTCATAGATGCTTTGGGATCTACCAAGGGGTTGGAAAGGAGTACTGGAATTTTAAGGCAGTTTGGGGGACTGCAGGAAGGTTCCAGCTGATTAAGAGTAGGAAAAAGGATCTCTCCCTTTGGCTGCTCAAGTTAATTTCTTTCTAGGGCCCACACACTTCCTCGCTCCCGTGTACCAGTCTTCTCCAATATCTGTTGCAAGAAGCCACTCTTCCTCTTTTCTCCATAGCCCCTACTCATCTTCCAGCTAGAAAAAAATCCAACCAGAACAAAAAAAGCTGGAGGACTGCTCCTTTCTCCCTTCTCTGGGGCTTTCTTGTCCTACTCCTGAGGACCAGGAGTCCCTCCAGCACTAACTGCAGGGACAGGCTGCCGGCTGCGGATGCCGTGGACACCCTCACCTCTGCCTGGCAGCCCCTGGCTGGGTGGGAGTCATCTCGGGTTCACCTGTCGGTAAACCGGACAAGCTGCCAGTCTTGGGAATCTAATTTGCTTACGCCTTCAGCCAACTCCAAAATTGATGAGTAACTTTACCAGCATATTTTAGTGCTTACTGTGCTTCCTCTATGAAGGGAAACAAAGCAGCCAGTCTTGTATCAGGTCAAGTTCATCGTTAGGTAAAAGAGGCAAACTTTGGAAAACAGCCCTTTGTACTCGATCTCAGCATCATCTGTCATTAAAATGAGAAACACACAAATGATAGGTAAAGTAAGCCTGGACCTTATCGTAAGCTGGCAGCCAGCAGGTGGTTTTGTGGCTAACAATTCAGGCTTTCTCTATGATCGTAGTCTGGTGATAATCCTATTTTCTATGAGCGCAAAAAAGGTTCACAAAATGTGAGCTATGGCTGCTACAGATCTTAAGAAGAGGCTAGTATTCACCTCACTGAGCGGTTACTGGCACAGCAGGATGTAAGAATATTGCCAAAGTCAAAGATAAAATTCATACCCATCTTTCAGAAGCAAATACAGCTCCTCTAGATAGATGTTACTAGATTATACTCCATTTGTGCGTTGTCTCCTGCCCTGTAGCTGCCTTGTTATGACTCAGTTGTTCATGAGCACACTGCCATTAGTCTCTGCTGTTGCTGCTTTCTCTATGGCAACACTTTTCCATGTTGCTGTTGGATGATGCACAGACTGTGTCCTGACTCTGCAACCAGTCTGACCTCTGGAATATTCTCCAAAAGTCATCGATTAGGAGACTTAGTTATTGGTGGTGTTTCTGGTAAGAGTTTTCTGTTTCACACACACTATTTTTGCACCAGTATGAAATCTATTCTCTAAATCAGTGTTTATGCTACTCTGGGATGGTTTAGTGGGAATGATTTCTTGACTTGTGGTCTATCTCCTTTGACTGACACTCAGCACAGTTACCAGCCTTTCAGAGTATATAAATCTCTGAATGTGAAAGTATGAACGTGAAAGGCTGAGGAGGAGAACTACCTGAGTCACTGTTTCCAGTCTCCTGCAATGCATACTATTGTGTCGTCCCGTCTAGAAATCTGTCAACGCTCCTTTATAAAACTGGTTGGAACATTAGGTAGAAGAACAACTAGCGGTTACAAACTTTTATAAATTTCCAGCCTAAATGTCTGGTGGCTGGAGTGTTCCCCATTTGAATTTGTCTGAACATCGTCCTGCATCTAAGGTGCCTTCTTCCTGCTCTTATCTCAATTTGTTTATAGACTGCACATATTCTCAGCCCTCATTTTCCTAGATAATCAAGCCAAGTTCTTCCACTGAGTTCTTTGTTCAGATGATCAATGACGTTGTTAATGACAGTAGGACATAGACTGCATCTTGAGGCCATTCATTAGTTACCTACTTCAGCCTAATAACTTTCCTTTTCAACACGACTCTTAACATAGCCCAGTAAACTATTCATCTGCCTTAATACTTTCACATCTTCTCCAGATTAACCAATAAGTTATTGTCTGACACAGTGCTTTACTAAACCCCAGATATCTAGAATCCTTGTCTTCTTATAGGATGAACTCTTATCAAACAAGGATATCTGGTCACTCTGGCATGATCCATCTTCAGCAATCAATGTTACATTTTGCCTTATTCTACCATTTACTTCTATGTCTTTAGCGCACATTTCTTTCCAAACTTGTTCTAAAGGCCAACACATCAGAAGAGCCAGCCTTCGCCAGTCCAGCTTGCTTTTTATGTGTAACCTAATGCACCACTTTATAGAGAATTGGGGGAATGTAGATTTTATCATCCCCTGATTTGAAAATGCAGTTCAGCTCCAGGTCAGGCCTGGAGGAATGCCACAGACACGTGACTGTCTCCCCAAGAGCTGCTGACCCTGCCAAATAATTTTGTCTTCCTTCTCATTTTTTTGCAGTCCACTCCATCATTTCAGATGCTGCTCTTCACTCACTGCACCGCCTATCTCACAATACCTTATATCAGTATTTTTCCTTCAACTGCCAGTCCTTCCTTGACACTTTTCTAACCACTAAGATATCTTCATTCACTTGATTTTTTTTCTTAATTCCTATGTACGGTCAGTTCGGATTTCACTCTACCCTACAGAATAAGTACAGATGCAAAGTCTGATAGACAAGATATTTGCACTCAAATGGGAAGTGGAACCTTACATATTGATCTCATTTGTTTCTGCTGTAGTTGGGTGCATGGCATTTTACTGGGAGACACTTATCCTATGTTGCCTTCATACATTTTTTCCATTCTACTCCCACGTACCTCCCGTAATGTCACAACTCCTTCTTTATTCAAACTCTGCAAGACTCATTGATGCTGTGATGCAAAGAACTGCCATGGTTCTATCCATGGATGATGGACAGAAGTCTTCCGTTATTAAAAATCATTTGCATCTTGTTCCTCTCCCAAGTCATACCTAGGTGGTGTGTCACCATGGGTGTGATCAGTTTGGAGCAAAATTTTTCATTATTTCAAAACTGGCTAAGACATTGTTGATGATTCAGATCCTGGTGACAGCCCCAAAAGATTAGATTTTTGGCCAATATGGCAAGAAACATTTACTCCTCTAATTCTTGTTAAATATGACAAAATATATACTCTATTAGCACATCATATCATAAACATGCTAATGTCTATACTAATAATTTTTAATAAGACTACCACTATTTGTGAAATGTTACAAAATGCTTGCTTTATATCCACACTGTGGGAAAGGGAAACCTTTCAGAAGATCTGCTTTTCTTCTACCTAGTTTACCATAGATGTTTTTTATCCCTTTCCTTCTAGGAAAGAGTGGCTGTACCAGGTCAGGCAAAAGGCCATCTTACTCGGCGTCCTGGCTCTAAGAGTAGTCAAATGCTGATTTCTGTGGAGGAATGTAAGTATATGTTGTGTTATTCCCTGCGTGCTCTTCCAGGATCCAAACATTTTCAGCTGTGGGCCTCTGGTGTTTCTTTGGATGCGCTGACAACAGGATGCTCAATGAGCCTAGTGTTAAAAGGTTTTTCAGGAGCTTTTCAGTTAGGATCAAAAGATCCTTTCAAGAGGGGTTTTTTTAACCTCTCGTTATACTTATCTTGCTGAATTTTAGGACAGGAATAGGTATTTTAATATTAAAAAAAATTAAGTTTAGTTTAGCAGTGTTTTCAACAAGACTTAAACAGATCTGTTCATAAAATTATGTATTAAGAAATTAATTATTTGATGTGCACAAGGTCTCCTTTGTTTCTGTGACTCTCAAGCAGATAGCTATGGGAAACCAGATGACTCCTCTCATATCATTGAGTGATTTGTCTGATTTTGCTGGAAAATTGTAACCTTTTAGTGAGTGACTCTTACCCTCTCAGAAGCCCTTGCCAGGCATCTGAAAGTAGTTTTTAGCCATTTATAAGCACTTCAGTATTTTTCAGTACATAGAGTTTTTCCACTAACGTTGATGCCAGGACTGCTAATTTCTGCCATTAGTGCCTACCATGCTTTTGCTATTTGGCTGTTGCTAATTAAACCCATGCTATTCCCAGCTATGTATTATATGCTGAGTTTCGCAGAACATCCAGGGTGAAGGAAGAAGGCTAAATAAGTCATACTGGTTAAGTGATGTTAGGGTCTGTGTAATAGCAAATAATTTGCTATTATTTTTTACTACATCTAGAACTGCAGCTTATGTTAGAAAATCCTATTGAACAAAGGATGTCATATTACTGAGTGGAATATAAGAACTACTTAGGTTTCCAGATCTCCATCTATCTGATTACGTGATGCAAAAGTAAGAATAGAACCACATAAAGATGTGTGTTATACAAGGAATACTCCTATTTCCTGTGATGAGTTTTTGATATCGTGTAAGAAAATGACATCTCTTATCTACAAAGGTATTTTCCCCTTATTTGATGTCAGAGGGAAGGAAACCCCCAACCTGTCCCCACTGAGGCATCCCACAGTGCCTATACTAATTCACACTATTTCTTGTGCCTTTTCCTATGTGAGAAAACTTTCCCTTCGATTTAATATTCAAGGTGTACATGAGTATATATAGGCAGCATGTGGTATTAAAAAGGCATAAATCAAACGTAGCTTTCCTGGAAGCAAAAATGCTGTTGCTTTTTATCTTCTTATTGAGTAGCAGCTTACCTGGCTCAATGGGCAGTGCAATAGAAGAATTTCAAGCAAACTTCAAAGCTCTAGTGGATCTAGCAGGCAAGGAGGTGGGTCATTATCTTTTCTTCTTCATTTTCTACAGTTCTTTTGATGGAAGTATAAAATCAAGTCTGGGCTAGTTTCAGCTCTAGTTTGCATGTCCTGTGTTTTGTTTGCTAAACTTGAGATGCTGAAGGCACTGCATGTCAACCTCTCCTCAGAAGTTGGCGCTGCAATTGTTTCCCCAAAGGAAGTTCAGAAATAGAAAACCTGATGAAGACGATATGTAGTTAGAGATGCTTAACGATGTGGCAGTCACTTAGAAGATAAATACCTTTTAACACTATTTTATTTTTTTAAATTTTAGAGCTTTCTTCCAGTACCTGTCGGGAAATTTCAGGTAATATTTTTAAAACTTCTTTAATACTGCTGTTGTTAATAATTTGAAAAATGATGATGCTTTGCAGCAGATCTTGAGAGAAAGAGAGTTAGACTACTAAAAAAAGACTGAATCTCACAAAAAGGGAATACACATGCTAACGATATGTTCATGAGCAGTTCTATAAAATTCAGTTAAGTTCCTTGTATGCAAAAAGTTATGGAAATAAATAGCCAATTCTGAGACCAGGGTCTCTGAGACTTGGTTAGACTCCTACTGAAGGCAATCGCAGGAGATCTCGCAGAGAGCTTAACATCAAGGCTGTTCTCAACATTACTATATGATATGCAGACCCTGAATGTGACCTGCTGTCATTTAGAACAGAAGGTGGTGAATACGGGTAGTACTGGGAACACTAAAATGTTCTTACCTCTTGGCAAACAGACGAGTTGAATGTTACAAAGCGTAATGGAGGTTGTCTCCGAAGGAAGCAATTTGGAGGCATGACAAGTTATCGCACACAGCCTTGTTGATTAGTGTTTTTCAGCCTGTGGTCTGCAGATTTCTCAGGCTCTGTGAACTGAAAAAAGGTTCATGAAAAATAAATAAGAAGAGGCGTCCTGTCGTTGGGAGGCCTTATCTTTAGCGGAAAAAAACCCGTTTAGAGTTTTCAGCTTTAAAGAAGGCGAGAAGCAGCACTTTATAGACAGAAGAGTACGGTGCTTCTGTCTTTCTGCACAGAGATGGTAGCTGTGAAAGGCAATTAGCAGATCTAACCTCCTTGGACTCCATGTGATTTTGATAAAACTGCAACCCCAATGGATTTTATTCCTCTTTTACAACCCTTTTCCCTGTTTTTCCTTTATAATGATTTTTTTAAATGTCATATACTTTTTTAATTATCCTGCTGTAGATTTTTATCAAATCCAAGAAAATATAGGAAAGTACCTCTTTCCCTAATTGTACAGTAACAGAGTAGACAATAGGTAATTTCTATTTCTGCTGTGCATGCAGTTAGTTATTGAATTCAATGAAAAATAGAATCTAACTCATTTGGCAGAATATAATTTTGCTGTTGTTTGATATATTTTTTAGTGCAACCTTGTTTCCTGCCACCTTGAAAGAACCGTAGAACAGCTGAAAGTTTACTTTAAGAATGATCAAATGAGAACACATGTTTCTCTGATGGAGAAAAACATGGACCGCATAATATCAACTTTAAACAAAGCACATACAGTAAGTTTCTCATCAGTTATTTATAGTGATTAAAAAGGTAAAAATTTGAAATTACTGTGAATAGACTGCTCATTTGTTTTGAAAACACACGAAATTAAGCAACCCAGCATCCTGGTCAACTAAAGTCAATAGCAAAATTTTGATGCCACCTCCATACGGTCTTAATTTCGCACTGTTGAGCATTATGGCTGCCACTCAGCAATGGTTTTATAAGAAACGCTTACCTGAAATTCATGGAGTGTGGATGGAAGTTACAGTTTTCTAAAAGATGCATCACCCTTAGACAAATCCTGGACTTGTCATTAGCCAGGAGATTAATGAGAAAAGGCCCTAAGCCACATCTCAGTAAGCAAAGTCAGCCAGGAAAAAGTATTCCTGATTTTTAAAAGTTTTCTCTCTGTTCATTCATGACGATCTATCTTTACTTGTGATTAAATATCGCCTTGAACAACCACTGATAACTCCACAGTAATATGCTCTTTTTATTCTCTCTGTTATTATCACAATTACCTGTTGTTATTATTATTATTATTCTAGAAACGCGAGAAAGACGGTTCCTGTCGGATTGCCGAGTTGTCCCCGCAGAATGCCCTTAAGCACTACAAGAGGTTCTTTCAAAAGCTGCACGAGAAGTGCTAGAAACCCTGCTGATGGGTGCTGGCAACCCAGCTAGTCGACTTTTAGCCAACACTAGAGCTGGTTCTGACGGAATACTGCGAAGCTGCCACAGAGTGCCACGGAGAGACAGCACAACATAAACACGAATGTTTTATATGTGTATTATCAGATATTTATGTCTTATTGCAGGTATTAACATATTTATTTAATTTATAGAAATCTTTTATATTTCTACAGGGTCCTAATGTTCAAAGTGATAATGAATAAAAGAACTTAAAATTATTGATTCTACTGTCAGTTTTGTGCACTATAATAATTAGAATATATATCAAGGCTTCAATAAAACTACGTGAGTGAAATTAAAAAAATAAAGGTTAGAAGGCAGATCCATTAATGTGTTCTCCTGCAGGCATTTACAAAATTGGCAGAATCTTTATTTTCTGAAGACAGGAGAAAAAAATTATAAAAAGCTATCTTATAAATATGTGCATAATTAAATTTGAAATCTGCATGTTTTCCTGAAATTCTATGACAGAATTGAAGTGCAGTATATCTGCGTGATACACATTCTTTATTTATTTAATATATTTATTGTAACAGGAGATCGTATTTATTTTAATATTACTCTAAACTTATTTTCAACCTATGTTATCTTCAAACTTCGGAGCAAAGAGTGAGGAATTTGTGTTTGTTGGGTCAGTGCCAGGCCAAAATGAGACCTTGAGCAGATTGCTCAGGTTTTTGCTGTAGAAATACGGTAATGATAATTGTAACAACAGAAACAACGGTGGTAGCAAAGGATTTCTAATTTAGGCTGGATTTGTCTTTTCTCTCAGGATTGCCTTAAGCTATATTTTTCATGAAGTAAAGAATGTATTTCGTAAATAAATATATTACATTTTTCTAGAATCTGAGGTGTCAGAAGAAAATTACACCTTTGCTAATGTATGGAAGTGTACATTGGTTTCCAAATGAAATGCAGTGGATTCACCGAGCTGGCTTTTGGGGCATGAAGTAGTTTGAGGATCTGCCTAGCTAGGTGTTGCTTAAGTTTTAAGTCAAAGGTACTTGGCATAGACGTATTTTTGGGAAGTCATAGACCCTTGCCAATTAAGTAAACCACGTGAATAAGTAATTGAGCATAATTATGTCCAAGGAACCAGCAGGTTTGTGAAGATCGTAACAGCTAGAGATGTGACAAGTAAAGAAATGAAAGGGTGCACAGCAAAGCGATTCCCATCTCGGTGTCTCAGAAAAGCCAGGATGAAACCAGACACTGCTATTAGCAGTGTAACAGTGGCTAATCCATTGGGTTGTGAAACTAATAAACCTTAGCCAGAGTGAATATATACAGCAGTAAAGAGGAAATGCAAAGGACACTGTCCCACAAGCCAATGCCTGTGCCGTTAGTCGCTGCCGGAGGTTTAGCAAGAACAGGCAACAGCAAAACATTGACTTTTGAAAGAACCAAACATGAGACGGTACCTCTCTAAACAGTGCTCCTCTGACGCAGCTCCGAAGGACAGCACATTCCTGGAGATGCAATAAGTCAGGAAACCTGGCCCATACAGAGGAGGGTATTACGTACTTGAACAACAGCTACCGCAAGTAACTGTGAATGATGCACAACTGCTAAAATTGATGCAAGGCTGGAGAGCATCAGTTTTTTATTGTATGGTTCATTCCAGCTTTCTGCATAAAACTGAAAAGTAGCAGCAAAGTTGGCATTTTAGCACATTTGCAGAAATGATATAATCTTCATCAAAACAAAACAATAAAATTTCTTTCAACCAGCCATTGCTGAGTGACTGTAACGTTACTACAGGTCATGCTAAAACCTCACCTTTCCTTCCAAACCATGCTAAAACATGTTAAAAGTGTCAGCTATAACGTGATGTACCTATGGGTGGGGACGATATTGCTCACCCATGGCAAGCTAAACCTCAGGAGGCAAGCACAGACAAATGCTACTGACTGCTTAAAAGACCACACTGGAGCTTAATTAACTAATTAAGCAGAAGAGACCTCTAATCACAGCATATTTTAATGCAACCTTGTGTAAGCTCAGCTCATACCTACAAGCACATTCTTTCACTATTCCTTCGCATTACCTTGCGGTGCATCCATCCATGCATCCAGAGCACAGGGAAAACTGTTGCCTTTCCATTTTGCTGTTCTGGAAGCATTTTACTTCCTTCATTAGTACAGGTTAACAGGGTTTGGAGCACCTGTAATTCTCATTTTATGCTGTCTGCTCTTCAGGAAGACTAGCGCCAGGATGATAAGGCGGTTTAGAGTCCTTGGGAGCATTTTGAAATACCCTGAGTGGGACAAATGGATTTTCAGTGTGCTGCCAACGCAGTGCATCATCCGTTTGCCATCTGGCCAACCTACCGAAAAGTCATTTCTGAAGAGAAAGGAAAGGTGCTGTTTCAAACCAGAGTCATCAAGGCACATGAATGAGGTTTCTAGGAGTCCTGGGAGGGAAAGGCTGTACGCGCAAGGGCAGAGGAAGTTACGAGGTTGGCTGTGCAACCTTTAAAATTCACATTCAACATACACAATGCTATTCACCCTGTGAGGGAAGAACAAAAGCCTTAAGGCTTTCATTTTCAAGATGTATAGGCAAAAAAAAAAATCAAACTCGGGCAGAGCCTGCGCTGGGGAAGGTCTCTCGCTGAATGCAGAGGGCACCCCGCACAGAGGCAGAGCATGATGTGGGGTGTGGGAACTGAAACCCAGCACATCGCTTCCATGATAAAAATCAGAAAACAAAACCCCCAAAAGCTATAGACCAATATACTGAATTGTTTAAGCTGAAAGAACTATAATCACAGGTTTCTGAGCTCCTGCCAGTTTCATTTTCTGGCCGAGGAAGCCAAAGGACTTTAGAAACCAGCAAAGCTGTTAAAGCTGCCAGAAGGAATTGCTGAGATCCGAAGAGGTGAGCATCCCACCACTGCTCCTCTGCCTTGTCACTTCAGGGAGTCACAGGACAATGGTTTAGATTGTTTTTTAACTATTCTGGCTACTATTCCCACTGCCATTTCCCATGATGCTGAAAAGCTTTCTAGTACAGCCTGGGCCGGCGGGTGGGTGCTCCAGAGCGGGGCAGGGAGCGAGCAGCAGATGACATCTGTATTTCCATTCGTTTTGGCTGAGCCTTGAGCAACAGCTGGCTCCTCTATGTCACCTTCCTTTCCCTGGCTTTCCTCTTCTCTTCTGCCTTTCTTTTTCTCTATAGGAAGCGTCCCACTTTGTGCAGCAGCTCAGTCAACAGAGTCCCACTGAGAACAGTGTCTGGTACTAGACAGGAACTGTGCTGCTCTCCTCACCTGCCTGAGCAAGTTCTGCCCGGGCTCACCTTTAAGAAGCAGCAATAGTGGACTGCAAATAAAGAAGTCAAGGTCATCTGGCCCACAGTTTCTCTTTTCTTCCAGGTGTCTTTAACACCACCGAGGACCCTGGCAAAACCAGGCATTTCTTGCTAAGGGTCACTTTGTCCGGAAAAAGGGAAAATCCGTGAATATAAAAGCCTTGGTTAGTCCTTGCATTTAAAACAATTTATGCTTTTGTGGTGATTTCGGTAATACGTAATAAATTACGTATACTAAGTAATTAGTACATACTTAATAAACCTTACATAAACTACCACCATAAAAACCAGTCAGAGCACCGCCCCCAGTGTTCCCCTGACTCAGACCACCTCTGCGTGGCAGGCTCTGATCTCCACTAGCAGTGTTAAAACCTCTCTCCCCCGAAAAAAATGGTCAGATATTCTGCATGTTGTTTCCAGAAAGCACTTACTCCCACAGGCTGTTACAGAACTGTAAACAACATTCCTCCTAACAGCCCGTTTCCTAAGAAAAGATTTTTACTTCTGTGTAATTTAGGTCAAGACCAGTCTTTACAAAATTTCTCAATTTCCCTGGCTTGGGACTGGCCTTTGAACAAGCACCAGAGCAGTTTCTGCAGCAGAGGTGCTCCAGGAACTGCACTACGGAGCTGCACTACTACGGGACGCTCTTCTAGCAGGAACAAAGTCCAGGGGTTTATCTTTTATCTCCATTGCACGAAGCAGGATTTCTGCTCACTGCTGGTTTTGCACATGCGTATGCACCTCGCTTTACCAGCTGCCCTAACAAGGGGCACACACTGGTGGAAGGCAGCAAATAGCTGCGTATTCATTCCCTAAATTCTGTGAATATGAGTCGAGGCCCCCTGCTAGTGACCTGCTTTTTGCACTCACCTGGCTTTTCTCTGTTGCTCTCTGTTAGATGTGAGAGTATAACTAAAGGTTAAAACAGTCTCTACAACCCCAGGAGATGGGTCGGTTTGGGGGCAGAAAATTTGCCAGCATAAGAGAAAACTCCATTTCAGCTGGGTGGCTTTAAACTAAGCCCCCAGCACAAAATATTGAAATGTAACCACTGTGAAAAAGCATTTCAGAGCACTTCTGCACGTTAGTAAACGCATATTCATACTCCAATAGACAGGGCAGCAGGTGGCGGAGCCCTCCTGGCCCCACCAAGACACCTGCTTGTCTCTGGGCATTGGGCTGGATCCAGCTCAGGAGGCAAACCCTGAGCGGCTCTGCTTTCCTAGGATTGGGGCGAAGAGCCGCTCAGGAGGGGTTCCCACAAACCACGGTTGCAGCTTTTTATGTGGCCAAATACGCGGCGCTGGCTGCAGCTGAAATCCATATGGGGCCACAGAGCATCTGCTTAGGTGAGACATCACCGCCACTTCAGAGATGCCCAGGAAACACTTATCTTCAACAAATGAGATGGAACGTTTACTCATGAGGTTAACTGATGAAATGTAATTTCCATGTGTGAGATTACATTAGTCAAAAGCTGCCCATTTATTAGGGAAGATTTAAAAAACGAGATATGGTTTCCAAAGCCCCGTGATCTTCTCATATATCTAGCCTGCCCTTTCAGATAAGGGAGGAAAAGGACAGAGCGCAGAGTCTCTCACAAATGTCACTCTGCCCTAGGGTTCCATTTACCACCATACATTTTTCCCATTTACCACCAAAACGCCCACACACCATTTTGTAGCCGTGTCCCCTCGACAGCGCCCGTGGGCTGCACGCCCCGGTCAGCAGCGCTGGGGCACCAGAGGACGCCCCTCGGACACCCCTCGGACAGACACCCCTCGGACAGACACCCCTCGCTCCTGACACCTCAGGACAGGAGGGTCGAGGGGGAGGAATCGCAGAGGACCCCTCACCCCGAAGCACCCCGGGCATTACCTGCACCCTGCCGCGCTGCTCCGACCGACTCCTCCACCTCTCCTCGGACCTGCCCCGGCAGAGGAGCGCAGGTGGCTTCGAGGAGCCATTGCCGTCTTCAGGGGAAAGGCGGTCTGGGAAATGGAGTCTGTTCCCTGATTTTCAGAAATTTCCATTTTCTTGAGCCTGGCAGGCTGGAGAGGCACAAGCTACTGCACCATATCCATGCTGCATTACGTACTTGCACCATTAAAGCAACCTTATCTGAGCATCATAACTTTATGCTTATCTAGATGAAGGAGCAAAATGAGCTACTGCAAAGGGTTGCAGCTTCCAGCTAATGATGCTGGCAAAAAGATACGAAGGTGACAGTAGCATACAGTAGCTTGCTAGTTCCTGTGTGCCACTTTAGGTCCACCTCCCCCGGGCACCGCGGTGTTTCAAGCTGCCATGGTTTCTGCAGGGGCTTCGTGGCACTACTACAGCCAGGGGGGATCAATCCTGCGCCGGGGACCAGACAGCAAGTGCTGAGCAGCTCCCACAGCTGTCCAGGTGCTGGAATGCAACTGAGCCACAAGTAGGTTCAGAAAAGCTCATGCTTAAGCAAGCTCAGCAGTAGTCTTGACTGTTAAGGGCTTGGTGAGGACGCTGCGGTGGCAGACCGACTCGCCCAATTCTTATGAGGCATTCGCCAAGTCTAGCAAACCTGTTAACGCAGGGACGTACCCGTGGGAATCGCCATTTCTCGATGCAGAGAAGCCCTTGTCCAGGGTGGTGATCCTGGCTTGCAGCTCTGGCATCAGCAGCATCTTGCACGGTTTTTAGGATAGCTTTGTTTTCACATTCATAGCATCACCTGATTCTTTTTTCAATAATATTCCTAAATCAGCCATAACGTGAACATTGGTTATCACACGCTGAATCCTACTGAAATACCTATTTCATTAGTATCAGAATTCATGAATTCACTAATTAATTACATTATTTATTCACGTCCACACTCCCGATCATTCCAAATTCAAACTGAGTCAATTTGGATTAATCAAACAGTTTGGATTTATCCAACAGTTTGGATTTCCACTTACTTTTCCTCCAGCCTCCAGAGTTTCTTCAGAAATATTTTCTTTGCTTATTCTTATTCTTATTCTTATTTCTATTCCTATTCCTACCAATTCTATCAGTGTTTGTGGTGCCTTTGACCATACTCACAGATCAGACAAATTGCAGAGCTAGAAGGACCAAAAGTGTACAGCATCGAGGTCAGGACCTGTCGCTTATGTTGCCTTATTTTGTTCTTACATTGTCCTTCAGCTTCTTAACCCTGCATTCACATTTAAAAAAAATAACAAACCACCTGAACAATAAAAAAAACTGAGGCTGGAAGATGGGACTAGTTTGTGTAGGGACACGGAGCCAGCTTAGAGAGAAAAACAAGCACTTGAGCAGTTCTGTTATCTCAGGCAGAAGAGGAAAAAAGGCGAGGGGGGAGAAGGAAAAGAAGAAAACCCCTGCGTTGCAAAGTCTAATGATTTTGGAGTCTGTTACAAGAAGGCAGAGTGGTCAGACACTGGTGAAGAACCAATCTTGGTCCTTTGGGAGCTAGCCAAAGCCCTCCTGAAAGACCAGCTTGTGCTACTGATAACATGCAATAAAAAAACCCTGTAATTCTTGGGAACTGAGAATTATCTTCTGACCACAAAAAAAATCAAAATTTGCCAAGGGAAAAAAAACCCTCAAAACATACAGTTCATACAAGGTTCTGGGACAGTGCTAGGATTCTACAGAAGTGATCGAAAATCCCAAATGCAAAAGGGAGGAAAACGAAATGCCTGAGACATAAAATCTGTTGGCAGTTGTGCCGGCCAGGAACAGAAGTGGAGACAGATGTGCTCTCTGCCATGAGCAGCCCCCAGCGCGGGGAGACCTGAGGTGGGAGCGATCGCGGCAGGCGGCTCCGTGGGCGATCCCTCATGGCGGTGATTGGAACCACTGCGGTACGGGATGGACCAACCATTGGGAGAGAAAAAGGTCAAAAAGAAAGATTTCCCATTACCAACCTTGAGGTCCCGCAGCAATTCAATACCCAGGTGTCCACGGAGGTCTCCAGTGGTGGGGTCAAACCTCAGCCCGGCTGGCAGGGACAGCCCAGGTGCCAGCCAAAGGGGAGAGGAGGCTTTGCCCAAAAAATCAGTGTGAGTTTGTGGGAAACCAAAAGAAACAAGCTGTTATATGCCAAAACCACAGCGGTCCAAGAACAGGGCTTAATATTTTCAGGTGCATGACTTACAAATTCAGCCTGAGGGCAGCTGGTAGTGCCAGGCATGTTCTCCACAGAGCTCCCAGCGATGCGCTGGCACAGAGTCCGTGTTCCTGCAAGGGTACGATCCTTGGAGCTGCATGATGCGAAAGCTCTACAAATAAGCATGCAGCATGAAAAAACCAAAACTATTCCTGTTAGAGATGACAAGCTGGGTGTAGTGAAGTGGGCAGCGATCAGCTTGCAGGTTAGCTTAAGCTAAACCACACAACCAGTACTGACTTTTGACTTCCCCCATTCAAAGTTTTGAGATATTGAGGCGCTTACTCATAACTGCTGCGACATCGGGCTGCGGGCCACCGGGCCACGCAGAGTGGAGCCAGCAGATCTGCCCCTGCCCAGCAGAAACGGAGCTGGACTGCCTGCTCCCGGGCTGCTGCCCTCGCCGGAACCCGCAAGCAGAAAAGCAACGATAGCAATTTTTGAAAAATGACACCATTCTTTCTGAAAAGGAATCAAAAAGGGCTTTTTCCAGCTTCCAGGAAAGGAGGAAACACAAGTCACTGAGTTGGCTAATTTGGCCAGATAACAAGCGAAAATGCCTTCAATGAATTAAGACCTCAGGCGCAAATCTTGCAAACCCACTGGGCTTTCCCCTTGCCAGCTCCCAGCCGGCAAGTGGAACAGCAAGAGCATGAAATCAGCTCCCCGGTCCCAGCTGTGCCCGCGGGGTCCGGGCCGACACGCTCGGGGCATCCTGCATCCCTCCTTCCCCACCCGAAAGAGCCGCTTCGCTGTGCCCGTCCCCGGGGCTGCCCTCCCGCCCCAGCGTGTGCTCCAGGGCAGCGGCTTCCCCTGCTGTAAATTAAGTAATTCTTACAGAATACCTGCGTTTTGACAAAACTTTTCCACAAGTATTGCGCAAATGCTGTCATTTTCTCTTTCTAGGCAGCAGTCCGCATATTTTCTGTGGGTTTTGTTGGGTTGGTTTTTTTCTCTTGCACCACAGTCTCTTTCCTATCGCCTATCAGAAGATCGCCTGCTGTTATCAGAGAAGCTCCGATTTCTAGAGAAGTGCCGTGGAGACAGCAACTGCTTGGTCATGCTTTTGGGCATTTTATGTCTTACTGATTTTAAAATTGAAAGGCCACATCCTTAGAAGTTTATTACCTACTTCTGTGGAAATGCTGACTGGGTAAGGGGTGTCCTCCAAGGTTAAGCCAATTTACTGGAACCTTTCTCTTCCAGAAAGTCTCAACAAATGGCCTTTTTTCTATCAGTTTCAAAAGTCAACCTAACCTGTTATTTCCTTCTGGAGAGACCATAAAATGGTAGAGGACTGGTCCAGAAGCACTTACAGGTTCTCCGAGCACATCAGGAGGATGAAGATCCATCTCTACATTCTTTTGCTGGCTGCAAGCATCTCTGCTGCTCCCCAGATGAGCAACATGGCTGAGTTACAGATATTATTACAGCAAATGTGTGAGTCAATGACAAAGGACAGTTGGGTAAGTTCAATTTTCACTTTTCTAATCTAAAATTTGATATACTGAAACCTCTTGTTCTTGAATATTTAACTTTTTTGAAAGTCAAAAAATCTATTTATGTGAATTTTTACTAGTCTTAATGAAGATGATATTTGAAAGACTTAATTAATATATTATTATTTTTCAGAATCTGAGGATTGAAACTCCAGACAATATAGATGTAAGTTAAACTCCTTTCTTCAAAATGAAATTAACTTTTTCATAAATTTAGTGATTGGAAATTGAGATAGTTTTAAAATTGTTATCTCCTAAAATACTCTATTTGTATTTAAGAGCAAACAAGTACTTTAAATGTAGCTATTGTAAGATATAAAAGTCATTAAAGATATAAAATGTTATTGTAAGATATAAAATGTTATTAAAAACAATCAAATGTTGAGTCAGAGAAAAATATGCTATGATGCAAAAGTAGCCAAGGACAGCAATTATTCTTGTCCTGTTTTTCTAAAACAACTGCAGAACACACACACGCAGAGTGATTATTTTCTGAATCAGCTTTTTAAACGAAGGACAGTTAAAAAGGGAAGAACAAACTCGTTCACATTCCTTGCTCATCCATCTGCAAAAATACTTCTTTTTAGTCTACTTTTAGACTTTCCATTACTTTCCATTACTTTTAGAAATGGCTTTTTATACCTTTACCATCAATAAGGGGATTAAATAGTTGTATTACCACATCTTGTCTGAAGGATGGTGTTAATGCCCCAGGGAACAAGACACCGGCCACCGCGTGTCTATGAATGAGGTCTGTCTCAGAGATCAAGATCTTTATGCGTCTGCCATCTTCTTTTGCACCTCAGATAAATTTCTGCCGTTCCCCCTCAGCCTAAAGGCTCTTTTCTTTGCGAGCTGACTTTAAAGGACTTCCTCCTGATGCGAACGCTGTTTTTTTTCCTGCTGTGCATCAACTGGAAACTTGGTTTCACCATGAGATCACAGCCCAGCACAGAGCTCGTTAGAGAATATCATGGCCAGATGGCTATTTGTGCGAATGCAATCCGAGTCATTAATTTATTCAAGGAGCAGGATCATTCATATTTGTGCCATAAGCAAGCTGCAGGACGGTGGGGTTGTTTTGGTGGCAAATCCAGCCCATTCCTTGCAAACTAGGTGTGAAGTTTCCAGCGCTGTCACTCCTCTCTGGATCCTGTCTGGAAGAGCTCTCTTCCCAGGCTGGGGCTTGGGCCGGGTTTAACCCGGGGGTTTTGATAAGGAAACCAGACCCGGAATCAGCGGTGCCGAACGCCGCCAGCTCGCTCGTCCCTTTCCCTGCTGAGGTCCCCGGCGGTGCCACTGCGGCCCAGCAGTGGGGAGAAGAGCTGCTTCGCTTCCACCTGTGCTTCGGATAGAGAGGACGGAGAATTTCCCAGCGTCTCTGCGTTCGTCGTTCGTCAGTGGCAGGAGCGAGCAGCTTCCCAAGCAAGGTCGTGGGAAAAATTATCTTCTTTGTCATACAGCATCCAGGAACGACTAACGGGAGACCACGCGTTGGTCCAGAACATCATGGGCGTGACGCTGTCCGCATTTGCTCTGATCTTCGCTGATTAGTTTTTGCTTCATTTTTCGTCACTTTCTTCTCCCATAACACTTCAGCCTGTTCCCGCTGCTGACGGTCATGTCCTCTCCTTCCTTCCTTCTCCATGTGTTTAGCTGATCTCTTCCAAAACAACCCCGCGCTGGCAAGTGCAACCATCATCACTCTTTGCTCTGCTTCCACCGCCCGTCCCCTCTAACCCTCCGGGCCGCCTTGCCCGGACCATCAGGTCTCGGAGACAAATGCCAGCTACTGGTTTGTGGAAGAGGACCAGCGTGCCTGGTGCGTGGCTGCCCTTGGGACAGGACAAGGCAAACAGGGCTGTGAGATGAGAAGGTCGCCGCTGTCCCCACCTCTCCTGGCATGCAGATGTCAGCTGTCGCGGAGATTAATGTTTGCAGTAGTTTCAAGTTCATTTATTTTCTTCCTCTCGTGTTCAGAGAGCTGTAACTTCTGCGGCCAAAAGCGTCTCACATCCAGACTGAAGATGTAAACCAGAATTATCAGCTGTCACGAGCAGATGGAAGAAATCAAACTGGTCTTCAGATAGCTGCAGAACAGATAGGACTAAGTCTTTAGATAATTATATGGTCATCTGGACATTACAAAACATACGCTAGCAGAAACTATCATCTGCCAGCTTTCTGCCCGCAGAGTAAACAAACGTGCGCGTCAGTTGAGCACGTTTGCCTAAGTCATTTGCAAATACAAGCCCAAGTCAGTAACGATTTATTTGCCACCCAGGCAGCTGGATGTAACTCAAGATGATTTTTTTAATAAACTTATTGTAGTTCATGGTTACAAATTCTTGTGTCTCAGTTTTGCTATTTCTTCCATCTTAGGATGTGAATTGTATCAGCACAATCTTTGAAGGAACGGAACAGCTGAAAACTAATCCAGCTATGAAAAAATTCAGTGTTTTTTTCCAAAAATTTGAAAGGCTGAAGCAATTACTCACACCACGCCTGGCAAAAGAGGTAAGAATTTGTTTCCTGTCTAACAGAGATCACACAGCAGAGATGTGATAAAATGTGATCCATAATTCGTAACTAAGCCCTTAAGTCTACAAGAGAGAGAATAATTTTTGTACTCACTTGTGTTGAGTACATGGAAGGAGAAATCCTGGTATTATTTCACATGTCTACCCTTCCCTTGTTCTAGTCTTCAGCTTGACCCACCTCTAAAATGAGGATTCATGTGTGTCAGCATATTTAAGATTTAAGGAAAATTTTATCATTTACAAAATGATTTCAAGATGAAAAAGCTCTACATAATGGTTAAGTGTTACGTAATTTCTTTTTCTTAATTAACTTTTCAGGGGAAATGTGATACAGAAAGAAAGAATGCAACAATATTTCTAGAAAAACTGATGACATTCATCCGAAAAGTATCAAAAACTGCAAGACCATAGAGTTGTAAGTTTCTAGAATGGCTGTAAATTTAAACAAGCAGTAAAATGTTATTTGTTTTAAAAGTACTCCTCTGTGTTAAAACCTGGCAGGGCACATCTTCAGTTTCAGTGGTACTGTACTGGTTCATGTTTGGCATGTAATCTCTGAAAGTATTGATGGCAAAATGCCATTCGTAGTTCTAGATGAAAATTTAAATGCTTGATAAAGCAAATCATGCAGGGGATTGTGGAAGGACACAACTAGGCATAAAACTTTTGGGTTTCTCACGAGAAGGTCAAGTTAATTTCTGAACAGTCACAGCGAGACTTAATATATAGATGGATGTGACCAAAAGCAGCTGGTTCACACCAGGCATCTTATCCAACCATCGCCGTGGGTTTCACACGCTGTGCCATAAACACTGAGTGATATATCAATATGTGCTATGAATATATTTCCTTTGCCTTTCTTTAAGACCGGGGTGGACCAGTGTAGGGGGGGACGGCATGGGCTCTAGCGATACCTGCTGTGAATCTTGTAACTTTTCGGGTTTAAGGTCAACTTTCTGCTGGAAAGTTTTGCTGGTATCACATAACCTCAGCAGAAAGGGTATTATTCTTGAAAACATGTCCAGAAGCGCAAGAACCTGTGTATAGACCATTAAACCAGTACACAACTGCTGCTGCTGAAATAGATAATTTTACTCAGGGAACTGGTATGGCTATACAGGGAAAATCTCAATGTTGTGATATCCATCTACAGTAAAGAGGATTAATTAATACAGTTATACCAGCAAAACTTACCTAGTGCAGAGCTAGCTTTGCCACTGCTTTGAAGCCAGATGAGTATGAACAGCAAAAGTCATATTCACGCAATATTGCACCTCTTAAGCTCTGCCTGAGCTTCGCTGTATATATGTATATCGCTTATCAGCAAGGAGCACCAGAACGTTGCGCTCACGCGTACAGGATCACCTTGATTTAGTATGCTTAGCACTCTGCCCAGAAACCTTCACAAGCACTGAGAAACACAGCCTGAGATTTTCCCCTACCTGCAGCTTTGGTAGATCAGTGTACATTTGGCAACTAAAGATTTATAAGGATCTGGGCATATGGCACTTGGAGAATGAATGTTTTTTCTAAAGCTAATGGTGATGATAGGAGTGTTTAGATCTGTGTGGATTTATTTCTATCATGTCAATTAAATTATAAGACATTTTGTAGATATATGTATTTTGGAGAAAATATTTATTCTGTATTTTTACTACTTTTAATAAAATGAATAAATACTTGTCTCTGCCTTTTCTTCCCCACAAATTTATTCCAAGCTATTTTTACACTTGAGCAAATCTAGTTAAAATCCCTGATTGTCAAGAGAATTAGGTCCTTGAGGTGAGTGAGCAAGTGTGTTGCTAGAAGCTGTTTCTAACGATGCACAAATTAAAAAACAGAGACCATTAAGGTGTGCACCTCTGACGGAGCTGAGCTTTCACGTTTGGTTTTACCTTAACAGAGCTATTGAGGAGCCTGGGATAGCACATGGGCTGATGGGCCATGGACACCTAAGTGGCTGGTCATAGAAAAGCTTACTGGTCTCTCTCCCTCCTTTTCAACAATTCAGATAGAAAGGGAGAGAATCCAAGTGACAGTCTAACTGTACAACCTGCTCCAGTTGGTGGCAATGTCTGAGACTCGAAGCTGAACAGTTTTTTAGTGCTTATTCTCAGATGCAGGTACCTGCCAGCATCTGAACAAGCATCCTATGAACGGATTGTCTGACTTAGCCTGAGTAACTCCAGGCAATGGGGATAAACGTGCTGCAAACAGAGGAAGAAACAGCTGGGGATGTTCCTAATCGAAAATAAAGACCTTCAAAATAAATAAGCAAGAGAAATAACAGCCCTTGCCATTCACAAATAAACATTTGCAAAGAAAATGCCTTTGGTGGAGAATGTTTTCACACTCCTCCTGGAAGCTGGAGGCTGCCGCGACGAGAGCATCCCCAGAGCTGTCCTGATCCCCACCTCTGGAGCCCCCCAAGCAGAACCCCCCCAAAGACCAAAACGCCGTAGCAGACCTCTATTGCTCTCATAGCTCAAAAGGAAATCCCAGTCTGCATACCCCCCAGATGGTAGCCCTGCACTTTGCAGCCTGCCTATTAAAAATAGAAGAAATAGGATGTTGTAATGAAGGACACGTAATAAAGCAGAGAATGCAGAAGCTGGATGCTGGCCGAAGGTTCCTCCTGTGCTAAGTGTACGTCATCCAGAACACGGGCAGATCTCCCAAACCCTACCGAGGGTTTTAGACACCCAGCTACGGTCAGCTCTCCAAGCAGGCAGGGAAAAATAATACCAATTAGAAATGATTGGGACGGGGGGATGGACGGACCAGAAGATGTTTTCCAGCATTTCAGCCTGAACTGGGATAAGACAAAAATCTCTAAATATTTCACATGAATGAAAACTAAGGAAAGATCTGATTCAAAGGGTCAGCGGCTTGCCTTGCAGGCTCAGCTCCGCTCTCCTGCACAACAAATCCCACCAGACCCCAGAGGGCCCTCCATCAGCATTTTAGCACTTTCTGTGCCCCGCTTCTGGTTTTCCCCGTTTGCCCCCGCTCCGGAGCAGGCAGCGGGGTTGGTCCGGAGCAGGCAGCCAGCACCACAGGCTCGCTGTGCTCTCCAGCATTACGGCTGGGACGCCCACGGTACAAGGATCTGCATTTCTTTCTTTCGTTTTGGGCTGCGTCCAGTCCGGGGCATGAGCTCCCATTGCTGGCTGTCCCTGGGGAGGCTGCAGGTGCTGAAAAATAATTTATCCTTCCCCCCCCCCCAAATTATTCCTTAGTCTCTTTTAGCTTGCACAATGGTGATTTTGCCTTTTTTTCTGCCTGATGACTGCCTGGATGCCATCTGGAGACAGTTTCAGCCTTCTGAAGACGCTTTCTAGCTTTGAGTGTTGTCCCCTGCCCTGCTGTATAGTTTTCCTGGATTTCTTTCACATTTTCGCAAGATATTTTGCTACACAAGCACTTGCATACTGACTTCAAAATAAACGTTGTCAAACAGCCTCCTGACCACCTGCAAAAGTTTGGGCACAAGCAGATAAAAGAAATGTTTCTGATACTTGTATTAGAAGTATCAGCTCCTAGGAGGCACAGCTGGTTGGAGAATCCTAAACATCAAATCAGGCTTTACAGAAAACCTGAAACTGGGGGAATCTTTGGCACATTCATCCTCCTTCAGCTCTGCAGATGGGACAAAGCCACTCCAAAATCTCCAGCCAAAGCAGGTTTCTCACAGAACACACCTGCAGGCTTGTGGCTTGTAGGGTGGGTCTGCCCTTAACCCTAAAATCCCTCTTAGCTGGCACCTCAGATTAGTAGAACCAGCAATTTCACCTCTGCAAGAGCAGCTCCAAACCTGGTTAGCAGCTATTACAGTTGTGGGAGATGCATCTCATCCCAGAAAACCCTTGTGTCAGGTGCCTCAAATAAACTTGCCTCTTGTGTTCGTTTCTGCTTCTCAATCAGAATAAAACCAGATTGTATAATATATTGAAAAAAAAAACAAAACCAAAACTTTCTGTGAACCTGAAATCTAGTTTTCATTTTCAGCGCAGACTCCCTAATTCTCACAAGCTATTTCTGAGCTTGGGGCAGCAAAAAATGGGCAGGTACTCACAGGGACAATCCCATCCACTGCTGCAGGTTGGTTCCAAACCAGCCTGAAATAGAACAAACAGCCAGAATCCCGACTCTGGCAGAGCGTGGAGGAGGCAGGACACCGATAATACCATCACTCCGTAACACCGGTGCCAGATATATTTAAAATCCTGATATTACCCTGGTATTGGTCTATCTTCATGCCAAATTTAATTCGTCACTGGAAGAAAGGCTTTGATTTCAGCCAGAGAACACAAAAGCAGAATTCCAGAGACACATTCGGGCTGCCTTATGAATGGGTTTCCCCTAGCGCCCTGGATGATGCTTGCATTTTTTGCTATAAATATCCCAGTGTAAATTAGTTCCTTAAAAAGAGTTTTAAATATAGGAGAAAGGAATGAGAAGCAAATCGAGAGGAGATTTTTGGTGAGAGAGAGAGAGGTGGTTCCCTCTGGTGTCCTTCTAACCACAGAAGAATCTTCTTGCAAAACTTACCAATCTTGGCATCGTAAAAAAAAAAAGAAGCTGAGCAACTGAGCAAGGCACTTGTAGTCATGGTGTTCCCAAGCATTTGATTTCATTTGTTCTGAATTCCTGGGTCAGACATGTCCTGATACAACCTGTCAGCATTACTACTCCTTTTTCGGGTGCATCCCCAGCGACCCTCGCTGAAGCATGAGCAAGAATCCTGTGGTACCAGAAAAAATACGCAGAGGTAAAACATGTTTTTGTCACATCAGTACTGATTTTCCAGCTGTTTTCAAGTGTTGTCATCCAACTTTTATGAAAGAAAAATAGTTTTTCACAGTACAGCTCCATATGATGGGGGGAGCAGGCACAGTTGCTGGTGTAACAAGGGTTAAATCAGCAAAATTGTTATTTATAAATTAGTTGTGCAGACATCGATCTGTAAGACTTTTTACTCTCCCTGCCTGCAATCCAGTCTCCAAACCGCAGCAGCCAGGGCAGCCTCCCATAAAGGAGCAGGAGAAAGGCGTCCGGGCGGCTGACGGCAGGTGGCAACAGGAGACCAGAAATGCAAGATGCATTTGGCATAAATCCTCGGGTAAGGTTTTTGAGCAGGGAAAAAAAAAAAAAAAAAAAAAATCACAGACAGGCATTTCCTTCTGATGGGCACAGAGCCAGCGCTGTTCACGGAAAACGAATGATGCCCGGCTGCCCTCCAGTAAGGACGAGGCTCAGTCTCCATCCCTGGGGCAAAGCCTTGTGCGGCTCAAAGCATCGCGGGGTGCCCACTGCCCATCCTTGGCAGGGACCCCCCACCCGACTGCACCCCAGGGTGATCCCCTTCTGAAGCAGCACCGGCTGCCCATCAGGTCAGCCCTTCCCAGGCTGGTCCGCGTGAGACGTGACTCCAAAACACGTCTCCCTCTCCCCCGCTGCCTCTCGGAAGCCAGCCTTTTCCCTGAAACGGCCTTTGAAGTCCAAGCCAGCTACTGAAGGTAGAGAAGAGCCAGAACCAGACCCTCCGACCCTGCCTCTCCTCCTGCCCTGGCAATCCCCGTGCCCCGCTGCAGGCTGTACCCAGGCTCAGAGCATCGCCATACAAACCCACGGACGCCAGCACCTGCGAGCAAACGCCGCCGTCTCGAACCGCTTCTCCTGTTTCGGCAGCACGCCGTCCCCTCGACACCTCCTGCCCCGCAGACCGAATCCAAGGCTCGCTCTCCACCTCCCGGCTCTGGCTTGGGCTTCGCATGGCTGCCGTGCTCCCCCCTGGGCTGCCGTGCCCCCCCCGTATTCAGGGCTGTGACCCCTCCATATGACCAAGGGGGATGGTGCTGGCCCCGGCGCTCAGCCCCACGCTGGGTTTGCTGGGAGGTGCGGGGCTCCTTCCCAGGGACCCAGGGCATTGAACCAGCCTCAAGGCACCTGGCAACCCACGATATCCCTGGGACGTGGCGGATAAACATCACCCCCTGGCAGCTGGAGTGATGCCAGGCATGAGTGGTATCCAGCAGGCAAAGGTTTTGCTTTCCAGCAGGACCTGTCATATGGATGCAACCGCTTGGCACCTCAGGGAATGGGCTGGAAAAGGCTGCCGGCACTCCCGGCCACTGGCTCATCCGTGCATAGGAATCCTCAGGTATCCTGGACTCTCTGGAAAAGACGGGAGGTGGGAGGCTGTGTGCTGGCACCCCGGGCACGAGTTGAACAGGAACGGCCCCTGCGGGCACAGCCACACCAGAGCCAGCCCCTTCCCACCGGTGCTTGTTTTCCATCTCCGCAGCCAACACGGGTGCAAGAGACACACGCACGGCTCCTGGACGGTGTCGGGGGGGTCAGGGCTGATGGCGAGGTGGGGTCCTCCGGCCACCACCCGGCACGCGGAGGGTGGCCAAGCAAACAGACGGGGTCAATCACCCACCCAGGAGGGTCGGACCGGACACCCGCGTGGGACGTGTCAGGAGAGAAAACCGTCAATGCTGTAACAACACGCGCGTGCTGGGCTCTCAAAGCCACGCGTTCCCCGGAGCTCACCAAAACCCTTCCAAAGGGTTTCAGTAATGCAAATGCCTGCTGACACCCAACAACAAACCTTCAAGCGCTTTGCAATACAGTACACCGACCGGAACACTCGTACCGAGATGGGAAAAGTGGGACCGCGGCACGTCCCGCAACCGGTTTCTAAGGAGTACTCCAGAGGATGTATAGACAGCCCAGCAAAATGTCAAGCACAGCACAAGAAAACCTCTAAAAGAAGTTCCTAATGACACTGTCTCTTTTAATATCTTAATTTTTTCCATATTTTTATTATTTTCCATATTATTTTTCGTCACCGAATGAGATAATATTCAAAGATCCGACTGCACTGAATGCTGTGCCAGCACAGGAGGCTGTTCTTGCCACATTTTCACATAGCTAACACGCTTATTTTTCTTCCTGCTACCTTTTATTCAACGATGTCTTCCTGTAACACAGGTAAACACTATTATAGCCCTGCCCCTGGCTGCAGGCAGAGGAACAAACCTGCAGGGAGCTCCAAGCAGAAGCCGGCAGAGCACTGGGATGCACTGGCTCGGTCTCTCCGGCTCCGGCTGCTGGACCACTCCTGCCTCCGTGACCAAGTGTTCTCATCACAGCGGGCTGAGATGGTCCTCGGTGGGATACCCGGGCACATCCTGAGGGCTCAGCCCAGCAGTTTTGTGTGTTAGAACTAAGAAGAAAAGGTAAAGGAAGAAAAAATCAAAACGTCTTCCCTCATTTACTTACATTTTCCTTCTATGAAAGAATGATGCTGTCGTGCTCCTTTAACGCAACGGCCCCATTTCACAGCGATTCTGATTTCTTAGAGGACCCAGAGTCCCGTTCGCGTTCAGCACATCACCACAGCAATCACCGCCTCCCCCAGCCCGCCCGGTGCCCACGCTGCCGGGCCAAAACTGCGGCAGCTCCAGAGGAGGACAGTGCCGGTGGGATGCGAGCCACCGGCTTCGTCCCTATGAACCTTTTGCCTCAGGTGTAACTGGAGCAGGAAGGACGTGTCAGCCAAAAATATAAAGTCATTGAGTAGAAAACAAGTGGGCTTTAGCACAACAAGTGTAACCCCTCAGTACAGCTGTGGCGTAAAAGTTAAATATACACATACGAATCCTTACTGAAACGATCCTGGGTCAGATTTCACCGGGTTCGGTGTGCGCGCTTCCGACGGGGTGGAGAGGTGGAGAGAAGGAAGGGCCTGACCTGCCTGCGGCTCTACAAGGCTGTGGAAAATACCGCGGGAATGACAAGAAATGAGAGTGGAAAGAACGGAAAAAGTCATGATAAAACTACCTGTGACAAAGAGACCAAACCATTCTCCATCGCTTGCACGAGTCAAGCAGCACAAGGTCGGTACCACCAAAATAAAGGAACTTTTTGACTTTAAAGCAGCCAGTAGCTCTGCCTGGAAAGCAGCCCGCTAGTCATTCTGCCCCAAAATACCCCCTCAGCTCCCTGCCCCCCCCAATCCACCTGGATCCTTTTCCAGATGTAAGCAGTTCCAGCTGGATTTTAAATATTAACTTCGACCTTACATAGAAAGTTCAAAATAATCAATCTCTCCCAGCATGCCCAGGAAAAATCAGCATATACTTAACGAAAAACAACGTTCTTTTACCTTAATTAACCTTTTAATGCTTTACTCTTATGCTTTAATTGACCCTGGTAAGCATAGTATTCTTCATTTCCAGAGAGCGATTTGATATTTCTTCTTCTCATCATCATTATTATGACTTCTGCTGCAAATACAGAAGCGGTCTATAAAATCACGCTTTCAGAAGCCCCGTGTGGCTCGGAGAGGGCGGAGAGGGGTGGGTTGACCACAGACTCTTCCAGCAGGGACCCGGGCTCACCGACCACCGCTCGCTCCCAACGGGCAGCGTTGTCCGTGCGCTGCCTCCTCTGCCTGACGCCAGAGCAGGAACGACCCTTCTCGCCTCCCCATCGCGTCTCCGTCCAGTCCTGCCCGGCTAACTCGTGGGCAAAGGGGGCTGCGAGCCCCAGACAAGACTGGTCTGGTTTAACCCCAGCTGGTAACTAGGCATCACGCTGCTCGCTCACCCCCCCACCCCCAGTGGGATGGGGGAGAGAATTGGGGGAAAAAAAAAAAAAGGTAAAACTTGTGGGTTGAGATAAGAACAGTTTGATAGAACAGAAAGGAAGAAAATAATAATGATAGTAGTAACAATAATAAAAATAAAAGGATTAGAATATATAAAACAAGTGATGCACAACGCAATTGCTCACCACCCACCAACCGATGCCCAGTTAGTTCCCGAGCCGTCCCCCCAGGCCCACTCCCCCCAGTTTATATACTGGGCACAACGTCCCATGGTCTGGAATACCCCTTTGGCCAGTTTGGGTCAGCTGTCCTGGCTGTGTCCCCTCCCAACTCCTTGTGCCCCTCCAGCCTTCTTGCTGGCTGGGCAGGAGAAGCTGAAAAATCCTTGACTTTAGACTAAACACTACTGAGCAACCACTGAAACCAGCAGCGTTATCAACGTTCTTCTCATACCAACCCCAAAACACAACGCTCTACCAACCGCTTGGAAAGAAAATTAACTCTATCCCCGCCGAAACCAGGGTGAAGACGCCCGTTCTCCAGCGGCGGTGACCTCCGCCGTCAGCCCTTGCTCGGGGGCTTCCGTCCCCCCCTCGCCGCGGCAGGCCGGCCCTGCGGAGGGGCGATGGAGAAAGCAGCTCCATCGCGGGTCAAACACGGCATCCGAACCCGCCCGGGGCTCCGCTGGCGTTTTCCAGAAGTCGGGCTCCTCACCGCTCCTTCCAGAACACAATTAACCGGCAAAAGTCGAACCTCCGGGACGTGCCCTGCGGGTATCGCACCATCGGGGCGTGACGGACGGGGAGCTGCGGATCCGGCTGAAGGTTCCCATCTCCGGAGAGAATCTCCAGCAAAATTAGTCCGAAGGTGCCGGGAGGGGTTTCTGGAGCAGCCGGAGCACGGCCGAGATCCCAGCGCAGGAGGAGCTGGGAGCGGGGTGTTGGAGTCGAAGGCCACAACCCTGCCTCGGTCTATAAATGTTTTTCCCAGCATCTTTATTTTGGGGAACTCACGAGACCCCCCCCCCCCCAGCCCCGTAGCGTCGCTCTGGGCACAAAGCTTCTTGGGGGGAAACAAGTGAAAAGGTTCAAGGGGGTTTGGGGGCATCTCCCGGTGCGGGGGGGGGCACCCATGGGTGCCTTCGCTTCGTTTCAACCTGCAACTTCGCCTCTGAGATTTGTGAAAAAATTCAGAGACTCGAGGGGAGGGAGCGGGAGGCCGGGGGGGGGGGCGCGGGGGGGTCATTCCTCTGTTTTGGCTGTGGGGGCTCGGGGGGGGGGGGGGAGTGTTGGGGTTTGGGGTGGTTTTGGGGTTTTTTGGTGGTTTTTTTTTTTTGGGTTGGCTCCGGGGAGGCGGGGATGGAGACGGTGCCGGTGTGTCCCCCCCCCCCCCCCGGGGGTTGGGGTGGGGGGGTGAGGGGGGGTCACCGCACCGGCATCCAGGTGCCCGGGGGGGGGGGGGTTGGGGGGGTTTCCCGGGGCGGGCGGGTTTTCCCGGTGGGGCGGCTGGAAGTCCCGCCGCATTCCTGCCCCTGACTCACGGCCGGGCACGGGCTTCCCCCGGACCCCCCCCTCCCGGGGTGTGTGTCCCCCCCCACCTCCCGTCCCGTCCCCCGTCCCCCCCTCCCCGGGGGTGGGACGCCCCCCCGCGGCCGCGCGCGGCACCGCCGATTCCCGGAAGCGGCTCGCGCCGCCCGCGCCGCTCCTCCCGCGGGAAACCGAAACTGGGGGGGGGGGGGGGGGGAACGGGATGGGGGGGGGGGCACCGCGCGGGGCGGCGTTTGGGGAGGAAATCCCGCCGTCAATCAGGGGAGGGGGGACAGCGACGGCCACAGACACCCCCCAAAAATAAAAAAAAGAAGAGGAAAAAGAATAGGCAAACGGGGGGGGCAAAGGGAAAAGGTCAGGTAAGGGGAAAGACGGGCAGAAGGCAAACAGAGGGAAAAGCGGGCAAAAAAAATAAAAAGGGGCAAATAAGGGGAAAAAGGGAAATAAGGGGGAAAGGGCAAAAAATAAAGGGGGCAAACGAGGGGAAAACCGGGCAAAAAAACAGGGGGGGGACAAAAAAATGGGCAGGGGAAAAAGGGGGGGGAAAGAAGGAGAAAAGGGGGGGGGAAAGAAGGAGAAAAGGGGGGGGAAAGAAGGAGAAAAGGGGGGGGAAAAGAAGGAGAAAAGGGGGGGGGAAAAGAAGGAGAAAAGGGGGGGGAAAAGAAGGAGAAAAGGGGGGGAAAAGAAGGAGAAAAGGGGGGGGAAAAGAAGGAGAAAAGGGGGGGGAAAGAAGGAGAAAAGGGGGGGAAGAAGGAGAAAAGGGGGGGAAAGAAGGAGAAAAGGGGGGGAAAGAAGGAGAAAAGGGGGGGAAAGAAGGAGAAAAGGGGGAAAAAGAAAAGAAAAGGGGGAAAGAAAAGAAAAGGGGGAAAAAGAAAAGAAAAGGGGGGAAAAAGAAAAGAAAAGGGGGAAAAAGAAAAGAAAAGGGGGAAAAAGAAAAGAAAAGGGGGAAAAGAAAAGAAAGGGGGAAAAAGAAGAAAGGGGGAAAAAGAAAAAAGGGGAAAAAGAAAAAAAAAGGGGGAAAAAAAAGGGGGAAAAAGAAAAAAGGGGGAAAAGAAAAAAGGGGGAAAAAGAAAAAAAGGGGGGAAAAGAAAAAAGGGGGAAAAGAAAAAAAAGGGGGAAAAGAAAAAAAGGGGGAAAAGAAAAAAGGGGGAAAAAGAAAAAAGGGGGGAAAAGAAAAAAAGGGGGGAAAAGAAAAAAGGGGGGAAAAGAAAAAAGGGGGGAAAGAAAAAAAAGGGGGAAAAAGAAAAAAAAGGGGGAAAAAGAAAAAAAGGCAGAAAAAAAAAGGCAGGGGAAAAAAAAGGCAGGGAAAAAAACCCCAAAGGGGGCAACTTCTCCGTTCTTCCCCCCCCAAGTTGCGCTTCGGTGGGGACAGGCAGCAGGGAGCCACGCGTGCCCGCAGCGAGCGGGGGCACGGCTGCCCCGCATGGCCACTGGCTTGGGTGGCAAACGGGGCCGAAAGGAGGCGAAGGCGGCGGGACGGCCACGCTTGCTCCCAGATCTCAGCCACGGAAGGCGAGTCGATGGGCTGGGGGTCTCCTTCGGGGCATCAGAGGGTGTTAAAAAATAATAAGACAAGAAACCTGCGCTTCTTCCAGAAGAAATGGCATCCCCGGCAGGGGAAGGGGACGGGTTTGGACAGGGGAGCCGCGTGGGACAGCGGTTCCCTGCAAGGTGTCCCCTCTCCTGGGGGTCCCTCCCGGCTGGTGGGCGCCACCGGGGGGTCCCCCCGTTCCCCGGTGGGGAGAAGGCTGCGAGGGGTCCTTCCCCCTGCTGCGGATCCACCGCCGCCCCTTCAGCAGACGGTCACCCCAGCTACGATGACCTCTCCGGCTGGACACGTCACTTAGCTTTTCCCTTTTCTTTTTTTTTTGGTGGGGGGGAGACCAGTGCGTACGGCACCCCCTTTCAGAGCACCCGAAAGCGACAGCCGTGACGGGTCCGAGCCAAGCCCAGCAGGAGCGGACCTGCCTCGGTGCGGGGCCGAGGCTGCGCTGCCTGCCGCGCTGAAACGACGCCGAGTATTTTTCAAGCACCAAATTTGACTCTTGCTTATGGAAATGGCATTATTATATCAAATGAGGCTGCCGTTCTCACCTGTGGTCTGTGTTTGGACTGAGATGTTTGCAGTCTGCTCCAAGGTTAATAGCCAATACATAATAATAAAAAAATAGGGAATGAGACTCGGATGTTTTAGCGCCTGTTGCTCGCAGCACATGATTTTCACTGTTTGCTAGGGTCACCCTACGAGGTCCTCGGTACCAACCCGGTGCCCTCCCAGTGCCCGGGCCCAGGCCTGCCAGCACAACCAGAGCTCCCGTTGTGCCGCGCACCAGCAGAATCTGTCCCGGCTGAGGCAGCAGCTGGGCGCGAGCCGCCTTCCCAGCACATCCCACCTTGGCTCTCCCATCCCTTGGCTCCCAACGGCACTAACGTGACAAACCCAACAGCGCTTTTCGGCGCCTCCCAAGAGCTTCCTTTTCGGCAGCCCCTTTGCACGAGGATGGGACGGAGTATTTCAATCAAAGCGGGGGTTGTTGATGTTCTTCCCGAGGCAGAGCCGAGGTGAAAGACTCGCGGGTCGCTGTGCTGCAGTTTCCCGATGGAGATGTCTTTTCCTGGAGGAAGTTCCCAGGGGCTCTCTGCCTCCGTGCCCGCAGGTACCCTGGCACGCTCGAGCTGCCAGGCTCGGCTGGTAGGCGACAGCAGGGTGCGGGCAGGAGCTCGGGGCAGGGGCTGGCCAGGGGGCCGGTGGTGGCCCCAGTAAGCCCCCAGCCCAAGCACTGGGCGAGCCGGACCCTGCCGACACCTGTGACGGGCTGGAGGCACAGCACCACGCCGCGGCGGGCAGCCTCCGGCCGCTGGCTCGGCTGGCCAGTCCTTCCCCTTCCGACAGCTGGGAAGTTTGATGCCTTTTCCGATCAGTCCAGGAAAAGAAAACCCTCCCAGCCCGGAGCCAGACAAGAAGCACAACCAGCCTTGGCCGCCACTGCGCTGCTTGTCCTGCAGGCTGTGGCTCCCTTTGGATTAACTCCTGCTCTTCAGGGGCGGGTTAGGCAAGGGGGTTCATTCGGACCTATTACCTTCAGACGGATACTCTAAGGGCGTATAAAAGGAAAAATCTTTAATACACAACTCACCTGTTTTCTGCTGATACCAGCCCCAGCTGCGCTGGTGGGACTTCAGCAGCGTAAAATGAATGGTCTCCCCATTCGACTTCATGTGGGTTAGCTCCCGGGATGCCGGCACCCCCGGGGACCCCAGGTCAGCGTGGCCCCACGGCAGAGCAGCTCGGGGGGAGGAAGGCTGCTGGCTCCCGTGTGCGCCGGGAGAGGATTGAGTCTCTCTGACCTTTGGCAGGGAGGCTCAGGCTGCTGCAGGTCTGCACCCTCGTTAGGTAAACTCGTCACAGCTGCCAGGTGCCTGCCGCTCTCAGGACTTTCCTTTGCAAAGAATTCACGAGAGGTCTGTGTCCTCCTGCAAGGCTGAGAGAAAAGTAAGGAGCAGGGAAAGTCCAGGGACAGAAGTCAAATTCCTGGAATTTCCTTGTTTCCCACCAAAGCAAGCCCAGAATCTCATTTGGGTTTACTTTAAAAATTCACCGTGCCATCAGTGGAGAGAACTGAATTGATTTCGGGTCCTGAGATAGGTCTTTCCATTTCCAGGAAACCGTAAGCAGCCCATCCCAGGATATATTTGTTTGTAGCCCACAGATCAGAGCACTCGCTAGTATTACCTCATGCCATCTGGGCAGAGTTTCAACATTTATGACATTATTCATTCTCCTGCATGTGCTTCAACCAAACTTCCTTTTTGTAAGAAAGGCATTTATAAGAAATGGAAACAGCTTGCAGCAAGTCCAGCACTCGCAGAGCTACTGGCTCAGAAGCAGCTATTTTCTTACGCTAGCCTTTGCAGGTTTTAAGGGTGATCCTCCGTCTCTGCTCCTTAAAAGCCTGCTCTGCGTTAACCCCTTCCGGCCCAGAGAGCCCCACGCAGCGGCACGACACTGTGACAGTTGTCGGGTACTCGTTAGCGGGCAACCGTGACATTCCCCAGGTGACAGCGAACGCTCCGCACCCATTTTATATGCCCCAGTTAGCCGCTCCAAAAAGACGGAATTGTTTCTGAGTTTGACGGGGAAAGGGGAGGGAGGCAAGTGGGGGAGAAAATGAGAAAGGGCTTGCGTTAGAGCAGGTTTCCCTTAAAACAGGTAGAAAGGAGGAACAAACCCTGGCAGAGCAGGGGCTGGAAGGGCTGTTGAGCGCTGGTGGGCATGGAAAGGTCATGATGGAAGGAAGCAGCCAGGGCCGCGAGGAAGCAGATAAGAGGCTCTCTCTCACCATGCTCCCCGTCTTCCCCTCCACAAACCCCCGCTCCATCCTGTGCTTGTTCACTCCCCTCACCCAAATACGGCCCCGGCGTGCAGGCCTGGGGCTCTGCTCCCTGCCAGAGGCAGATTTCCATGGCAGCCCCCGTCCCCATCTCCCCATCACCTCCCTATCATCTCCCCATCATCTCCCCACCACTGGAGCAGGGATTCCCCACTGCAGAGCTTCTCCCCTGGTTGGATTCAGAGTCCCAGGGAGGAGGGAAAATCTTCAAAGACCGCCATCAACACTTGCCGTGTTGCACGAGCAGCTCTTTCACCCCCAAGACACCTTAGGGATTTAAAACTCGGGGGTCATCTGCCCTATCCACACCTCCCGTTTGGCACCGGCTGAGTGCAGGACCAGCGCATCGGCTGCCATATATGCTTACCTGGAGGTTATCGGAGCTCTGGAGTGAGCAGCCGCTTCTGCACCTATGGCTGCACCGGAGCGTGCTGGTTTTCTCCCCTTCACCCCCCAGCTCCTCGAAAAGCGTTTCTGGATGTTTGGAGCCTCACAAGTTTGCTTGGGGGTAACGCACAGAAGGTCTCATCCCCACTCGAGGGTAATTCTGCAAGGAGCGAGGAAGGAAGAGCATTGCAAAGATAAGGGGGGAAAAGGTGCTCCTTCTGGAGTGCCAGAAAAACAACGTGCTCCGAGCAGCCCCGGCACCAGGCTGGGTACCCACGGACGAGAAAGTCTGTGCCACTTGTCACTAGGGAGGAGGCAGCCGGGCCTTCAGCTGGAGGCAGCAGCTTTGCCTGGCCGGTACACAACACTGCTGGCTGGAAGCTGCCCGTTTCACATCACACAGGGTTCAATATTAACAATTATTTACTTTATACAGTACGGGAGCGAAGCCATCCCGAGCTGCTTAACCAAGCATAGCAGTGAAGACGGAACAAAGAACCACATTAGAGCCTGTATGCCCAGTTCATAACCCTCCCTCCTTGTGGGCTACACCAGGAGCTCTGTAGTTGGTGCCACGCAGGTCATGGTTTTTTAGCGGTACTTGAAATAGTCTTCCTAGGAGCACCTTGTTTCAGGGCACTCCTGACGGAAACGGAGATGTGCCCATTATAGAATAACCTATAACACTTGCTGGAGCATCAGCTGGGGATTTGATTTGGTTTTAAATAAAAGTGTTATTAATATTTCCTCTGCATTAGGAAAACAATCCCAGACTTGGGATCTCCCTGGATCGGGTAAATGGGATAAAATATTTTAGGGAATCTGTTTCTCTGTGTCTCAGTTTACCATTAAAACAGGAGAACTGGCAAATCACGGGGGGAATATGAAAAAGGGGGACCCTTAGAGGGTGTTCAGAGTCAAAAGGCCAAGCAGCTGTCCAAGATAAGACTGCTGCGAAATACAGCTGGAGCGGGGCTGCAACCCAGCAGAGCATCGGTGGTGGCATTCATGGAAATTCTTGCTGGGTGATAAACTGGGTGGAGCAGAAGGGTTTTATGGCCAGCCTTTTATTGACTCCTTCAGTTGTGCGGATTATTATTTGTTCATACTTTTATACAAGTACATGTCCAATTTAAGTGCATATTCTTGCTGCTGAAACGATTGTTAGTGTCGTGGTACAAACGGGAGGAAGGAGTCGGTTTTCTAAGGAGAAGGCTTTGTAGCCGTAGCGTTAGGACAACCTCACGCACAGGAACGTCAGGGAGAGACGAGTTGTTATTTCCGTGTTTCAGCTGAGAGATAACAAAGAAGCAAACATAAGGCATCCCTGCTTGGGCAGGTCCTGCTCCACGAAACTTGCTGTGCAGATATGGGACAGAACATACATGTAGAGGTCAGTGAACTTCCACTGAGGAGGATCTGTATGCGTTTAAACCAGAGGAAAGAAGTGGAGATTTAGGGCTGAGACTGTTAACCTTCCTTTGTGCATTTCTATTCTAGCTCTATATGTTTGGTGCCTGGTGCCCATTCCTGATGATAATACAGACTATAAATAGCCCGTAAGGATCCTAACAGTGCTGATGTCATATATCAAACAAGTCACTGTTGAAAATGTAGTCACTTAAAGTATTGAAGGTGCATTTGGTGTATGCACATATTGGCCCATCAGACCAGGAAGCTCAGAACTCATTTTTCTCAAAGCTGGCTGAGGGGGGTAAAAACAAACTGTGGAAGGTTGGAGCTTGAAAGGAACAACAGCATGATCTTTTTTGTCAATATTTAGGTTGTATAAGAGGTATCGTGACTATTTTTGTAGATGACATTTGCACTGGAACCTGAAATACCTTCTGTCATCTCTTTTTCAGGCTACTGCTATGTTACCTGTTATTACTCTAGGTTACTGGACACCTTCTGCCGAGGAGTGAACCCGTGCCCCCTCACAGACAATGAACTATGAACGTCCTAGTGCTGTCCCCACCTTCGCTGGGTACCACTCTCCTTCTCTGATTATTTGTTTCATTTGCCTGGTATGTTATATCTTTCTCTACACAGAAAGCTCACTGGTGAATGGTGCCTCACCCAGCACAAAGACCTGACTGCAGGACACTACCACAGTATAAAGTGACAAGCAGACAAAAAAAAAAAAGTTTAGAGAAAGCATGGGACACCTACAGGGTGTTTTTCTGCAGTTAAATCCAAGTTTGGGCCTTTTCTTTAATCTTTATGTTTAAAAAAGGAGAAAACTTGGCAGTGCAGGCAGGCAGTGCGATAGTGTCCCACTGCTCGTCCAGGCTGCCCACGCATCTTTCCACCGCTCTCCCAATATACCTTCCTGTTGCGTATGACATCAAACCTGCCTTTAAAGTATTGAAAAGGAAATAACTAAAAATACGCTGATATTCTGCTGGATTGAAAGCACCTTAAAGACATTGGATGCAAATCTAATCTCACCGTCATCCAGATCCAGTGGATTGGAGAGAAATCCCAATGATTTCAGTAGCCTTCTATCATGCCGTCATTTCCCTTCCGCAGCTTCATCCGTGAGCGGTAGGAGAGGACAATACCAGTGGGCACCCTTTATGTGTCCTAACAGTTATTTCAGATCAGCCCAACCCGACACACAGCCCAGGTCAGGGGAAGATGGGAGAAAAAAACATTCCCAGGTTTTGCAAAATGCTCTCATTGCCCTTTTGCCATTTACGCTGAGAGCGGGTGCTAGGCAGTACATCTCTTACTATAAGCTATTGCACAACCTATGGCAAATGTGTGCTGTGAAATCAGAGTGTCTGAACGTCTTAAACTCCTGCATCAAAGTGACTGAGACCGGATCTCGGCTGGAAACTTGATGTGGAAAAAGCACTGAAAACAGACTACGTTACAGCTGTAGCTAGGTTGAGGAATCCCGTTGACTGTCGAGGCTCTCAAACCAAGGACAGAGCAAGGCCGGGCAGTGTCTGTACTACTGCTCCTCACCAGAAAAGCGGTCTGCAGAGGCCGGGGGGGACCTGGTCACACGCCGGTCCCCTGCCTTAGGTGCCCTGTGATGTGCCCAGGAATTGCTCTGGTGACTCTACCCAGCCGTTTCTTCCAGCCGTGCACTTAACGAGCATTCAACACTGGAATGCAGCAGCACACTCTTTACATCTACTTGCATCACTGGGAGGATTCATGCTGGCACCGGAGAACTCGTTGTGTAATGACCTCTACATGCCATGAAAGCATAAATGCAGAGGAGGTAGTCAGGAGCGTCACTCACAATCTTCAACTATTTTCCTTTTCTCTTGACTTTCTTTCTACCACCCGTGACGGTTCCTATTACTCCAGGCCCTACCGCATCCTTTCTGCAAGCTGCTAACACTGAGTAAATGAAAATGCAGTTTTGGCGCTCCCTGTTCGTTAGTCCTGATGTCAACAGCAAAAGCGTTCCCTTTGGAGCCGGAACCAGCTCAGGGGAGCTGGGCTGCTCGGGGGTGGCACCGGGGCCCGTTCCTCCACACTCCGCAGCGAGTGGAGTGGGAGCAGCCCGACCGCTGCCTGAGCTCCCACCCCACTCAGAAGAGCCTCACCTAGACCCTGCGTTTCACGCACTTCCTTTCCAGAATTACGGGGGTTGCTATGGGCTGGCAGAAAGTTTGGGACTCTACATGCTGGGATCACCGTGCTGGCTCCGGCTGCCCGGGCTGTGCGTGAACAGCGGCTGCGCAGGGGGAGCACGGGCTGGGGCTGAGCCCCTCGGTGGGACAGGGCCTGGATCCCTCTGTGGGGACGAGGGCTGGATCCCTTGGTGGGATCGGTCTGGATCCCTCGGTGGGGACAGGGGCTGGACCCCTTGGTGAGATCAGTCTGGATCCCTCGGTGGGGACAGGGGCTGGATGCCTCGGTGAGATCAGTCTGGATCCCTCGGTGGGATCAGTCTGGATACCTCAGTGGGATGGGGGTTGGATCCCTTGGTGGGGACAGGGGTTGGATCCCTCGGTGGGATCAGTCTGGATCCCTCAGTGGGATGGGGGTTGGATCCCTCGGTGGGGACAGGGGTTGGATCCCTCGGTGGGATCAGTCTGGATCCCTCAGTGGGATGGGGGTTGGATCCCTCGGTGGGGACAGGGGTTGGATCCCTCGGTGGGATCAGTCTGGATCCCTCAGTGGGATGGGGGTTGGATCCCTCGGTGGGGACAGGGGCTGGATGCCTCGGTGAGATCAGTCTGGATCCCTCGGTGGGACAGGGGTTGGATCCCTCGGGTGGGATCAGTCTGGATCCCTCGGTGGGGACAGGGGCTGGATCCCTTGGTAGGACAGGGGTTGGATCCCTCGGTGGGGACACGGGCTGGACCCCTTGGTGGGATCAGTCTGGATCCCTCGGTGGGGTGGGGGTTGGATCCCTCGGTGGGGACAGGGGTTGGATCCCTCGGTGGGATCAGTCTGGATCCCTCGGTGGGACAGGGGTTGGATCCCTTGGTGAGATCAGTCTGGATCCCTCGGTGGGGACAGGGGCTGGATGCCTCGGTGAGATCAGTCTGGATCCCTCGGTGGGATCAGTCGTTGGATCCCTCGGTGGGGACAGGCGCTGGATCCCTCAGTGGGACAGGGGTTGGATCCCTCGGGTGGGATCAGTCCGGATCCCTCGGTGGGGCCAGGGGCAGGACCCCCGGTGGGGGCGAGGGCTGGATCCCCGCGGCGGGACGGGGCCCGGATCCCCGCGGGGACGTGAGCCAGGCTGGGACGGGGTCGGAGCCGCTCGGCAGGCCCCGAGCCGAGCCCCCCGCTGGCGCATCCCGCACCCACGCAGGACCGCGGCGGCGCGGGGAGGGGAGGGGCGGGGGGCGGGGCCGTGGCGCGCGGCGCGGGGGGGCGGGGTGGGGGAGAGGGGGGCGGGCGCTCCCCCCGCGCCGCTGGTGCTACAACAGCGTGATTTCCCCGAAGTGATGCTGGAGGCGGTAGCCAATGGGAGGCGCGGCCGCCCCCCACGGCGACGCTGATTGGTCAAAACGCAGCCGGGCCCGGGGCGGCGGGGAATCCCGGGCGCCGCCGCGTTATACCCGAGGGCGCGCCCCGCGGGCGGCAGAGGCGGGTCGGCGGGCAGCGGGCGCGGACGGCTCGGCTCGGTTTAGCACGGCTCGGCACGGCTGGGGCACCGCACGGCACAGCGAGGTGGGTCGCGGTGTGTCTCGTCTCGTCTCGTCTCGTCCCGTCCCGTGGCGGAGTTCGTCCCCTGCTTTGCACGGCACCGGGACTCCGGGTGAAGGCGCCCCGCGGGGTCCGTGGGAACGGCCCCGGGGACACGGCACGGCACGGCTTTGCTCGCCAAGACGGGGCAGCGCCGGCTTTCGCCGTGCGGAGGCGGTTTGGGGGAGCGGGGCTTATCGCGCCGGCAGCCTCCGGGTGGGTACCGGGCATCCCTCCGGAGGGCGGCGGTCGCGGTCCCTTACACAACGCGCGGGAGGGGACCGGGACCGGGACCGGGACCGGGACCGGGATCGGGACCGGGCGGGATGTCACGTCCCCCCGCGGGGCCGGGCATGTCCGGGGGCGGCTGCCGCTCCGCGGGCTCAGCCGGAGGCTTCGCTCCGCCGTTGAGCGTGTGCCAGCGCCGAGCCCCGGGGCCGGATCCCGCAGCCCGGAGCCGCGTTCCCGGCGGGGGGTAGCCCTGGCTGACCTCCCCCCGTCCCGTCCCTTCCCTTCCCGTTCCCCCCGTCCCGTCCCGTCCCCCCCCAGCCCGGGGCGGGCACTCTCCGGGCCGTCGTCCCGCCGCCCAGCTCGTTGCTGGTGAAAGTCAGAAATGTATTGTTTGGGAAATCTTGGGCTGTCTTGGGGGGGGGGGGGGGGGGGAAGAAAAAAAATAAACCACCGCAAACAGGAAATTATTTCTGCAGAGGAAGGGCTGGGAGGGCCGCGCCGGGGCCGGCGGTTTGCCGGGGCCGATGGCGGTGCTAACTGGGGAGATTGCCCCCCTCCCCCCCCCCCCCGCTCCCTTGCGCAATTTAATTAATAATAAACTTTTAAGAAGACGACCGTGCCCGCGGGGAGACACCCGCTCCCACTCCCGGGAAAACTGCGCGGGTGCTGGCGGGGGGGGGGGGTGTCCCCCTCCCGGGCTGCCCCGTCCCACGCCAAGCTGAGCAGCCCACTTCCAGAATTTGGAAGCCGAGAGGTGGTTTTGGGGGAGAGCGGGATGTGCTGCCCTCCAGGAGCAGGGGGAAGATACCGAAAAAAAGTTCCAGACCCTGGAAAAGCAGTTTTGGTTGCCCCCATAGTGTTAGGGGTAATGGTGACGGAAGGGAGGGTCAGGGAGGGGGGTGATGTTGCAGAATGGTTAAAATAGCGATGAGGTTTTTGCTGACCTGTTATTTCTTTCATAGACAACATGCCAGTGTCAAGAATGCGCATGAGGCCCTGGTTGGAAATGCAGATTAATTCCAATCAAATACCAGGGCTGATATGGATTAACAAGGTGAGGGTCATTTGTTACTGTTACTAGCATTATTATTATTATTATTACTTCTGTATCGTTAATCATCCTTATTCTCAGAGGACACTAAACATAAGTCAAGATCATAAAGGAAAGGAGGACATGGAGAAAACTTGCAAGCATGATGTTTAAAACCCAACTATTTTTGTTTTCAGAAAAGGTAGCTCTGGTCAGTACAGAATGTAGTAGTTCCATTTTTTTTTCTGGGAAAATTCCCAGGAGGAAAATGATAAATTAAAATAAAAGCAATTTGAACATGATGGAGAACCAAGAAAACTCCAGGACCTTTTCACTCCTGCTGCCCACTTGAGCCAAGTCGCTTCCTGCCCCAGTTGAGTAGCAGTTACTCAACACTCCCAGTTGCTCCCAGTTTTAAGATTTGGCCTGAAAGAAACACTGTATTTTTTGGTCTGGAAGGCACATCCCTGTACCTGTAGCACAGGGTGAGATCACCAGGCTTATTGAACCAGGTCTCTTTTCTCTGAAGCTTCTGTATCCAGCCTGAGGTGATATTTAAGCTGGAACATGTTTTTCTTAAGATTCCTGCAGGGTCTTACGGGCAACTTTAAAAAGGGATTCTCTACCAAAGTGTACCTAGAAAATATACTGTAGCTTATGACACACTAACAGATTAGCTGCAATGCTTTTAAATGATTCTGCGATAAAATTGGCGATATTGCTTACTTCTACTGTACCATACCGCATGCGGCCTTCCCAGTTTCAGAACGCTTAAAAAGTCTTGTATGCATTGAACAAAACAGATGTACAATGGGTGCTCAGTTAAGATAGAGGGCAGAGGGTTTATGAAGTTTCTGAGCTGCTGCTGAGAATTCTTTGATTAAAGCCATCGTTCCAAACTGGCACGCGATGCTTCTTTTTTAATTCAAGTCTCTATTGATTTAACTTCAGGATAAGATGATGTTTCAAATCCCATGGAAACATGCAGCTAAGCACGGCTGGGACATGGAGAAAGACGCCTGCCTTTTCCGGAGCTGGGCCATTCATACAGGTCTGTGCTGGCTTTACATTTCCATCAGTCATACGAATTATCTCAAACGCGGCATTCTTTTGTCTTGACTTACACCTCAGCTAGTTATATTAACTACTAGTATATATGTCAGAGAAAATAGAAAAAGAAATTTTTTTTTTTGTGGGAAGAAGTAGCACTGAAAAGTCTAAACACTCACCCCATCTCTTATTTATAGGAAGATATAAAGTAGGTGAGAAAGACCCTGATCCGAAAACCTGGAAGGCAAACTTCCGCTGTGCTATGAATTCACTGCCTGACATCGAAGAAGTGAAGGATAAAAGCATCAACAAAGGCTCCAGCGCTGTCAGGGTTTACAGGATGCTGCCTCCCCTGACGAAGGATCAGAAGAAAGGTAACCCCTCAGCAGTCCAGCCGGGGTTACGCAGCTTCCACCACTGCGCTTAAACACCGCTTAAATTTCCTGCTCGGCGTAGGCAGGGGTAGAACAGACCTGTTGGTAGCACCGGTGCTACTGGGGTCAGTCACTGGTTCTTGCCATTGGTAACGCTTTGTACAAGCGGTTCATTTTATCCCAAATTCTTCAAATGTGCTTAAAGGCATCATTAGGAGGCAACGGGGACTCGCTGCTGCTGACAGCAGTAGCAGAGCTTGCTGAGCAGGGCTCAAAGCTGCAAGAGCTCACGCTCACCTAAAATGTCACCCATGCAGCCCTTTCTCACGTTTGTCTTATTTTTATTTAACAGAAAGGAAGTCAAAGTCTTCAAGAGAGGCAAGAAACAGGAGCAAGAGAAAGGTATGTGGCTGTAGAGGCAGCTGAAGAAGCTAGAGGTTTTGGTGGTTTTCATGGTTAATTTTTTTTCATATGGGAGCTCGTGCATTCTTAGACAAGTCTTTCATCCTTTGCCCTTATTTTTGTAGTCGTACGAAGACATGAGGACGGAGGAGTCGGCAGAAAGACTAACCAACACTCCTCTGCCAGATGACCACAGCAGCTACACCGTTCATGACTACGCGGGGCAGGAAGTGGAGGTTGAGAGCTCGTCCATCACCTTAGGTGAGACTCAGTTTTTAGCTCCCTGAGCAGAGTGGAAAGTGCCGTTTGCGCTAAACCCACAGTCTCTGCGCCAAAAGACAAAGATGACTCTTGGGGCTGAGCCGTCAGACGGGCAGGGAGGAAATGGAGGTGGTTGTGTCTCTCCTGTGAATGCCAACTCCTCCTGGTGCATCCCGCAGACCTCTCGCCGTGCGAGGTGAGCGGCTCGCTGACCGACTGGAGGCCGCCGATGGAAATCACCATGGCTGACAGCACCAACGACCTCTACCAGCTCCAGGTGTCTCCCCTGGCTTCGTCCTCAGAAGGTGGGTGTTTCTTTTTTCCTGCCCCGGTCTTTCATCGGTCTATTGGAAGCAAGCTGGAGGCAAGGCAGTGGGATGAAGAAGTGCCTGGGGGATCAGGAGAAGCAAGAGTTGTCTTGTAGAAAAAAACCAAACACACCTCCACTTGATGGATTTGGGTGTCTGGAGCTACCAAACCGGCCAGGTTACAGAAGGGGCATGAGCCACCTGCAGAAGTAGTTGCTGATGGGCGAAAGGCTCTGAAATACCATTTGCTTTGCACATGTGAGCAAAGGGGCAGGCTTTGTCTCGCAGGCTCAACGCGATGGCACGGACAGGTCGGCCTGTAAAGAGGAGGAGAGTTTTCCGAGCCGGGAGGGTGGGATTGGGACAGCTGGAAGGAGGAGATGCAGAAGCAGGACAGCGTTGGGGACAGTAGTGACAGTGGAGGACACCATGCTTCCCAGGGGTTCTTCACTCGGGGCAAATCATCTCGCTCCCGCGTACCAAGCGGGCTCTGCTTTGGAGACTCTCGGGGAAGCATCTGAGCTCCTGGAGCCTTGCACGCCAACGTGCCCTTGTTGAAGAGCACCCGAGATGAAGGTCTGGGGGGAGCCTGGGGCACGGAGGTGCTGGGGGGCCTCCCTGCCTCCAAGCCCTGAGCCCCTCCTCGGTGTCAGCCGTAGGGAGGGGGAAGTAAAAGGTAGTGGTGTTTTGTGACAAGAGAATACGAAGCGGGTTGTGTGGTGAAGAAGCAGAAGTGTGAAAAGTTGACATCTATGTCTGTTTTCTTCTCTTCTTTTTATGTGCTTACAAAACAGTCACGGACGAAGATGAAGAGGAAATAAATTCGGAGATTTTTAAGGTAAAACCAGCCCTTCTGGTCAGAATAAAATTGGCCAAAGTTGCTGTTTGCACCAAGAGAGGAAGGGAAGCAGCTATCTGATCCAGTCCTCTATGAGCTGGACGTACAGTTATGTAATCCAAGACCCTTATTTAATGAGGAAGCCTGAAAAATTCAATATAAAAAGGCAGCTACTTTGCAAACATGAGCTGGAGAGGACACATCCATGGAAATATTTACTCTTCATGTGAAAGTCAGAGAAAGCTATTGAGTACTCCTAGAAGTAGAGGTTGCTTTGCTAGAGTCTGCAAAGGTTCTCTAAACTGTTTTATTTTGCCCTTCCCTCCACCTCTGACATGTGGCGCTTAATCTGAGTTTCCAGACATGTCACGCTCATCCCACTGATAAGATGGGGGTTTCATCACCGAAGGTGCTCCAGCCCTCCCTGTTTTGCACTAACTTTTTTTTTTAACTGGGAGTAAAACAAGTTTTATATAACATAGCATGAGGAGATATAATATGATCTTTTTTGCTTACCTGCCTTCTAATTAAGGGGAAGGAATAAAACATTGCACCCACAGAAAAAAGAGCAGTTTTTACCATCTCCTTATTCTCTTACAGCTGCTTGAACCAGCCCAAGATTGGCACACCACCAGCGTTGGGGGGAAAGGCTTTCTCACCAACGAGCCGGGCACCCAGAGCATATGCAGCACTTACAGCTACAAGGAGCAGGATGGGGAGATCGACACAACTTCGGGTACAGACTTCTCAGTTATCACTGATGGTCATTGCCACAGGATGATGCAGCCAAGGGTTTTCATGCAAGACACTAATTGGGAGGGAGCAAAACAAATAGGGGATTCACACGTCCCTGTGTTCTGAGATTTCCAAGTAGCCTGCTGGAGGGCTGTAAGGAATTTGTTGATAAAAAGGAAAAGGTGAAAAATCTCTCCTGTAAGAGTATACTAGAGATTTGTCCTAGGGTTATACACATCTAAGTTATGTCAGCTTTCAGAAACTCCTTGCAATGTAACTGAAGAATTTCCATAAGCAATAGCTTAAACAGGACGGTTTAACAGAGAGTTTTTGAAGTATTTTAGCAAAACATTAGTCTAAGGTATTTACTCACATCTGAGAAATCTTTCCATTTTTGATATTTTTTCTGTGTGTATATATATATGTACACACACGTATACGCTATTTTGCTCTTGCTGTATGTGATTCAGTACTCATTCTTGTTTTATTTTGTCTAGGAGAGCTGGAGTTCAGGTTCTTAGACCAGAAAAGCAGTCTAGACTTCTCCTGGCTGGAGACAGTGAGACCTACCATGCAAGTCATTCCCTGTGGCTTGTAAAGCCCTGGCTTCCTCTGACCACAAACTGCTTTTGGGTAGAAGCTTTGGCAAGCCTGAAGAGAATGGAAGAAGTTGTTTGTTACTGACTGAACAAAGACCATAGCTTTTATATTCCGTTTAGCAAGAAAAACTCCATTATAAAAAAAAAAGAGAAAAAAAAAAAAGACTCCCATCTCACTAGCAGGACTCCTGGCACCAAAGATGCTCAGCCACAGCACGCACCTTGTCATTGCTTTGGAGGTGAAGCTTTTGCTGGGGGGTTGCCGACGTGCTGTGGGGTCTGACCTGGCGGGTACCACTGACCGTGTGCCAGAGGAGGACGTTACCGTCCTCCCAGCGTGAGATGTGATGAGCACTTTACCCATGGAGTGCTTAGGAGAGACACTGCAAATGAGTCTCCTACCTGTTAGTTTGGGTTGCTGCTTACTTGTGCAACACTGGTGATATTGAGCTTAACGACTGTCATTATACTTAGAAAAATTGCACTAATTGGCCCTCTCTTCTTTGATTTACTCCATCACGTGGCTCATCTTTCAGATCTTTCAACTTTAAACTGTGTAAATAGTTTAGACCAATAAAATGTGAAAATTCAGTTTAGGCTTTGCTTCTACATAGTACAGTTACCCAGACCCACCCATAGGATGTTACCTGCTCCTAGGCATGCCGTATCTATTTCCATAGAATAGTTGAAGAGCTGCCGCATGAAACAATTTTTGCACTGATGGGGCAGAGCTCTTTATTTATACCATGCCTTTCTGAGATGCCTTCTACCACTCTACCAGGATACCTACAGTACTGTACGCCGTCACGGGAGCTGTAACGCCCTGCAGACCCACCCTGGGCCAGTGTGTGCAGGAGGAGAGTGCAGGGTGGAAGAGGTTCTAGTTTGTGTGTAATACATAGGAATCAAATCACTAAGCTGTTATAGACTATTTTCCTGTACATTTTATTTTTGTATATAACACATTGTATATTTGTTTTAATAAAGATGTTTTATATATGACATGTTTACTTTTTCTCATGGGAGAGCTCTGAGAATGCATTCCGGATTCCTTGAAAATACCCAAACAGATGTGACGGAGACAGTTGGAGGGGGTTTTTTTTCATGAGTCATGAAAGCACAGGGAATTTAGTACAGCTTGCTCTTGTTTTCCACCCCCCCTGCCAGTGCAGCTGATGGGTGGAATCCTGCTTGCCCTGGGAAGGGAAGCCCCAGTCCTGTGCACGTGTAGGGTAGATGGTTTCTATCTGCCGTCATCTGCAACTGTCAGACCTAACTTACAGCAGGGTTAAAGGCTATGCTATTAAAAACCTTACGCACCACCAAGTCCCTGCTATGGATGTCCCTATCAGCAACACTTCCAGCTTCTGTGATAACAGCAGCGAAGACCTAGCCAAATAACTCCAGTTTGCCTAAAAAGAAAGTGTACGCACAATTCAGAAGGCAAAGGGAAAGCAAGCTGGGTTTCCCCTCTATATTTTATTCATTTGCCATAGTTTCAGGCTGGAAAGGTCTGACATTGCATCGTCTGGGCTGGGAGACGAGAGACAAGCGTGGCTGAGAGAACGTGTCTCCAGCTGCAGCCACCAGCACCTGACAGTGCCTGGAAAGCCCCCGTACTGGACAAAGCTGGGTCACGCTGGCCTTTGGGGAATAACTTCATTCACTGAGCAAGAGCGAGGAGCATATCAGGCTGTGGGAGAGGAAGACCCAACCGAAAGGACAGGAACAAAGCGGACATTTCCTACCGCTTTTGGCAGAGGCTCCGCTGTGACTCGAACTGCACACACGTGGGGACAGATGTGGGGTTTACCGAGGGAAAAAATAAGGAAGCAGGTGGTGGCGAGTCTCAAATCCAGCACAGTTTGGATACGGCACAGCAAGGCGGACGGGCAGCCCGGGGAGGGAGAGGCTGGGCAGGGTTCTTGCGGTGCCTGTTAGTCATTAACTGGCCCTATCTCCGAGACGGCCCAAAGCCGGCAGCGGCAGGCAGCACCCTTCCAGGTGGCACCAGGCAGAGAGCAGCTTCCTACGCCTCATCCTGGCTCTGCGTGGGTGGCAGCCTCGGGGGGTGATGTCCTTGCTCTCCCCCGGCGGTCACAATCCCTGGCAGGGTATCTGCCCCAAGGGTCCACCTCCCAAGAAGGGATCCGGCCAGCCAGCATCCCCCCCGGGTACCAGGGCCACGGGCTGCCTCTGATCGCACCCGCCTAAAATCCTGCTCCCCGATGCAGATCTAGAGCAGGAACGTTTTGTGCACGAGCAAAGAAATCACCCACCAGACCAGATTTCTGCCCCGGCCAGCTGCAGCAGCAGCTACGGCCAAGGAGGGAGCGTGGGGCTGCGGGGTCCAGAGCCACCGCTGTACGCCCGGGAAGGGACACCCGCTCAGCACCCTCCACGCAACCAGGGGAAATCGGTTTTGTTTAGGAACTGCTGCAAGTCTGTTACACATGGGGGGAGGAGGCGGGAGGGAGAAGGGAAACTTTCTACGATGCGAACGGTGCTAAAAATAAGGTAGGCATTAATCTGTCCATTCATGCATTAAAAGGAGCAAGTTTTTCACAGTTATGCTCAGATACAAAAAAACAGCACTTAAGTTCTCACAGATAAAATGATTTGACCAAGATCTGAGGACAGAAGAAAAGAGCAGCTAGTATGTGTCACCCAGGGATCACAGACACGCTCCAAGTGTGTTTTTACCAGGACAGAAGAGATGCTTTCCTTCATCACCTGCCAAGGTACCTGCCTGACCGACTGCACTTTAGGTATTTTGCCACTGAAAAGCGGCGAAGTCCCATGACAGGGTGGCATTTATCCATCCAGTTGCTTCACTGGGTGAGTAACTGCCAAATTCAAAGTAATTTGTTGTTGTTTCTGTTGTTTTGAACTCTTTGGGAGGAGGGGGAAAAAAAGAAAAAAAAAAAAAGAAACAGCAGAGTTGAGCTCTCCAGCTCAAGAGGGATGTGACTTGCCAAAGCCCAGTGAGACTCAGAGGCTGCTGCACCGTGTTGATGCCTGACTGGCTCCTCCATCACCTCCGGGGCAGACGGGGGTTCTAGAAGCGATATTTCTTCTCCCAGTGCCAACTAAGAGACCTTTAGGCTGCTTCTACCCAGAGAAGCATCATGAGCTCTTTAGGATAAGCCTCCTACATAGGCTATGCAATGAAAACAGTTTTAAAACCTTGACATTGACTTCTTCTGCATTTGCCTATCCTAATCGAGCTCTTCATACCCAGTAAACTTCAGCTGGCTATCCTGTGTTGGAGTAAGAGTTGTTTTCACCTTTAACATGCACGCAGCTACATTGAGCTGGGAAGTAATTACATACCAGGAGAGCAGGTCATGGGAGAGAGCTCACCCCTGCCAAACCCAGGGAAAGCAATAAAAGGAAAGTTTTTATGGGCAGGGCTCGAAGGGCAAGTGGCTCTTTCTTGTGCCATGAACCTTGCCTGGCAGTGAGAAAGATCTACAGGCAATGCAACTGTTGTAAAAATAGAGATCACCTCTCTATGGTGGAAAAGAAAAAGGAGTTGTATCAGTCATCGTTTGGGAAACGAATGGAGCTAACGCTGCAGGCTTGGCAGGCTGCTGGAGCAGAGGCTCTCCATCATTTACACCATACTTAAACCATCGCTGGCTGCAGCTTACTTGCAAACCTTGAAACCATTTAAAAACAAATCCAAGATTTTCCTTATTGAGTTTTAGAGTTTTAGGACGTCAACAGGACAAAACCTCCTGAAAAATAACACGACAGTCTCAGAAACAGTCCCACAACCTGAACCTGGGAAAGCCCTACAGCAACTCAGGCACAGATTTTGCTGCTGCAGCATCCTGCACCGAGGTGGCAGACAACCGCCTCGGTCTTGCCAATAGAGATTTTCAGTGCTGCAGAGGCAAGGCTATCACACATCTGTTAATTGCAGTTTTTCCTAGTAAAACCCCTTGACCTACAAATAGAGAGTTGTTGCTTTTCCCTTGACCTTTGTCCAAATGGATTGTTAAAATGCCCTTCCATAATTAGAGGGGAACATAACTTCCTCCCCTGTGGTCTGCTTTGCACATTGCTTGTAATTTAATCACTCATTAGGGGCAACCTGTGAGCAGCTCAACACCTAAAGTTGCTGCCTAAAGGAGCCTTTTGCTCTTGGCTGCCCAGAGCGGTGGCACCTTGCGTGAGCTTTGCCAGCCAGGCAGCAGAGCCTGCAATTAGTGTTTCACCTTTATTTGCCATCGTGATTGAATCCTGATAGTTGGACACATTTCCAGGCAGTCACATGATTTACGGTATCACACCTATAAAGGATAGCAGTGCTTTGGACCAAAGGTATGAATTTATAACTGCAAAAAATAGTGGAATATTTGTTTGTGGTGCAAAGGCAAACTATTGCTTAGATAGCAACCAAATATCTTGGACTGCAAACATTATTTATCTGCTGTTGTGCTGGATCATTCCTCCTCTCCGGTTCCCCAAGGGTCCATTCCCCCCCCCCTCCCCATGTTTGTACATACAACACAAGGAGGACAGAAACTTCTGCAGGACAGAAACCTCTCCCAGAGGCTTGGGAAGGCCAAGGGAAGAAGTATTGTCTGTAGAAAAGTCAGTTTTAGAGTTAGATGGGGAAAAGTTTTCCCTAGAAAGGGAGGAAAGTCACATTTTCATGGACAAATGGCATCTAAGTTGTATTTTCTCTTGCAACCAAGTGCTTCAGTCGACTCTGTACCCGCTTCCACCACAGCACAGCGCTGCACTTCAGAGCTCCTTTCCCTCCCACATTTTCCCCATCCTCTTCATTACTTCTCTCACCATTAAACTCACCCCCGTCCCTCCCCAGCCTTCTCATGTGCGAAACAAACAATAACAAAAGCACGTTCACGCAGGCAGCACGCTGCGCGTAGCTCAAGCTACTTGCACACCATGTCACTCTGCTCTAACCTTTGGTCTCTTCTGTTCCAATAACATCAGGATGAAAATTCCGCCCGTGTAGTTCCCTGCCACGTTGGGCTGCGGGTGGCCACCCCGAGCCGCTGGGATGGGATGGGGAGATCTTCCCATGGCCCCTTCCAGAGTTCAAACAAGAGCATGGCACGCACTGCCACTGAGCGGAACACTCACAGGCCACATGAACCTGAGCCAGCAGAAGCCAAAAATCGCCCAAAACCTAGAAAACCTGCTCATCCCGCTGGCAGACGTATTTGGTCACCAGCTGGATGCAAGCAGAGGTGTCAACCCACAGTATTAAGGACCGGGGGCTGCCAGGCACAGACAGTCATACGCTCATTCCACTAATTGCCTTGCTGACCACGGTGAAGAGCAGTGCCCGACCGCAGACAGCACGACAGGAGTAACAAGGAGGACAGGGAAGCCAGGAGGGTCTGTAGCCACAGAGCTAGGAGACGATGAGGACCAGGGGGTGGGCGAGGGGGGCAGATCTCATCACCCCCCCATCCCAGACCAGTGCGGGCTGGGACCCGGGTGCCAGAAGTTACCAGGGTCTGCCTCTGCATGAGTACAAAGGCAGTTAATCATCCCTTCTGGTATATCAGGCTGGTAAACAAAGTCCGGCGAGGGATGCTGGGTTAGGGGCGAGACACCAGCACAGCCCCCGCAGCGCAGACCTGCCTCTCGCAGCTCACCAGCATCTCCTCAGCTGCCAAAAACCAGAGAGGAGGAGAAGGCTGAGCTGGTGGCACAGCAGGTTGCCGGTGGCTCTTCCCCTGGCAAGCGGCACCCGGATCCTGGGCCAGAACAGCAGCAACGCGCGTTACTTCTACAACACGTATACATACTGTGTACAGGATACTTACACAGCACCGTGAAGGATGCTGACTGTCGATGCCTGCGCAGAGGATGCTCAGCCAGCGCAGATGAACTCGCAGCCTATTTCGGTATAGGAAATTTCACGCTGCCTGTTGTACATTGTTCCCCACTGCACGGCTGCGACACGCTACGCTGCGGACACGTGGCCGCAGCATCAAAGCACAGAAACGCTGGGGCAAGCTGAGATGCGTGCAGCAGCTTCTGGGGATCTTCCAGGGGAATTCAACCTCGCCAGCTTTACGTGACTGCCTTAGCAGAAACAGATGCCTCGTCAGACAGTGGCAAGGGGAAGGACTTTGTTTTCTCTGTTTGCATGGAGCAATGGTTAAAAATACAAAAGCAAGGGAATGGTTAAAAGGCAGGTTTCACTGGGAGGAAGACAGGATAATGGTTGAGGAGCTCTGGGCAACCGGAAAGTAGATGGAGGTTTTGCTCCTCTCCAAGCATGCAGTGGTTTAGCAGTGATAGCACAGAGAATGAAGGACGGAAAAGAGCATAAGGATGCTGGCCCTAATTCAAAATGAATCTAGCACAAGCATTACGCATATTAGCTATTTGCAAGCAGGGCTATTAAATAACAAGACCCAGGCTAACCACAGGCATAAACACTGAACATGCCCAGTTTTAACATCTGCATTGAAAGAATATGTTTCACTGTTTGTTCTGTCATGATCTAAACACTATAAAGACTTCACCAACAGTCTTCAGGCAGAAGTTAATTGGGAAGCCAAGTCCAGACAGGTACAACTTTGTTTTCACAAACTTCATTGCTGAAGAAAGAAGAGGGATTAGAGAGCGGAGTGTGGACTATGCTGGCTGGTTCCTAGCCTTGTGGCTGGGTTTTAGGATATTTTTACAAACTCCTGGAGGGCGATGGCACAGATTACCAGTGGCATTATTTGAAATCAGCAGGTGAACCATGTTAGCATATACACATTTCACACGGAAATAATAATAATTCAGTATTATATCTAGCGACTGCCATTCCTGTCCGGAGCAATCCTTTGCCATCAGCTTTGGAAGACCTTCACTGGGGTTTCTCCTGCTCCGCGTGCTGCACCCCACACTTCTGGAAGCCCACGGACAGACTTTCCCAGGGGGGTACCAGGGCGACTTACCTCGGTGCGAGCGATTCATGCCACTGTTTGCTCTGCCCCGTAGCTCCACATGGCTCCTGCCCTCACCCCACGACGAGGTCCCAGCTCACCCAGTGCAGGCTGGGTCCACAGCAAAGCTGTGCTTCATTTGCCTAATGTTCATGTGATAGCTGTATCATCTCAGGCTGCACGCCAAAATCCCAGCACAAGCCACATCACATCAAGAAACCTCATGTAGTTTGTATCCACTAATGCATAACATCCATCAAGCTCACACCAACAATCAACAACTGCATCTGAGCCATAGCAAAAGCATCTTAGATGCTGCCTACAAAATATTATCTGAACCACGAGAGCTGTAAATGTTTTACAACAATTGGCTGCGTCAGAAACAAGCTGCTTCCCAGCTGCCATGCATAATGCTACCAGGCTATTCCAGGGGAATGGTCCAAACCAGCACTGCTCACCGATGCTACCCGCACAATTTCCACGCACGGGTGATCAGCCCGTCTCATTGATAGGCTTTTTCTCCATGAGGCAGAGAGAGGACAGCTATCATCAACAAGAGGAAGAGGATTTAAAAACCCCACAGCAATTAATAGGGATGTTCTTGGACCTATTTTTAATTTACATCTTGTGACTGACCAGATTTCAGATTGCCGGTGTGTTTAATTAAGGCGCTATTACCAAAACTGGCCTTTCTTAGCTGACTTGGTGTTATCTTCCCTTAGAGCTAAAGGCAACAGGAGCTTTTTCCATTGATTTTAAAAGGCTTGGGCCCACCTAGGTTATACCCTTGCCCAGCTGTGTGCAAAGATGACTAAATTCTGGGCCTTAATTCCCAGATCCCGTTTGCTGCTGGGTTCATCCCAACAGTTCAGAACCCGATGCCGTCCCTGCAGCTGAACACCTCCCGCACCTCCGCTCCGAGGCAGGTAGCGGCACATGAAAGCCACGTGCGTGCACTGGTAGCAAAGCCAAGGCAAAGCCTGAATATAATTCCTGTCTTCAGGAAAATTCCCCTTCCTCAAAACAGCAATTCCTCATGGAGAAGCATGGAGAGCTTTGCTGGAAGCATAGGCTGAGCCCCTCATCCCCATCCCTGATGAACAGCTCAGCAGGGGAAAGACCCCAGCTGACGTTCCTCCGGGGTTTTACTCATGATAAACAGGTAGCAAATCTTCTACCTCATTAGCACCTTGAGAAAAGCAACTCATTGCAGTGTTTTGATTACAGTGCGTGCGCCTTTACGTAACACGAGCTTAGGGAGTGTAGGCAGCCCTCGAACTGCGCATAGGTATGAGGAAGCCTCGGCAAAACATTTTCCTGTGTTCCACATCGGGGTGCCATCCCCTGCTGCCATGGAGGAGCACAGCCAGGCTGAGCAGGTGGCCTTGCAAGGCATTCTCCCCAGGAACGACTCTGCTTTTGCCCCTTTTGCAGGGACTGCAGCCCCCGCAGCAGGAACCCCGCAGCGGGACGGTGGCAGGACCCTGCCTGGGTCAGGGAGCCGCACACAGCGCCCCACGGCTGATGCTCGACTGTTCCCAGTGCTGAGGCTGCAGCGTTGATGCTCTGTCACGTATGTGCATTGCACGGTACCTTACAGTCAAGCAAAATTTCTGTATTTCAGGGAAAGCGGCTAACTGCCCTGGGGAAGGTTCTTGCCATGAACAAGAGTAACTTATACTCCGAGCCCCGTTTAAAGGCTGTGGGGATCACTTTGCAGCAGAGGTGTTTCCCTGCCACATGCTGTCCTGTACCCTGTGGGAGAGGCACGGGTGGGCTACGCTCCCCTTTTAGCAACCAGCTCCTTTTCACTGCTTGGCTGCTGCAGGGATTTTGCATCCCTGGCCGTCTCAAACGGGCTGGCTGAAGGCCACCTGCGCAGAGCCCCAGCTCGCCTGCAATGCCCCAGCTCCACAACTCTCCCGGGTTCTCAGTGTTCACCAAACCCACGTCAAGCGCTTCAGAAATTAGGTCTCTGCAGCCACAGAAGCGGTGGGAGCAGCCGTGCTGGCAGACAACGGGGACCTGTGCTCCAGCCTCCCCGGAGCCCTTGGCTGGAAGGAGCCGCTCCATCATTTCCATGACCTTTCCACATGGCTCTTGTAAAGGTGAGGAGAAAGATGCTGGTCCTCCAACTCGTTTCTTTTTGCTTTCAGTGCAGGACCCGGCAAGTTGTGAGACAGAGGAGCCAGGTGTTGTCCTTACCACGGCTCTCTCCTCAAAATTGAGAGGATGGTGCAGAAAACCCACCGCTGCCCTCCCAGCCGTGGGATGGGCAAAGCATCCACTCAGCGCAGCCCTGCGCTTACCTCCCGACTTCTTGCTAAGGGCCTGGAAGGGATTGACTTGGCCCCACTTTACAGAATAACAACGCAGGGGCGGCTGGAGCCACTTCGGTGGCACAGTTTCACAATGAACTCGCTGCGGTTCAGCAAACCTCAGGCACCTTGTGTCTGAGGAACAGGAACTCGGTGACTGAGGTCTGCAGGACGCAAGCCCAGCCCTGCAGGAAAACGAACTTGCTACGGTGTCAAAAACCCAACAAAACACTCGGGAGCTTGGGACGTGTCCCCCGCGGCGGGTGTCCCGAGCCTGCGCGTCCCACCTGGGCTACACCACTGCCCTTTGTGTGGAGTCCAGTCCAGCCTTCTGCTCTGGAAAACAAACTCACTAAATCGAGAAAAACTACGAGAAAGGCTAATGTTATACTTGATAACAACTTGCTGCCTCCTGCACCTCTGCTGAACAAACCACTATTTCCTGAATTGAGGTGTCAGGCATGAAATATTTCACATGCTGGAGCAACCGTCACCATCTGCTAAGCGACAAACAGAACTTAAGCTTTTCCTGGTATTTAATGCATAAATCAGGGTGCGTCCTGTGTGGCTGTTTGCGATTCTGTAATTGAAAACTCCCCGTCTTGCTTGGGGAGGTGGCAGTAAAAATGCTTGTACAGCCAGTGTAGATTTAGTCTAAACCACTTTCTATCAACGTCTCTCTATAGCATGCCTAACTGGAGTGCGCAGTCTAATGCTACTGCAGCAGGAGCGTTGCCAGCAGTGCCTGTGGGCATCAGGTAAGGCCATACCTGAAGAACCAAGAATTTGCTTCCTTGGATAGCCTCTTTTCCCTACAGCTAATACGGATCTAGCCTTTCCTTCTGCTCCACATCTCACCACCTGGGTGAGAAATAACTCGACCATTACTCGTGACCCCACAGATCTGGCAGGCTGATCATTGCATAAGCATTTATTTTCACTCACAGCCCTCCAGGCACTCAATTATCCCACCAAGTCCGTACCCAACAAGCACCCAGCAGACTGCGTTGCCTGGGGTCACCAGGCCACGTGCAGCAGAGACAAGACGACAGACCTCCACGCTGGGAGAGCATTGGCTTTGCACGGGAACCCCCTGCCCACAAGAGCTCCTGGGAGGTCTCCTGTGCAAAAGCCACACCTTATATAGTGTCACTTAAAAATACGCTTCACCAACATTAATTGCAACACTTGCAAGAAGCACAGAGCAAAGGCTGATGCTGCTGTCAGTCACCAGCACAGGAGGGTTAGTGCCGCGGGGGCACGGGCGCAGCTCCAGCCCCATCTGCTGCAGTTGCGGGAACACCAAATTCAGCGTGGCTGTGATTTGTGCCCCAATTCAGCACTTCCCCGGCTCTGCTCTCCACCTCAGAGCACCAGGTCACATCCTGCTCTGGTCTCCAGTTCACACAGGCTCGTCTACTCAGACCTCCCCATCGATACACACAAACAGAAGGAGACCCAGTAGGTCGAAGGAAGGGGTTATCCCCTCCACCCAGCACTCGGTAGATCACACCTAGAATACCACATCCAGTTTTGAGTATCCCCAGTATGAGAAAGCCATCGACAAACTGGAGCAACAAGCCCCAAAAGCTTGAAGCCACCAGCACGGCCAGGGGCAGAGAGCCCTTGCTGGGAGACAAGGGGGGCTTGTTCTGCTGGAGGAGAGGCTTTGGGGGGGCTCACGGAGAAAGCGGAGCCAGGCTCTTCTGAGGGTGCACGGTAGGAGCACAAGAGACAAGGGGAAAAAGCTGAAATGAGGGGTTCAGCCTGGATATCGGGGGATTTTTTTTTTTCCTGCAAGGACAGCCCAGCAGTGGGACAGGTCACCCAGGGAGGTTTCCATCCAAGACTGGAAACAACCCAGGACAACTCGATATGACTTCGTGACCGACCCTGCTTGAGCAGGAGGTTGGACTAGAGTTCTCCCGAAGTCCCTGCCCACAGGAATTATCCTACAAGACTACTCTGCTATGTTCTTCCAACAGCAAGCAGATTGTTGCAGGTGGTACAGCTCGTAAGAAGCTCTTTGCTTTCTCCTCCTGCTTAGTGCCCTGATTTACCACCTGTTTATCACCTTTATTTAATCAGCAGCTGGCTTCCAGACCACGCTTCCAGGAAAGCTCTTTTCTTGTTAAGTTTTGATTAAGTTTCAGTTAAGGTCTGGTAGTAAGTCTCCTGTTCTTCCACACCTCACAGCTATTGGTGGCTATTTCCTCACTTGTGTGAGGTTTTCCTGCTGCACAGAAGGGCAACGGCATAATAAAGCTCCCAGGTGAAACCATCTATAATCCGCTTCAAAAGCAGAGGTGAATCCCTATCAGACTTTACATGCCCTTTCTACCACAGCCTTTCACACTAGCTATGGCATTCTACGCACTGAGGTGCTGCCTTTATATTTGCTTCATCAAACTCCAAAAAAAAAAAAAAAAAAAAAGACTTTAAACTTACTGAGGAAAGCTGAATCATCAATAGACACTCCCCCCACCCCCCTGAACCAAGAAATATCAGAGCAAAAGCTTTCACTGAAGTGGAAGGGGGGAATAACCTTCCCGGGCTGGTGCTGCTGGCAGACACGGAGGTCCATCTGCTCACCCCTGTTTCCATCTCCAGAGGAACACCGAGGAGAGCACGACCAGCAATTCCACCAAGTCTTGGGAAGCCCTGCCTGCCCTAGGCTTTGGTTGTATTGCAGCTGTGCTCACAAGCGCTTTTATTTTCTCAGGAAATCTCTCAAAATAATCTAGGTGCAGAAGACTAAAGCACAAGGGATCCCTTGCCCTCTATACAATAGAGAAAGCTTCTCTGAAGGCACTTTTAATGTGCATCATTACTACAATAAGGCACAGTAGACAACTCCTCATTTCCTACTGAAGTATACAGGAACAGAAGGCAATTGGCACCAACAGGTCAGGAAGAGGCATTCAGTGCCTTGGAAGTTCTTTCCTTGTTTGCATGAAATCCCCATTCACACAGGGGCAGAAGCGTGGCCCCATCCAGAGCATTGCAACAGGGCGACAGGAGAAATATGCAGAACTGTCCTGGACAGTGGAAACAAAGAAAAGAACAGGTGCAGTGAAAGAAAGAGAGGAAAATCCAGAAATACTGATTAAAGAAAAAAAGAGAAAAGGAAAACCTAGAGCCAGTAGAGTTTGGCTTCTACTGTGAATGAACAAAAAAACCAAAACCCAACCAAAACCCAAAAAACCAACACCCAAACGAAACAGTTTCATTTTGTCTTAAAATGCAACACTCTTAATGTGCTAGAGACACATCCGAGCAGGCAGCTCCAGTAATGTTTTCCTGTCCTTTTCAGGGCACTCAGTAATGCTCTTCAATCATTTTGATTCATGCCAATCAATGATAGCCCACAGCACCCACTGCATGGAAATAATTATATTTATTTACTGATCTTCTAAGGATAAAATGGAATTAAACCCAAGAACAACTGCAGCATTTTTAAACCATGTGTAGTTCAAACAATAAGATGCAAAATTCCTTAGCTATGTTTCTAAAACAGGCATCGGAAACCCCAGATCGATGTAATTATTAAACCCCAGACCCTGTAGTTTACCTGCCCTTATGCTTCAACCCAGTGTCGCAGTAAATTAGCTTGGGGTCTCCTCTCTAACCCCAGGATATCAGCAAACCAGCCCATGCCCGCCATCAGGACCACACTCCTGGTTTCTCTCAACCACTCCTATCCTTAGGAAACAAGCAATAAATATTTCAAATGATATCAGAGTACCTGGTACAAAGAGGAGCTCATGTGACGCAGGCTCCCAGCCTGGCTCTGCTGCTCATCGCTGCAGGGACAGATCCTGCTCAGCCTACAGCCAGGGCTTTGTAGAGCTGGTCCTGCTGCCCCAGGAGCCCTGCTTTCAGATAAATGGATCTACTGGCTCCTTTCCTTCCTCCCTGGGCTAAATAACATCCCTGTAAAGCCCTTGCTGATAGCAGGATGCAGCCACTGAGAAAACCCAGAGAAACCCCAGAGCATGGGAGGGTGCTGAGCTCCGGCGAGGAGCTACAGCTGCTGCTGCCAGCACCCAAATGCACATGGAAACGCAAAACACCTGCAAGGTACAGAGCAAGGCTGAGCATACCAGAGCCCAGCAGTGTAGAAAAACATAGAAAATTATAGTGTAGAAAATTACAGCAGCCAGCTCTACTTCCTATTTCCTTTTCCTTGCAGCTCTGAAAAGAATAGCTCCAAAGGTCAGGGCTGGGGCCAGTTGCTGGTAACCACGCAGCTGAGGCTGGTGCTGCTGCAGAGCCAGCTGAGCACACTCAGGGTCCCAAATTCCCACCGTTTCCAGCCTGAGCTTTCCTCCTGCTTTCCCACCCGGTTTACCATCAGGGTGCAGAAGCTGGTTGGGGTGGGGAGGGACCAGCTCGGTGATGCAGGGTTGGGCTGTCAGAGCCCAAAGGTGGTTTGGGTCCAAATCTGCTCCTTTCTGGTAGTGCCTCGTGAGGAGTGTCTGGGAAACAAGCAAATTCTTACTGAATTTTTATGTTGAAGAGTGCTTCCTGGCCAAAATTGAATTGAATTAGCTTCTACACAGATAGGAGGTGTGTTCGGTCTAACAGCCTGGGGGAGAGAAAGCACAGGCACCTTCGGAGCAAGAGTTAACACCCAGCCCTTGGGTGCGTGTTCCACTACGAGGAGAAGCGCTGTCTTCCTCCTCCTCCTCCTCACTACTGTGCTCTACCATCCCAGAACAGCAGCACCATCTGCGCTGGAAAACACCCCTGGGCACTGTGGTGAAACCAGCACTAATTAAGTACCACCAAACCTACAAACTTGCAGAAGCAGCGATACAGCGAGGAGATGACGGGAGCGTGACTGCAGGTATCCCTCCGTCAGCTCCGCTCTGATTCACTGCAAGTAGGCGAGCAATTTTCTAATGGTGTGAGACTGACAAATTTTACAGAGTATTTGAGATGCAAGTGGGTGTCCGGTTTAATATTAAAGGACAGGGAAGTGGGACGAGGTTTGATAAAAGAGAAAGCTGGCAGAAGGGTCTAGCTAAAAGGAAGAGTGGGGAAAAGTCAGGTGTAGGCAAGAGGAGAGGAGGACAGAGATTATTTCTGTGGCCAGAGCCTTGCAGAAAGCATGGTGTATCTTACTCTAGTTTGTATTGCTAGAAAGGAGGGAAAAATTTTGTGGAAAGGATGATAAATGCCCATTTGAAGACAAAATGCAATAGGAATATCAAAGATTTCATTTAAAATAGCTGAAGAATGTCTTGGTCCAAGGCTCAGAAATCCTTGGCAAGCAAGTGGTGAAAAGGGCCTGAAGCCGATGAAAGAGGCAGTGTTAGGAAATGGGAACTGAAGCAATATCTACTGATGGGAAAAGAGAAGTGGCCGGGATATTTCTCAGCTGGTTTCACATCCAGGCACCTCCTTTCACGCACAATCACTCCCACTTTATAACAAGTGGGAAAGCGAGATGTGGAAGCCAGACTCCGGGCTGCCGAGGGTATCGGGGTGACAATGGAAACCCACCGTCGTGTGGGGACTGAGTCACGGGGCACTTCTTGATGGCATTTTCCCTCTTCTGCAAACACCGCACGAGGGAAAGTAACCTCTCAGTTGCAAAGACTGGTGAGAAAATACTAAAACCAGAAGGATCTGTTACTTGTGCTAGGTTTTAAGGACTATTTTGGTGTAGCAAGTGACTGTGTAACGATAGAAGCAAGATGCAGAGTAAAGAGCATTGCAGGTCCAGGTGACACGTCGCAGTTTGGTGCCCAAACACAGATGGATGCCAGGAGGAGTTGCCAAAGTGCTGGTGCAAATTGGCACCAAACTCCAACCCAGCAGTGCAGCTCCCTGGCTAAGGTACCCGACGTACGCCTAAAGCACCAAGAGTTGCTTTGGGATAGGGGTGCATACCGGGTTTGCACGTGGGGGTGACGGGACACCCCCAGAATAACGCAACCCCAGGCTCGTACCCACGGGGACAGCTCAGGCCGGCGCAGCAGGCTGCGAGCAGGGACGCTTGCACTTGTTACGGTTGTGGCATCTGCATTACTTCCCTCCAAATACGTGGTTGTGTGGGTTTATTTTAGAATAGCCAAGTACACCGGAGGGCTTATGTTTCTGCTTTCTTATATTTACATACAAATAAAACACACCAATATATCCCAGCATCACAACAACCAACCGCACGCAACGAGCCAGCAGCCGACAGCCCTGGCTGTACCCAGAGAGACCGGCTTTGGTTTAATTTCTAACGTAACTCTGCCAAACGGGGACTCCCCACTTCTTCCCATTGTAACTCACGGCGATTTACGTTGTTTAAAGACACATATAGAGAGGCTGTTTTATTGCAAGCATTTCTGCAGCACCAGTTTGTAACTCGTGTTCTCACCTATCAGCTGCTTCATCTCAATCTGCTTCAGATTTTGGCAATGGAGTTTAATGAGGTTAAAGTAAAACCTCTCAGTGATTAAGAAGGAAAAAGCTCTTTGTATTTTGGAAAGAAAGGGGTTTAAAGAGTGGTTGCGCAGTTCGGGGCACCGGCAGTGGGAAAGTGAAGGGCTGTTCTAGGATTTCTCGCTTCAGACCGGTCTCACACCACTCGAACGCTTGTAGCTGAGGGGGGTCCTGTGCGCAGCGGCTGGGGACTTCCACCCAGAAGGGAAGGGCTCGGGGCCTATTTAAGCTTTTTTTTATCTTCCACCAAAGCGAAATCTGGTGTCTCCATGGCCGCTAGCTAATGCAAAATCTCTAGCGCAAAGGAGGAAAACAGCAGGGCTGGAGACGCGGCGTTACGCAACGAAATCGCGACAGAGCGCAGCGGGTTTGCACCCACCGGCGGCTGCTGCAGGGATGGAGGAGGAGGAGTGCGAGGGAAGGCTGAGCGTGACCCAGACACCCAGGTTGCGTTGTGTCCCCATCTTACAACACATAACGAGGATGATGCGATTTACCGCAGGTCCATTTTTCACAGTCTTTTATCAGAGTCATCTAGAAACACCGGCAGAGACTGGTGAAGCAGCAGTGCGACGACTGAACTTACGCTCACCTCTAAGCAGCCTGGGAAATATTAACCACAAACTTGAAGTGAATATATCCAAAGCCACAGGGTTTTTTCTTTTCTTTTCTTTTTTTTTTTTCTTTCTTTTTTTTAGCTCATGAGCCACGATACTTTATAAAGGCATTTGTAATGCTGCAGAAAAGAAGAACTGAAAATTCCAGAGGTGCATTTTATGCAGTTTGAAATATGTTCTCCTCCAGTTTCATATCTTAAATGTGGCTTTTGCTGTATCCCAGTATAATATTCCACTTGAAAGAAGCTGTATAATGGCATAGATGAACAAATATGTTGCATGTACAAAGGCAAAATTAATCCTGCCAACATCTCTGAGGAAATTTAAATTTGAAATCTGAATTAAAATAGGTATCTTCAAAGATTTTTTTTTTCCCCAAACCTGTTTTCTTTACACTCCTATTTAACACCCTTAATTTAATTTTCAGTGCAGCAGATGTTACTTACCAAATAATCTCTAAATAATATCTGATTAGTGTATGGCACTATATTTGAGGTCAGGAAATCTATATGGAGTTGCCCAGTTAGGTAAAAGTGAGGACGCAATGCCTTGTGTGAGGTTAAACTGGTCCCCGTTTCAAGGCTCCTTCAAAAAGTCTGACAACCCCAGAAGACCAGATTATTAAGACACAATATACACATTCATTCCACCACATCCCCACGTGCCTGTGGGAATATGAGCTCTACATTTCTAGTACATTCAAAAGCCGATTTCTAATGAACCAGGTGGTTCCAGGAAGGCAAAGAGACCTCCTGAAGAGAGGGATTAAAGTGGGATGAATTAGTTCAGCAGAGGTTGGTCTTTATTTTGTGTTAGGCAGAGGAAGCCCTTGCTGGGGGCCCCTGCTTTGAGAGCTTGGCCACTGAAATCCAGAGCCGGTCTGATAATGATCTTGGTGCGGTCAGAGTCTGAACGTTAGTGAAGATAAATCAAGCAGTAACAAACACGAGAGCAAGGTCAAAACCTCCGACAGCAAGACGATGTAAGGTGGAAACCGTCCTCCTCCATCACAGCATGGCTGAGTGCCGGGGCGGTCGGCTGGTCCGTCGGAATGAATCCACCTTTCTGGAAGAAGTGACCTAAAAATACACACCCGGCACACCAGCGTTCCCAAGGCTCTTGCACAGAGCAGACACGGGGCCGTGTTCTGGCCGCAGAATGCACAAGAAATGCCAAAATTAAGATCTTAATCTTTACCAGTTGCAAAGCACGTGGCTGTGAACCTGAATTCAGATTCAGGACTAACTCCACCGTCTTTCGTCCACTTTTCCCTGCCGTGTCCCCTTGTCACATTAGAGACCCGACAGCCGCCGGACGGCCACAGCTTTCCCACAGCCATCACCCAGCCGCCGGCCAGAGCTGCTGGGTATGCCGACCATCAACTGCTGCTCCGTGAGAATCCGCATCCCGGCTTCCAAAGGAGGAGGTTTCCCAGCCTTGGCTTCATCCCGTGCCTCTTCTGGCTATAAACCATGTATCAAGCGCTGTAAGGAAAGGGACAATGTTAATATATTGAATATTACTGTATTTCTAGATCAGCTGATAGAAAGTATTCTTTCTTTGCCGAAGTGTATTCATTTCCTCACATGCTGATATCCACTCTCCCTGCAAGTGTTGTGTGTGTATATATATACATACACGTATAATATATATATAACACATATATAAGTTTTTACAACACTGGCACCAAGATAGCTGACAGCGTGTTACCTTTGGTATATTTTATGAAGCTCTTCTCCAAACACCATCACCGAAGCAGCTGCTGGCAGGTTTGCCCAAACCCTGCCAACCACCCTCCCATCTCACAGCCTTATTCTGGCTCTATTCCCTTACAGTGGGAAAGCGCCGTCGTCTCCCTCATGCTAGAAACCATCCCATGTGAGGGGGACAGCAGGGTCTGCCCTGCAGAAGGCTTCAGCATGGCAAGATGTGAAGATGGAGAACTGCATTTTTTCTAATACCCTAAAGTCATTTCCCAGACAAAAATTCTGTCCTTGTAGTCCAGCTGGAAGATGAAAACTTAGACCGGAGAGCCTAAAATTTTTGTAGCCTTCCACCAGCATCTGTGGGATTCCTCGGCACAGTCTCTGCTTCCTAAAAGTTTATCCATTCCATCCTGCCCAGCTTACCACGAAAAATAATTTCCCATATTCCTCAACTCCTGCACTGTCTTAAGGTGCTTTAACTGTCTAAGATCTGCTTTCCCCATGACCCGAGACAGCATTTAATGCCTGGACAGGACACGCCATGCACACCGTCCAGCTTGTAATGAGAACCAGCTGGAGGTGTCCGACCGCGCTGGGACTCGCAGGCTTTCCACCGCCTCCTCCTGTGCGATGGCTTGGAGCATCACCAAGTGACTAATGCAGGGCTTGCTGCTGGCTAGAAATAGAGCGGGGAGGTATCTGAAGCTCTGGAGTTTATGGCTACCTAAGGAAGGAAACTCAAGCAAGTTGTGTATAATGAGAAATACGAACCAAGATGGGGAATTCTGCACCACTGAAGACCCGAGAGACGGCTCTGGCATGGGGATAAGCTCCAGCCTGTGGCTGATCACTTCCCAGATACTCTACTAAACAAGGTGCAGCACCCAGACGTGCGTTTAAATGAAAACGAGGGCCGGGGTGTCAGAGACGAAGGCACAGCGATGGTGCCACCCAAACCCCGAGTCCCCCCAGGAGCTGCAGCTCATCTGCAGGGCGGCTTCTGCGGTTTCGTGCGGTTCCACCTCAGGACATCCCCTCTCCAGCAAGCCCCCTCCTGCAGCAGCTTTTTCGAGGCGCCACTTACTTCTCCAGTTCCCACCTTTCCCACAAGCCGTTTCCCCTCGCGGAGCACGGCGCAGCACGCGGGGCTCCGCTTCGACATGCAAATCCACCACTGAAGCTTGAAGTTCCCCTACCTACGAGCAAGGAAGCTGTGATTGCCCCGCATGAGGATGGCTGGGGACGGAGATGCAAAGAGACGGAGTGATTTGCTTGAAAGTCGCGTAGGATGTCGGGTTGGGTTGGTTGTCCCTCCTGGGCAATAATTCTCATTTTCTCCCCAAACAAACAGATCTAAGTTGTTGCTGGAATGATTCTGTCCCCTAACAAGGAGGCAGTGTAAAAGGGCTCAGAAAAATGAGGGTGCTTGTGGAGGAAAAAGAGCAGATGTGAGAGAAATTTTCACCTTGCCTCCAAAGGAAAAAAAAACCAAACAAATGATACCTGGCTTTCTTCAGCAGAAAAGAGAAAAACTTTGTCTGCAAAGTGTAGAAAAAGTTGTTTGGATGAGAAGAGGGAGGAAGCCGTGCAGAGGAGAAAGAAGAGAGAAAAGCAGTTTTCCATAACTCACAAAAAAATGGGCAATTTCTGTGGAAAGCAGAAAATTTATACTAATATTTTTGTTTGCTTTCAACCCCCTCTAATCCCTTATATTTTGAAATCAAATGTAAGATGAAAAACTTCACAGGAAGTTTTCTCTGCTCCAAAAAAATCACAAATGAATAATTTTCTCTTTGTTAATGCAGAATGTTATGAAGTACACTGCATAGGAAGATGAACTTTGGAAAGATTATGGGGAAGTATTACCCCCTCCATCAGGACCAGTGGGACAGAGAACACAGCAACCAAATCAGATGTCATTTTTTGGAAAGTCCCACATCACACACACTATTTTCAATTAGAAAAGTAAAGGTTGATTACCCAACAATGAACTTTAATTAAAATAAAAGTAGGAAGTTCTTTGCTTCCAGGAGCCAGAATATTTAAAGGCTGGAGCATCTCATAATATTTTTTTACCCGAGGTGAGTGAAGTGTTTTGGATATCTGTGTCTTACTCAGATCAAAAAGCGAATTTCCCTTTACCTGCTTACAAGCTTGAAAAAAAAGAGACTTCAGCTTAGAAAGATCAGAAATGCTTCTCCACATTTCCTGGTCTGGGTCAGAATGAGAAATTAGAAATCCTATCCTTTCGCTTCCGATTCTAGCCAAACCAAACAGCAAGTCCTAGAAATCAAGGTGAGCTGGGGAGAGGTGGATGGGACACAAGGTCTCTGTGTGAAATTTTCTACATTTTTGTGGTTTTTTGACGCACCAGCAATGTTCAAAAGGCTCAGATAACCTTCAACCAAGCCAAGAACAAAATTCGGCCTCCAAGTCCTTCTTGGATATCTGGTCAGTTCCAGTGGCTCCAAAGTAGCATATTCAAGAGGCAGCACTGAGGTTTGATTTCAGGTCACCTCCGGTGTCGGATGCGTTTGGACACATCTCCTTGCCAAGGAGATACCTCTTGCAGGAAGCTCATTTCCCACAACCCGGACGACACAAAGGCTTGTGCTGTGCAAGACGTTTGAGCCGTGCTTTGTCCCTCTTGCTCCCTGCCGCGTCGAAGGCTTTGCTTAGCAGGTGAAAAGATGGGAAAAGTATTGGAGAAGCCCGTGGAGAAGCGGCACACCTGCCAGGGTGTCTCCAGGCACCCCGGGTACCGCGCAACTAAACCATTTCAGACCCTTTGGGATATCCATCATTTCGCACGCTTAGAGAATACCATCTTAGCGGTTTTGCCCCCTGCCCCCCCAGTGAAATTTCTGGCTCCAAACGCCATCCTGCCCGGTTTGCTGAGGATGTCTCTGCCACTTGGCTCCCCTCCCGCCGTGTAGGGACCTCCTGACCTAACTCTTAGCCGAGCTAAAGGTGGACTCCGGGATCTCGTTGCCATCCGGCAGAAACACAAACCTGCTCTAACGTGAAATGAGCCAGAAGCACTCGCGCAGGCAGGGATGACCTGAGCTCTTGGTGGTCTCAGTCGTGGATTGCCCAAGCCCAGGACCACATCTGAACTTTCCCTTTTGAACTCTTGCAACATCTCCACGTGAGCCGTGTCTAATGTGGGAAGCAGAACTAGAGAAGAGCCTGACATTTAACAGCAGAAGTCACCATTGCCTGCACAGCATCTGCAGAGAGAGGACTTGGCCTCGAAACAACCCCTCCTAGTGCAATCCTCGAACTGCTCTGCGCCACATCAGATGGACTCATCTTCATGACCACAAGATCAGGGTAATCAAATTTATCATACTCTTGCAAAACAAGATAAATCTGTATTATTCTGAGACTCCTTGCCGACTGAATAAACCGTTCTGTTATTCCAGACAAAAATGAAATGGGCCCAACACTGTCCTATTTTTTCCTCATCTAAGTGAGAATTAATTTAAGTGGTGTAATTAAGATTACTTCAGTCCAAAGTGAGTAAAAAATAACATCAGAATCCAAAAGTCTGTCCTTACTCCATGACAAACACTGTGATGATGGATGGCCACTTGAAAATACCCCATATTTGTGATAAATTTCTAAATTCTGTTGTATGGAGCCATGAAGTTCAGCACTAGCATGATGGAAAACTCATACTTTGAAGAACAGCTGTATGAAGTAGATGGAACATACTATCGAGATACAAATATAAACCTGAACAACTAAATCAATAGACTTCAAATTAAAATTACACATTACAGCCATAAGTCACCCCAAGTCTTTATGTCTTGTTATCTTCCACATTAAAAACCCAAATACAAATTTTTTTTCTTGCTCAGCAATGTCTGCTCATGCGTGACTTTGGAGGAACAGACTGGAAACAGTCCAACAGCGGATGTATCTGTAGTGTTTACATGGGGGCCCAATCCAAAATGCAAGGAGACAGAAGAGGGGTAATGATACAGATACTCTCCCCACCACCTCAAAGACAGCTTAATGTTAGTCTCTGAAGATGTGCACTGTTCATCTCCAGTAATCAAGGCTTTTTTTTTTTTTTTTTTTTTTTTTTTAGCATATGCACAGAACTTGATTTAAAGTGTTTTACTTGATGGAGGAAAAACCCAGTTTCATACCTGCCTCCTCTCCAGCCCATGGGACCACTGACGTGACGGGGCAGACGGACGCACTCCTCACCGACCGACAGACACTATTCGAGACGGTCCATGCAGCTGCGCGCACGTCTCCCAAAATTCATTGATTAGACTCTGATGTCTCAAACCAAAGTCCTGGTGAACCGCCGGACCACGAACGCTTCAGGAACCGGTTCCAGCTTTGGCCGCTCCCTGCGACAGCGGCTGAGCGGACCAGCCCCCAGCTTTGCCAGCAGCCCCTTCCCAGGGCAGATTTCTACAAATTTGAAATTCAGTCCGTAAAACCACTGGAAATTCTGCAAAGTAGCTCCTCTCCTTTATTTCTGGCATTTTCACTCTCTAGAAAAAGGAATGTAAATAACAAGTAGTAAGTCAGATTGTTCTGGTCCTCCACAAACTTTGTATTTAGTATGCATTTCAGATTATTTTCTTTAATACATGTGAAGGCACTGCTTAGTGGTATCCTGTCAATAGTCAGCTGGACCTTCCCCCTCTAACACAAACCCCACCCTTTGAACTATCCAAAATTCCTTGAACAATATTAATAAGCAACAATCATCAGGCAGAATAACACCGGAAAAATAAAAGAACAAACTCCTGCAAAGCCTCCAGTCAGTGATGTTGGGATAATGATTTTGACGAGTGGCATAAAAAAGCAACCCCTTCTCTAAGGTCTCTTTTTGTAACAGTATTTCCAAAGCCGGTGCGTGCACCGCCCGTTTAAACAAGGTCTTTTAAACCCAAAGTGATCGTTTTCAGGACACTTTCGTACATATCTGCCATGCGTGGACACAGAGGTCCCTACAGCACACGCACATTCCTTGGTTTCCTCAGCCCAGCTCCTTTTCCTCTTGTCCTCTATATCAGAATTACCCATACTCCTGTTTCGTAAGTTATTTACCTATACAAAATGTTTAGAGATGAAAGCCAATATGTCTGCTACTTAAAGGACAGACTTCAAGACTTTAAGCTGCAATACCTGTAAAGATGGCTCATGACAGCAGATGGACTTTCCTCAGTCACAAGGTGAACAAAGTATATATGTATTTTATTTATTTATTATTTTTTGCTAGTTGGAGTAGTTACTCTGCCAGTAACAAAATGCACAGCCACTAAAAAGAAGGTTGGAAATAGCTGATGTAAACTCCAGGACAAGCCCTGGCAGAAGCTTGATCACTTCTCAGCCACTTGCGTTCGGCTGGAGTTGACTCATGCATTGTCCTGGGAAGCAGCTGCATTTGTATCCCGTATTTACAGGGCTTCAGAACATGTTTAAGCTGAATTTCCCTGTACAACAGTGATGACTGGTGGCCATCCTACTTGTTTATGTACCTAGTGGAAAGTCACATAAACCAGCATTGCTCTCCTGGTGTCTGCCACCTGCACCTTGTACCCAGCCAGCACTGGTTACTGGCAATAAAAAGCACATGAACGTATGGGGATCACTCAGTTACATCATGAAACAAGATGAAATCAAACACTTCAATATGCAGGGCATTGCTTGTCATGAATAACTAAAAGAAATGTTGAAATATGGGTTGTTCAGAACTTTCTCACTTTCTCATCACAGCACTTTTGTCTCAGAAAATACGATTTAGATCAAAAGGGAATTTCCCACAAGTACATTTGAATTTTGCTTAAGTCACCCCATATAAGTATAAAATAAAAAGAAAATGTTTCAGTTGTGTTTATTAACAAAACCCCCAAACCTCCACAAAGAACAGCTGTCTTGTTGAAATGAGCTGAAATATTTAATTTTTGCTCAGCCTGACTGTGACCTGTGTCCACCTGAGCTACCTTCAAGCCATGAAGTTTCTAAGTAATTTTTGCACCTCCTGACTCCACTTCCGTGGTCAGAGTCCTTAGCCAGACTACATCACAGAATTTCACCTTTAATTAAATCCTGGTGCAACCCCAGGAGACCATTCGCAGGGGATGAAACCCTCTTCTGATGCACCCTGCCCTGTTTCAGTGTTACGGAGCACCGCGGTGGGTGACTGCCCAGTGGAGACCCTTCTTACGTTGTATGTGGAAAGGGTGACTGAAAAACCTGAAAATCTGGATTTTCAGCTTCGTACTTGACAAATTCTTTTATCTCCATTAATGCCCAGTAGCATGGTCACAAGCCACGAAGAAAGCATCAAGACCAACAGTTACATAATATGGCTAATATTAATAAGCTGAGTCACAGTAATTATGTCAAAATTTCCTGTGGAGATTGTGTTTCATTTGCTTATGTTTTGGTTTTTGGTTTTGTTTTTTTTTTTAAGTTCATGCAAATACCTTTTGAGCACATCCAAAACCAAGCCAATAAATGCAAGTTGACCTCCCAACGTGCACGATGCTAAAGCAGGTGAATTCCTCAAGCCAGAGCGAGCCCCCGCCGTGAGATGTGGCATCACCTTCCTCCTGCCACCCCCTGCTCCTCACGCTTCAGCAGAAGCCGCAGCTCTCTGAAGCTTTGCTCGCCACGATGCAGCCTGGGGTTTTTTTTGCAGCTATTTTCGGCACCGCCACTGTACAGCGGCCAAGTTCACAGACATATTTGTGTGATTTTTCATAACTTCCTCCAAGTGGGTCTTTTTTTTTATTTTCCATACTAAGCTCAACATTTTTACTCTTCCTAGGTCAACCAAAAGGCATCTTGCCTTGGCATTGCGCCTATCTGCCCAGCCCAGTCGCAGCATTTCTTATGAACGGTGCCAGCTCCCAGGGCGGGTGCAAGGAGGGGGGGGACCTGACTTATTTACTAAAAGCTCATCCAAAACTATCTCTGTAGAGCAGACTCAGCTCCTTCAGAGCTAAAAGGGCAAGGATTTGGGTGCCTCCCCATGGGAAGGCAGTTCCCAGGCAACTTTCCACTGGGTACATGCTTTGGGGACCGAAGGCAATGCTAATTTTCATCCATTTTTACGCCCACTGTTGAGCCCGCGTTGGGTTCCCTGTCCTGCTGGGGACTTCACCAAGCACCTGGTATGCGCCAAGGCTCTGAGCTATTGCCCTGCTTGAAACCAGAGGGGAAGACGGAGGAAATGACACCGGCGGGGTGTTAGCGCAGAAGCGCCGAGAGCAGACACACGCTGCGGACATACGCTAACAACATCCTGCCCGGCGCAGAAAGCCCCATTTGCCGACAGCGCTACAGATCTCCAACTCCAACCCTGCGGTACCCAAGCTCCACGCAAGAGTCTTGCATGCACATCAAGCGAGTGCAAATATTACGCTTACGTGTGCCGGTTTCCAACAGCAGAGGATTGACCTCTTTAATCTTCCACTCTCGTACATTAATAAAGCACCGAGCGTAGGTTCAAAGGGGGTTGGAGGAGCTCGGTGCTGCTGGAAGCACCATGGCTGAACTCAGGCTCTGAAACCAGCTCTGGGTCCCGACGGCTGTGGATGAGGAGCTGCTCCTGGGGCTTTTCCCACATGCTAATTCACCCCGTGGGATCCAGAGCTGCCCCGAGCTCTGGCCGAGGCTGCAGCTCCCCACCCTGGAGATCCCACCGGGTAGTTCAAGTTCAGAGGTTATTAATACGACACACACAAGGGGACGGCGGAAGGTGAACGTACTTGTGGGATGGAAACAACCAGGCTGAAACGCTTAGAGCATCAAATTTGACATACTCAAGTGTTTTTCTTCCCTTTTTCAATCGTTGCTTTGATTCTTTGACTTTTTCTTTTTTTTTTTTTTTTGACATGCAAATGTTACTTCAAGCTCTTCCTGTTCTCATGTCAGGTGTATGCAGTCAGCTTTCTCACAGCAAAATTGCCCAAAAAGCTTTAAAACCTAAAAGACGGGGGATTGCCAAGGGGGAGAGACTTCATATGCACCCTTGCCTGACATCCTCAGCTCCAGAACACCCCGGAGGCTCCCGAACCAGCTTGGCCCAGCCTCCAGCATGGCCAGCAGCCAACAGCCCCTTTCCAGAAATGTGGATGAGGCATTTGCTTTTGAGGATAGACCGCAGAAGACTAATTCTCAGCTGATCCCCAAAACTCGCTTCCTCATCCGTGTTAACCAGTTTGCCAGCTGCAAAAAAAAATCTGCTTTTCTTGGACTTACACCACTTGGCCACCAACCCCCCACAAAAACCAGAGCTTTCCAGTTCAATGACACTGAAACCAGTGCGTAACCCTGGTCTCAGCCCCAGCTCCTCCAGACCGCTGTTGCCCCACGCACCCCCCAGCATGTGCAATCCCACCCACGCATCCTTCCCACGCAAACAAAACGGCCATGAAATTCTACGGGTATGAACACTACTTGTGAGAAGTTCATCGCGATGCTATTGGAAAGGCGGTATGGTTATCCTGCTACCAAAAATAAATGACCAAAAAATTGAAATGCAGATACTGGTGTCAAGGCTTGTGCAGCCCATGATACTCAAGAGTAACTGGTAGGTGGATCAAAGAGCTCAAGAATCGCCCGCCTGGTAACAGCCCCACAGACCTGCGGTACCCACGCTTTACTTCCAGCTTCCTAAGAGATGTGCTGGGCAAAGCTTTGGCAGTCCCCGACGATGCCCTTCCAGCTCTCAGGTGGCTGAATCTCAATATTCAGTTATATTATTGAATTTTGGCCCCTCGAGCTCCCGGCCCAGGCTCAGCCCCGGGTGAAGTCCCGCTGTCGCCTGGCAGCAGGGCAGGGCTGCAGAGGGAAGGGGCAGCACCAGCAGCTATTACAGCCCCGAGAAATAGCCGAGTCAGCCTTACACGTGATAAATTATTGACTCATATTTTCAGTTTCCTGTTTTTAATTGAAATGCATCTGTTGCAAACTCTTGCAATGCCATGCCCTCCCACAACCACCCCCCCATCCCACCCTGCGATGGATTTGCATCCTTTGGAGTAAACCCCATCTGCCTCCCTTATTACCTAATTACCTTAAAATGTTCATTGCAGTGTTTCTCAACCGCAAGTGCAATTCCTAAGGTCGCATTTTCCAAAAGAGCCCAGATACCTAGCGAGGATGAGCTAAAGCCATCGCTCACAGCTCGGGCAGTCCGAGCACCCCGCGAGCAGGGACACCTCAGCCCTGCGCTTCTGAAGGCGCAGAAGAAAGCAAGAAGCAATTCAAAGGCAATTACATGAGAATAATTAATCAGGAATGGGAAATGGCACACATCGAGGCAGTTAACCGCAGGAACATGCCTTCAGCACTACCCGCCAGGATTACAAATGCCAGCAGGTGAGCTGGAAAATCAGCGTGTTGCTAGAAGCCTCCACCAGCTTCACGGCACTTGCTCCTTTATCCGTAGTACTTTGCCATATGGGTATGATCCAACACACACACATATATGTTCTCCTGCTTCCCTAGCAGCTTTGTTTCTATTTTTTGAGGATGTAAATGGCTTACAATCCCTGCGTGTACCAACGTGGACGAAAGTCCTGACTCTGAAGAAATCGCTACCTGGGTGCTTCCCACGCTCCTCTGCCGTGCTCAGCATCAGCTCCTGTTAGAAATTTCCAACAACTCCCAGGAGTTTCCCAGCTAGCTGCTGCTTCTGCAGGCTACAGGAGATGATGGGCAACAGCACGTTCTGCGAGGCTGCTTGACGAGCTGTCGGCGGTGCCTATTTGCGGGTGCACCTGGATGTCCGAAAGCATCCAGCTCCCATTTTTCCCACGCAACGTACCGTTTATTTTTCAACTGTCTGAGATTTTCTGTAGGAATAGTGCTTCATCTCAGGAAGACCTGAATATCTAATTATCACCTTAGTCAAGGCTTGATTCATTCTAGCAATTAAATTAAAACAACAAAGCAAAACCAAGAGTATGGAAACATCTAGGCCGCCTGACCATCTAGCTAAGTAACTCCTGATAATTTCATTCACCTAAATCATGTGAATCAACGATATAATGAAGGTCATCGGCGGAACTGCTCTGCATCAACAGGAAGCGCGATGCAATGCTTAAAGCAGAAGATTAGGATCAGGAAACCTGCCAATATTCGCTTTACCTCTGTATTCTGTACGTCCATCACCTATAAAACAGGAATATTGACATCTTTCCTAGCCTATAGATCATATGAAACCACTTCATTAATGTTTATGGGGCCACTGGAGAGGTTCAGATGAAAAGGGCTGAAGATATGAAACCACAAAAGCTTGTGAGTGATTCAGAAGAGCCGGTGCCCTGGGAAGCGGTGAGGCGCGGCGTGAGCGTGGGTTGCAGGATTCCTCTGCAGGCAACGCAGAGGCCACGGCGGGTGTAAAAATAAGCACCAAACCAGGGGAGGAAAGTGCTCTGGAAACAAATGAGAGAAGGCAAAAAGCTACGGCTAAGTACCTCGGAAGGTGTCCCAACCGAATAGTCCTTTTCAAATTTATTATGTTGCAACACTGTTAGAGATCCGTAATGGGAAGGCTTTATTTCCCCCTCACTGCTTAGAAGTCAGACTCACTTGGGCCATTTCTTCCTGTCGCTGTGGTCTGGGACAGGAAAAGATGCTCCACATGGCAGCTGGAAGGATTATTACAGGGTTAAAATAGTAAGACTATAATAAAACTAAATTATATAAGTTAAGTCTAAGAGATATTGGCTGTAACACAACTCCATAACCAAAGTGCTAGCCAGATTTGTTAAATAGTCACAATTAAATCAAATATATCTCCATTAGCAACTTATTATGCTGTAGAGCAGGATTAATTTAGCAAGATTGCTCAAATTTTTTATGAGTCCATTTTATAATACCTGGACATCAGAGCAGTTCTCTGTGTACACAGTCCAGCAGTCAAAATTATCATTGCTATTAGCCTGCAATTAATTGGGTACAAAGCACTCTGCCCAATTTGTTATGTAAGCATGAGGACGAGCCAAAACTTTCCTGTCAATCTGCTTTTTTTTAATAGCAGAAAACTGAGGTTTTGACAAAACAGTTTGCTTGCAGCCATTATTTGCTTTCCAAGGAATTTCCCTCAGCGATGTTTTTAATTTTCAGTGGGTTAAATGTTGTCACAGCTTTCGGTAAGAGAATTAAAATAATTTTGTTTTGCCAGTTTTCTGGCAGGCGGGTGTGCACTTGTACCCCACTTTGGGCTTAGTTGCTGTCTTTATCGAGAGCAGCCTGAAACAGCCTCTGTCAGGCTCTTTGCCACCCAGCTCTGCGTGCCTCTGCTGCTTCACCCTGATTTATGGGAAGCAATATTTTACATCCTGATGACTCAGGGTTCGCTCAGCACATCATAACTTATTTATGGCACGGCCACCCTTTACCAGCGATACGCGGCACTACCTGCCCTGGCAGGTTTAAAGTGACCGTGGACGCTCCTGGTCACAATAACCCTGATAAGCACCGTTGGGTTTGTTCCTCCAAACCAAAGGATTTACTCCCAGGGTGTATAATTCCTGCTTAATTCAGCCTCCCCCATCGCTGTGGCCAGGCTTCCACAGCAGAACTGGTGTGACCGCGGCAGCGTGGCGTTCTGCCGACCCGCCGCGGCACAGGCTCGCACGAGTAGCTCCAGCCCCCTGCACGCACCATTTCTCGTTCACTTATTGCCACGTTTCTGTGTCTTCCAAGTTACACTGAAGCTACGCAGGACTTGATTACGTACTTCAAGATACAACAGGGATAACGACCAGATCATGGGAGCAGGAACCAATGACCCAGCAGCGGTAATCCCAGCTCCGTCACCTCGCCCGCCTCCTGCCAGCTCCCTGTGCTTTTATGTTAGATTTGCTGATCAGCTTCAAACCAACATTAAAGCCAACACAGCATACCTCTTCATCTGTTTTTTTCTCCTTCTTTTTTTCCCCATTCCCCCCCCCCCCCCTTTTTTCTTCTTTCTTTAGCAGGGTGTTTTTCCCAAGATCGTAACAGCAACAAAGGAAAGCTTCTGCTAACACGGACTCGGTCATCAGGGCTGTCTCTGCATCGCAATGCAATCTGTTCTCAGAAACAGCAGTGCCAAGAAGAAACCAGACACGTTCACAAATACGTGTCCAAATCAAGTATGTCAACATTACAAGCCCTAACAAACAAAAACCTCACTTGGAAGCTACAATCCTTCCTGCTCAAGGCCATAATACAGTCATGTTCTTGGGCTCACCTTCACCAGGCTCAAAATAGCCCCAAAGTCCCCACCTCACTGCAGCCGATGCCAGAGCCCAGTCCGCACCAGCAGCACCAGCCCGGCTATCGCGGTGAGGCCATACGGCGCGTCGGGAAGGCAAAACTCATCCCGGAGCGCGCGTAGGGTCAGAAACACGGCTGCGAGGGCCGCCAAGCCAGCCAGCCTTTAAGTTGAGTGTATTGATAAGGTGGTCTGGTGAGCCTGGCCCCGCTTCTCCAGCTGTCTCCGTTTTGGATGGAGTCCTGGATGCTCCAATCCAGCCCAAATGCCCTCTGATGGAAAGCAGGGCGTGAGGTTAAGGGGGACAGGGCAATGGGGCACACCTCTGCCTTGACATGAAGGAGACCTAAGACCAGGAGTCCCACAGCCCGGAGTGTACAGCGAGGAGCAGCTACAGACACGACTCCTAATCCAAAAGTTTATCCATATTCCAGCTGTAGTGCTTAAATAAAAAAAAATAGTATTAGCCACCAGGGATATTTTTTTCTTTTTCCCATCATGTTTCCAAGGCGAAAGAACAGACATTATCAAGCAGGTTTGCTGACTATAATAGAGAAAAATCATATTATTGAACACTCACACAGGCTTTTTTGTCCCTTGCCCCATGTATGATCTTGGTTCTAAACAAAGGACAACAGGCAAGATAAATTAGACAGGAAGATGTACTTCAACAAATAGATATACTTCTTTTTTTTCTAAAACTGTCTCGATTCTGTTTATACTGTCTAGGAGACAGCATCCCCCATTCTTCTCAAACATACCAAACAAAACCCAAGCTAATGACGTGATTCCCGTAATCAAGGTCATAGGCCTGCTTTTGCTGGAGCGTGCAGCCGAATGTTACATCCAGGGTAGAACTCAAAACTTCATTTAAAATGGGCTGAGGATCAACAACTTAAAGAATTTGCTTAAGAGGAGGAAAAGCACTTAGGGAATGCTTTTCTCTCAAAAGCAAAGAGGCAAGTTGGAAAGCTTGTGGGTCCTCTTGAAGGCTTCACCTAGAGGAAGCTGCAGGGAAGCTGGGATGCTCCTAAAGTCAAGGGCAAAGCTCCTCTCCACCTGGGTGAAACTGGGATTTTGCTCCATCTCTTTTGGGCTACACCCAACCAGGAAGGAGAACAGTTCAAAGAGCGAAAGGATGGCTCACTGCTCAAACCCACCTGCCAAAACACCCAAAGTCACTTCCCAGCTGAGAAACTCACCTGGGGCATCAGTGCCTTAAAATAGCAGCTGTGACTCTGCCACCGCAAACAGCGGCCGCTCCCTGCGCGCGCTGCACGCGAGGGATGCACGCCGCGGCGTACGGGCAATTTCTCCCTAAACAAGGAAACCAACGTAAAAGGAGAACTTGCAGGTCGGGCTGTTGACACAAGAAAACCCGCTTTAGCTCCTAAGTCTATAGTTTGCTTGACACAGAAGAAAACAAACTGGGTTTGAAGCGAGCAGTCCTGGTGATAAGGCTCAGCGGCTTGGCTGGGACAGCTTGGGGTGCGGACGGAGCGCGGTGCCCGGGGCTTTGCACCGTGGATGCTTGGAAAACCTGCAAACACGAGTCCTTCCCTCCTTTCCTGCCCGACTCCGCCACGCGTGCCGGCTGGAGAGGGATGCCTGGGACTGGTGGGAGCTTTTGGGGAGGAGAGAGGGCAACGGCTCTTCTGCAGGTGATTCCAGCTTAAAGTGTTTGTGAAACCTTGGCACCGGGCAGCGGTGGCTGTTTTTTCTCGAGGTGAGCTTGCATGAATCACACGAGGAAATACAGCGATATAAAACTGGCAAAGCTGAAACTACTGCAGAGAGGACAGCTTTTTCAAAGATGGGTATCTGGTCCTCTGCTCCTAGATCCACGCTGGGGGCTGAGTGACAGCAGCGGGATAGTCCCACCCTGAGCGCTCTGCAGAAAACCACAGAGGCACCGCAGAGCTCATCGCCTCTGACGAGCAAGGCTGCGCTCATTTAGGTGAAGAGTGTGCAACTGCTGACTCTCCTCTTCAAGGCAAGAGACATTTGCTCTGCTCTCCCTGATAGACTTTGGTCACGAGGAATAACAAGGGAACACAGAAGATTTGAGTCATCTCCACTGATCCATCATTCAGGGGGAGAACCAGCTTTCTTTTCATTGCTGTATGCAGCAGGAAAGACAAGCAGAAGAAAAAGAAAAGCTACGGGGAATCCCACATGACTTTCTTATAGTGCACTGTACTTCATCTATTGAAACTAATAAAACCAGTTACAGCTGCAGGGTGTATACTCACACAGCTGGATATAAAGTAACACAGCACTATTAGAATGGGCTGCATTTTCTTTTCAGACTAGCTTCTACCTCTTCAAATAATCCAGACGGACGTGCAGGAGCAGCCCCTAAAGCAGGTCCCGTAGCCTGTCCAGCTCACGCCTGGGTGCATGTGCTACATCCACGCGTCGCCTGGCTGTGCCTGCAATGCTTTCTGCACAGCACGAGCTGGTCTTACTTGCGCTGTATATTTGATAGAAAGCTCTTCTAGAGACGGCTCTTCCAGGGTACCTTCACGTGCTGAGGGACCTCCCATATTTATGCTTGTTATCGCTGGCTTGTCACACACTACTACACTTTTATTAACCACAATACTTGTTCAGAGGAAGATGATGCAAAGGCTGCATGGGAAGTGTCAGCTATTTTGTACAATGCTGTTTATTGTTTCAGAAAAGAGACTTTCAAAATAGAATGGTTGCTGCCACGTTTACTGAGCTCCTCAAGAAGGCTTTTGGCTGTGCCTTTTCTTTCCTGAAAGGAAGGCAAAAATATCAGGATGCAAAAAATAGCGCATGTCGGTGAAGCGGTGAAATCAAGCAGTACCGGCCCTGAGCCCTGAGCCCCCTCCTCTGCACCCGCGCCGTTTTTTCCTGGGGGCTGAACTCCAAGGGTTGAGCGGATAAGACAATCCTTTTCCTCTATCATCTAATCCCTTCTCCGCTGCATTATCTCAGCACGAACACGCGTTGGTTTCTCCACCGCTCAGTTGCACTCTCTCGGCGGGAGCAGCAGCCGTGGCACTGCCTGGGGTGCAGACAGGGCTGGGCGAGCTGGTCCCTCCTGCGTCGCACGCTGCTGCCAAGGAGCCGAGGCGGCACTGCTCTCCCCGGGAGAGGATCGCCCAGGAGAACTTTGATCCATGCAAATAACACGTGTGGAATTAAAATGTCTGCCTGTTTTCTCTTATGTAGCTTGCAGTTACCCTTCTGTCATAAGGGGCAAGAAATCAGCTCAGCTTCGTCGGTTCCAGCCACCGTCATCATTGCTGACCTCATAGGAGCTTGCTGCGTCCACGCGTATTACATCATACGACAACAAAGGAAGGACTTAAACCACAACATAATATATTGACAAAACCAGACAGAGGTGATAAATAGTAACTGATGATCGTGCCTTAAAAGCAGGTGCGTAAGACAATAATGAATCACTAGAAGCAAAATTATTCTATCCGCCGACCCGCAGCAGGGCCGCTCCACAAAGTCATCTGCTTGGCGGCAGAAAGCGGCATCTCGAGGCGAGCACCGCGGCGTAAAAGAGCTGGCAGGCACGCTGCCGCGCCGGTGGCATTAAATAGTCGGTAACGTAACCTTTCCACTCTACGGCCTGTCTGGGAGCCATTATCTTTTATTGCCCTCTGGAAATCATTAGCTCTACATCCAAAAGTCTATGCAGACAGAAGCAGGATAAATGGAGACTGATAAAACTCAATTTTCTACAGATTAAAACTAAATCAATTTTTCAGACTTTGAGTGTACTCTCACTCTCAAAAGTGAGATTGTGTGGTTGCCCTTCACCCAGCAGCTGCTCAGTAACTCCTACTATATGCAAAAATCACAATTAGCCACGGAGACCTGGCTGCAGGTGCACGCTGCCTGCAGGACCCGCTGGCAGCCCCAGCGGGACTTGGACTCCTGCGGACACACATTCCTGCAGCACCTCGCTGGGTTTTGGTCCAGACACGCAAGGATGGCTAGAGTCAAATTAATGAAGGCACACTGACATCACCTTAAAACCAATTTCACGCTTCTAGAAAGCAACCTCAAGCCAGCTCAGTGCTTCCCATCAGTGGGCGTCACTGCTTCTATAATGACACGAGGGTAATTAGCAGGCTGTCCAAGCCCACATGCTGGGGACTGGCAGGACCCTGTCCCCTGTCCCCCTGCCCCAGCGTCACACCTCAGCAGGATTCGGGCAGGGTGAAACCCAGGACCCGTGCCTCTTGAATTTCCAAGGCTCCTGGCCCACATTCCCCAGGGAGGAACAATGCCATTTTCGAAGCTTGCAGAACCGCAGCGCACTGCAGGATGTGGAGGTTACCGTATTTCAGTAATCCTGCAGGTTAAGTGCTTTAGGCAGACAGAGTACAACGAATGCTTTTCTCTGGGTATTTTGGGAAACCCAGAGAAAAGAAAGCAGAGGCTCAAAGTTTGCCACCGCCGGATTTCCCCGTTCCACACCTTCCACCATCAGATGAGGCAAAGGCAAAAGCTGTTTCATCTGCAGAGCCAAGAGCCAGACAAAGCTGCTCAGTCGCATCCCGGCGACAGCAGACACCTCTGATTCACACAACACTGCCTTATGAGAATCTCATATTTAAGACCATCCCTTTCCTGTAAAAGAGTGGCAGAACTGGTTTTGCAGCCCTTTGGTCATGCTAATTTGCTGATGGAAAACAAGGTGCTTGTAAGGGAAAGCAAGCAAGCAAGTGAGCTTTATGCAGCTTAATCACTGGGTTAATTAACTGTATACCAAATGAACACCACTTGAGTTGTGTAACTAGTGAAAAACCTCCTTAAGTAGGGTTCACTTAAAACAAGAGCCTTTCACCCATGAAACCACAGCCTTCTCTCCAAAAGCAGGTGACTGTTGCTCCCAGCAGCCGGTAGGGGTAAAGAGGAGAGGAGAAGCTGCCCTGAGGCTTTTCACCAGGACCCCCGAGGTCAATAAAGTCACACAAGGTGTTGCCCTTTCTCCAGTCTTAGCTGGGAGAGACTTGTGTGGGCTCTTACACTTAGCAGCATAAGAATCAGTTGTGGCCGTATTTTGCTAAAATAAATGCAAAGGCTCTATAAGGCAAAGGGGACTGACCCCAACTCCTCTGAAGTCACTGAGCACTTTTACCAGCAGCTCCTCTGCCCCTCAGGTGAGGGAACCCCACCTCGCCCCGCAGATTTGCCTTTCACAGCGAAGGAAACAGCTACGAGCATTATGAGCTGATCGGGGAAAACTAAACCACAGTCCGTATTGGGGGTTTAGCAGGACATCGCCTACAGCAAAAAATCCTAAAGCAAACCAGCACAGACCGTGCTACGCCGAAGATTTCTCGGTTGTTCTCCCAGCCCTAGAAAGAGTACAGACTCCTCCATGGCTGTGTGGGAATGGCTGTTTGGAGGACTAATAGATCACGTATTGATGAATTACTGGGGATTGACAGGCTCATTAGCAGAGTAATTTAATGTGCTCATGAATGCGACTTCTATGCTGCACAACATGAACTGGGCAGCGAAACGGCAGTTGTAGGAGTTCTGTATCTTAATGAATTCATCTCAAACCAGCAGCTGGATGGCATCTATGTAAATAGAGCTTCCTTTGTGTGGCCTCAGATACTGGCCCAGCAGGAAGATATGGCAGAAGGCGATCCCGCAAGGCAGGCGACAGTTCTGCTCCGCCGGACCTCTGCAAACCTTGCAGCAGTGCCTGGCAGCGAGGGCCTGGCCTGGCCAGTAACGGCACGGTAACGAATGGGAGTAATTTTTATTAATCCACTAAAGAATGACTGCCCAGCGAGCGTATCCGAGCTAGAGAGGAAAGAACCTGCTCTCCCCTTCCTCAACCACAGCGTGCCAGCGAGGGCGTACAGTGCTTGACATCTCCTTTGCCTGTTTCCTCAATCAAATCCACCTGTATTTTCTCCGCCAGACCCAGCCCACTTCTGCAAACCCCTCTTCTGCATCTCTCTTCTGCAAATAAACCCTCTTCCAGGTTTCCTCCCGTCTCCCAGGTGGCAGAGCTCTGCCCGCTTTCCGTGTCCAGCGATTTCCCCACAACGCTCCACAGCAGCCACGCCGAAAAGCCTGGAGCATTTTAAAAAATGACTGTATTTGCTTTTTTTTCAGCTATTGTAGCTGAGCCGGCTCCAGGATGGGGCTGTATTTGGCAGATGTCCATGGCTGCTGTGAAGCGATAAGTGTGGCTGCCCCAGCAGCTTGCCTTCCCCTGCAGCAGCTCGAGATGAGACAGGAAAGGGTGGGATGGGTGTCAGCTCGAGAACAAGCTGTGACAAACATGAGGCAGGAGACTGAAACTCCTGACACACCAGAGATGCTGAAAAGGCAACCGCAGACCTCCTGGGCCACAAAGGAAAGGAAGCCCCACAGAGCTGCCCGGCACACGTTACGCGTCCCGGAGTGGTACAGATCCAAAGCCGGTTGTGTTTTTCATGTTTTCACACATCTTTCTCTCCAGCCATGCTGCAGCCTACGTAAAAGCTCTTTGCTGTCACACCGTAGACCTGAACTTGACCTCTAGCCCTGGGGATAAACTCAACATGGGGGTGAAGCCAATGGTTTCTGTGCAGGGGTCCCAGGACAACTAGGAGATGTGGTTCCCACGCTGCAGCTCAAAGCCGCTGCTGGAGGCTGGCTTTGGCTTCCAGAGGAAAAAAAAACGGGCAGAAACAAAACGGAACCATGCCCAGGCTTTGCGAACCGGGGGCTGGCAGCTGGAGGTCTGCGCCCCAAGGTTTGGGCACAAGCTTGGCAGGGGCTTAGGGAGGATGGCAGACACTCCCTTGTGCCTGTCAGACCGCAGGGCCATTGTGTACAGCAATTATTGGGATTAAATAAGAACGGAGAAACATTCTGTTGAGGAGGAGTGACCACTGCAAGCTGCACTTCCAGCAGATGAGAGAAGAGGAGATGAGTAAAATGAAGTGCAGAGAAGGGCAAAGAGACTGGCAGTAAACCAAATCCTCTTCCAAGTGCTCAAGGCAAAGCTCTGGCACAAGGTTTTGATCCCAGACTGATAAAACAGAACTCAGTGCATTCATTTCTTCCTGACAGCTCTGATAGGACCAGCAGCTCTCCACCCTCAACCTGAGATGCTCCTCCAAGACCTCTTGGAGCTGCTGCTCTTCTCCCAGGACTCCTCAGGAGCTGGAAGCTCTTCAGAGTGCCCACGCCCCCCCCAAGCAGCAAGTGTTGGGGTCTCCTAGCTGAGCCCCCCGCTTCGAACCCCTCCTCCAGATGCAGATGTGGAGGCTACTCTGAAGTGTCAGATGAAGGTGGGTGTCCAAGGTCTGAGACCACATGGTGCTGACCTTCACCGGGGCTGTTTCTCATTCCTGTGGAAGGCTGACTCTGTCCGCCGTCAGGGCGGCGTAAGGGAAGCATCACGGCGGTGGTCACTTGTGTCTTGTCTTGAGTGGACGTTCCCCACGGCCACGGCCAGGAGGGATGGCAGCACAGAGCCTGGGGACACCAGGGCAGCCCCCGAGAGCCACCCGCAAACCAGCATGCAGTCACTCGCAGGGACACGCTGCAGAGCAAGGCAATCCAGGCTGAAAGACGGAGCCCAGCAAGGGATGCCTCGACCAGCATTGCCGCCCAGGACAATCCCAGGACTCCCACCCAGCCTGCCAGGATCTGCTCTGGGGCAGATCCTCCAGCCAGCACCCAGGGCCAGCCGCACTTCTTGTGGGTGCCACTGCCCTCTGCAGTCCCCAGAGCAACACGCAGCTTGCCACCACGCAGCCGGGACATCCCTCCAGCATCCTCTCCTTCCAGCCTCACCTCACATGGGCTTCCCTTATCAAGTCCCAGCCCAGAAGAGAATTCATCCTAAGAAACGCATTTACCTGCAGTGGGAGCACTGGAAACGGCGCTGGGGGCAAGCGAGGGCTCTGACCCCCCCGTCCCATGCATCGTCCCAGCTGGGAACTCCCCAGCCGAGCTGTGGTTCTTCCAGAAGCTGCCGAGGAACGGCCAAAAGCCTGAGCGTAGAGCGATTATCCCACACTAATCCCTCCACCCACAGCCTTTCGCAGGAAACCTTCCATCCTACAGCCCGCCCCGAGAACGCAGCTAAACGCGCCCTGCGCATCCGAGAGCGGAGCCGTGGCCTCACGCTGCCTTCGGTCACGTAGTTTGGGACACACCTGACTCAGCACGGATGTCTCGGTCTAAACTGGCTACTTTAGGCTGCATTCAGAGTCAGTAAAGTCTCGGTGGAGTGTGTAGCACATTCGGCTTCAGCTGAAAGTGGAAGTCGAAGCGGCTGAGGTGAGGAGGCGGCGAGCGGCACCAAGGAGGGGACCCGCTGCAGAGGACAACAGCTCTGGCAACTGGCGTAAAAGTCCTTGTTGAAGCTTTCCAGACCGCTGAGACCTGGCTGGGTCAGGATCAGGGCAGGACAGAGGGTAGGGCAGCGACAGCTCAGAGGGAGCCAGCGCTTCTTCAGCCACCCATGGAGACGCATCGCTCCAGAGGCAGAGAGCCGGGTGAGCCATCGGGACACCTCCAGAGGCCCTGCTCTTCCCCCGGCTGCACGGACAGACCAGGAGAAATCCCCAGGGAGTCTGCTGGCTGCAGGGGACTGGTTTTGGCGGTGTCCCGGGGAAGCACCCTCGCCCCAGCCCAGCCTGGCACTCCCGCCTCGCAGGCTGCCGGCCAGGACGGACCGCGGGCTGAGCACATTGGCCGTGCCGGTGAGCTAGCAGCTACGGTTTCGACTAAACATTTCTGCTTCGAAGGCTTTTCTCAGTAAGGCAGTCAGATTATTACAGTTAAAACCTACACCTTAGTGCAAAAAGCAGAAATAGAGTCTCTTGTTTTATGTATGTATTAGCACAAGCGCTGAGCGGTATTTGCTTTGTAGCAAGTTAATCATGAAAGCAATCTAGCCTGTGGCTTGTTTGCAAAATTGAAAGCAGAAGATAAGAAAGGGCATCTGTGCCAAGGGCTGTGGCACCTGGGCGCTTTCGACATATCTCAAACAGAGACTAACACCACCCACGGCTCCCACGCAACATCCCCCCACCGCCCCTACCTCCAGCCCCGCGTCCCGAGTGCAATTTTAAAAGCTCTGATAACATTGCTGTTATAAACACAGTAAGGGTCAGAAAGACAGCGAGGCTGGGCTGATTCCTGGGGGAGAAGTAGAAGAATGTTCCCTGATGGAGCCGAATATTCAGATACCCACCGCTGCCCCCTGACCCCAGCGCAGCACAGAGCACTCAGCTCCCATACACTGGTGCCAATTTTCAAGACCCGGTAAACTGAACAACAGCCGGCGGGCCAAATCCACCCAACGTTTAGTTGTGTTAGAGCTCATACAGTTTTACCAGTGATGAATTTTTATCTTTCAGTACAGAATTGTAATGCGCTCGAGTGCTCTGGGAGCAATGTTTCGACGGAGAAACAAGAGGACCGCAGTCACAAATTCAGACTCTGAACACCGAAATCCCCCAACTTGCATCGTTACAAGATGCTCAGGCAACATAAATGTGTCTCCGTTGTCCCCTGCCTCATTGCCTGCAGGAGATGAACGGTGCTCACTCGCTGTGTGCTGTTTCTCCACGTTGCTCGGCATTCTCTCCGTGCTGGTAAAACCCTGCTCTGAGGACAAACGGCATCGTGTCACCAGCTCTTCCGACGTACACGTTGCCAGAATATTTACTGTGTGATTCCAGGGCTTGGCCTCATTCTTGGCCTGAGACAGAGCAGTGACAGCAACGCTGCCGTTCTAGTGACCAACCTACACCACCGAATTTTCAAACGACAGCAACGAGCACTTTACGCATCCAAAGTTCAGCTCCGTGGCTGCTCCGAGCGCTCAGCACTTCTGAAAGAGCATCTCCTCGGCCGCTGCTCCTGCCCGTACCGTTGCCACCAACCACCCCGCTCGCAGGTTGGGCTCCGGAGACAGTTGCCTCCTCCAGCCGCCGCTCCCAGAGCTCCCTCCGTCCCAGCTCCTGGGCACAACACACGAGCCAGGAACAGGGATGTCAGAGCAACCTTCACTGCCCGAAGCGGGCACCCGACCCTGCAGCCTGGCTCTGGCCGTTTCGGTGCCTGCAGGGGTCACCTGGGGCCAGGCACATACCTGGAGTCAGCACATGCCTTGGGTTTAAAAATAAGCAAACATGAACATGTGAGCACAGGGTGAGAGCCGAGCCAGCGGCGCGAGTACTGGCTGAACACAGACCGCGTTTCCAAACTCCTCGTTGGCTGGGCGGTAAAGGGGATCTTCTCCCCTGCTGCAGCACCCAGTTTTTTGCTTGCTCCAACCGCCCTTTGCAGAGAAAGCAGAAGGGAGTTGCTTGATCTTCATAACCTACAGCTGGGCTGTGGGAAAGGCAAGTCCTGAGCGTGGCCTGAGCTGTTTGACATGTCGAGGGCTCTGTTCTCAAAGGGAGAACGGGCAGAGATCACAGCTGTTGCTAGAGGAACAAACTGGATTTTGTCTGCCAAAGGCAAGGGAAGGGCTGGGGCACTCGGCTCCCGCAGCAGCTACCTGCGAGGGGACCCTGTCCCCACTGGGCTCGGTCCTCGGCAGCTCTCGGACCAGCCTCAGCCTTACCCCCTTTTCCCAGCCCGCACAGTTCCGCTGGTCTCCTCTAAATCCGCATTTATTCCTCATCCTTTTCAGCTTCCTGACCTTGACCTATTCTTCCTGCTGTGGCACCACCACCAGCAGCAGCGTGTACCAGAGCTACAATTAATGCTTGACCCGACATAAACCAGAAGGAAATGAAGCTTGTAGTTTATTACGATTTGTGCAAATCAGCCTGTACTTGGGCAACGGATCTTTACAAAATCTGTTCCGCCTTCCCAAATTGCAAATCCCTCGCAGGGAGGGGGGCTGGGTGGGCAGTGCTACTCCAAGGAAAGGTCACCAGAACTACGGCCATCCGAGAGGCAAGGGTCAATCCTTGCCTCCCTCTTGGCTAGAATAAAATAAATAAACACAGAAATGAAAGCCAAGCTGAGACGGACATCCAGGATGGAAAATTTTCAGCTCAGGCAACTAAAGTCAGCAGCGATATAAGCAACTGGAACCTCAAACCCAGGAACCTGCAGTGGGATAAGCCGAACAACCCGAGTGATGGGCACAGGCAGCGCCTGGCTCACCAACAGCCTGTGGCAACCTGTTACCTCTGGGAACCCACGCACGCAAGAAACCTCCCCAAATTGTAATTTAAAGACCAGACTTTCACCGGTACCAGCTGCCCCGGGAGCTCCTGGCAGCCCCCAAACCAGGCCCTTGGGGTGCAGGGAGCGGAGCAGCCAGCCGGCGGGGAGGGGGGCACGGAGGAGACTCCGTCACCGTCTTCTCTGCCAGACGGGCACTTATTTCACCCCAAACTCGCCCCCAGCCCGCGGCAGAGGAGGAGAGCACTGAGGACCCAAGCTCCCCTCCGCCACCCCCCGCCCCCGCCCCGGGCAGGTTCGTGGGGCTCCAGCTGCGCTGCCCCCCGCGGGCTCCACCCCGCTCCCCACGCACACGCAGCCCCTTCCCGCAGCATCCTCATCCCCCTCCCATCCCCTTCCCGGCTCCCCCTTTCCCTAAATCCACGGGGGGGGATGCTCGGGGACCGGCGAAAGGCACCGCTTACCTCCCGCGGGGCAGGCGGGGGATGCTCCGGCTGGGGAGGGGGATGCTCCGGGATGGGGAGGGGGATGCTGAGGGATGGGGAGGGGGATGCTGCCCGGTGCCGGCCGAGCTCCCACCGCCCCCAGCCCCGCTCCGCAGTGACACCGCGCTGCGCTTTCGCTTTCCCTTTCCCTGCGGAGAAGGGGGCGGCCCCGGCCGCCGGCCGCCCTCCGGGGAAGGGGCTGGAGGGAATGGGGGGGGGGGGGAAACAGGGACGGTTCGGTCAACCCCCCCCCCCTTCTACCCCCGCAGCCCACCGGGCTCTGAGCGGCAGGGCTGGGCTGGGGGAGCCCCGGGGGGGGGGGGGGGCACGGATAGAGCCCCCGGGGGGGGGGGGGGGGGTGTGTGTGTGCTGAGCTGGAGGCAGGGGTACCTGAGGTGGGTGGTCAAAGCTACTCCTCCCTCCCACGATATAAAGTGAGATTATTTCTTCCCCAGCCGCCTAAACGCGATGTTTCCCACGAGTGAAGAGGTACCTTCGCTCGTCACCAAAGAGCCCAGAATCCCTGTGGATGCGACAAGAGCTGGTCCCTACCGGGGGATTTAGGATGCGGGATTGGAAGTAGAGGTGCTTGGGATGGAGGGAGCGGGTGCTTTCAAGGGAAAGCGGCAGTCTTGGAACAGAGGAGGGTTCCTGCTGGCCAACCCCTCTCTGCGATTATAAGCAGGAGCTACGTGAACTCTGGGAGCTTGGAAAAAACTATCAAGCCGTAAGATTTCAGATGGCTGAGGACAATTAATGAATAAATCAAAAGGAAATTAACTTGGTTCACCCCAGGGTCAAAGAACCCTCCAGATGGTCACAATTAAGATGCCTGGAGAAGCCTCGCTTCCAGCAGGGAGCCAACAGAGAAAGAGCTTCCCCACACCGCCACGGCCGAGGGCAGAAAAGCTGGGGCTTTGACGAGCAATTAGCAGGAACCACACACCTCCTCTTCAGCTGTTCCGCTTCAGTCCTCCTGCACAGCTGCATACTCCAGGAGGCCAGCTGCTGCAATGGGGAATGCTCACCTGACAACTGCACGCTTTAAAGCTGTTTTCTTCAGGGACTGAATTGGTTACCTGGTGCTCTTGGGTATTTCCTGCTTATTGCCCTTACTATTTACCTTGCCTCAAGGTACAGCTAACACAGGAGCTAGCAGCACGTATACCTGCAGTTTTTCAGGAGGCGGGCAAAGAGGCAAGCGATGGAGGTAAGGGCTGCTAGCATTAGGGGTGAAAGACGTATGGTGCGAGGCAGACAAACTGTCTCCCTACAGCTATGGGCATCCATCCCCAGAAACCGCACTGGCTCCAAGTGCGGTCTCTGGTTTTGTTTTTTTTCTCTTCTCAGAAGCGCTTGTTTCTGCACAGGGATTTGCAGAATGCTGCTCACAGGCCCCACACGTCGGAATGACTCCAGCGCTCCGGTGCACAGGCTGCTAGAGGCACCAAGGATTTTACATTCTTAAAAGAGTTTATTTTGTTTTGTTGGTTTGTTTTTGTTGGGTTTTTTTTTTTTTGCAAGGGAGGGGAATACTAAGGGGAAGGCTCAGCCTTGGATCCCGGGCAGCAAGTCCTGATTGCACAAGCGCTGCTGGCAGCTCTCCGGCTGGGCTGTCTCGGCTGATGCTCACCCCAGGGCCTGCAGGACCGTTGCTATTTGGATGTACACAGTAACCCCCTTATACAAAAGGATCCAGTATACAAACAGTCCAAGAGATACCAGACTGGCTGTTAAATAACTGTCGTGGTTTAACCCCAGCCAGCAACTAAGGACCACGCAGCTGCTCACTCACTTCCCCACCACCCTGTGGGGAGAAAATGTAAAACTCGTGGGTTGAGAGAACAGTTTAATAGAACAGAAAGGAAGAAACTAATGATAACAATAACAATAATAAAATTACAATAATAATAATAAAAGGATTAGAATATACAAACCAAGTGATGCACAATGCAATTGCTCACCACTCGCCAACCGATGCCCAGTCAGCTCCTGAGCAGCGATCCATCCCTCTGGCCAACTCCCCCCAGTTTATATACTGGGCATGACGTCCCATGGTACGGAATACCCCTTTGGCCAGTTTGGGTCAGCTGCCCTGGCTGTGTCCCCTCCCAACTCCTTGTGCCCCTCCAGCCTTCTTGCTGGCTGGGCAGGAGAAGCTGAAAAATCCTTAACTTGGTATAAGCACTGCTTAGCAACAACAAAACATCAGCGTGTTATCAACATTCTTCTCATACTGAACTCAAAACATAACACTGTACCAGCTACTAGAAAGAAAATTAACTCTATCCCAGCCAAAACCAGGACAACAACAAAACCTCACATTAACAGTGTTTCAAATAAATTCTAGGATATATTTCTAAAATCTGTCACAAACGGGTTTAATAAAGGAAGAAGATTAGTATTTGGTGAAGAAGCAATACCTTGCCCTCCTCAAATGTTTTATAAATTGGCAGAATCACGATCCTTGTATTTTGCAGATGGAAAAATTGAGCTGTGGGAAATGAAAGGAACTTCCCAATGAACCAGCCCCAGAGCCCCTACTCCCAGTTCAGCATCCCATGGACTACAAAGGTTTCCAAGAAGTGCTTAAGTGAGCTGGGAATCCAAGGCACTGCTTCAAAGGTGACTTGTTACCTGACTTCTAGCTACTGGGGAGCCTTACTGCAAAACTTCAGTTACCTAAATCATATTTGGTATGTGGGTCATGGGAACCAGTCACCCAGTTACTTCGGCTGCTAATTGCCTCTGCAATACTGGGAGGCGGATACCTGCGGGCTGGGTTTACTCCTGGCACTCGCCCTTTGTAAAATTTCAGACCCTGACTTGAGATCTGTTCCTGGCTGCCGAGAGATCCCCTGGGTGACACCTTGTGCACAGCTCAGATCTCTGCACCTCTACGAGACTGTTGTAACTTTTATCCTTGACAGAACTGAAGGGGAAAATAGGGAAAATTGGGAAGACTTATTTAGATTGATGGATGCAGAGAGAGGAAAGTGTATTTCATGATGTATTCAATCCTCAAAAATCCTGGAGTCCTGCTTTACCCAAGTCACAGTCCTGGACTTCTCCAAATGTATGAGAGCAAAACATACTATTCCCGCTGCTATCACAGCTGCTCAGGACAGCGCTTTTTCCCCACAGGAGAGGCAGACAGCCCTGAACACAAATCTCATCACACAAAGATGCTTGTGACCCCTCTGAAATAAGTCACATCTCTTATACAGCATAGGAGCTTTGTCTTAAAGGTATCCATTTCTCTTCACATCTCAAGGTTTCTGCACCGCTTCATTGATTTTAAAGAAAAAAGAAGAACAAAACCAAAAAATAACCCACAACCAAGGTTTCACACATTGCCTGCCACAGCCGGAATCGCATCCCCTGTGCTGCCCTGGGCAAACCCTGCTGCACCGTGCACCCGTCCAAGAGGGGAATGCCTGCCTGGTGGTCCTTTCAGACAAGGGTGGGTTTCTTGACAGCAAACTGGGAAGCGGCTCTCCAACCGACCTTCTGCTGGGGAAGGGGTTCTTCTCCCTTTCTGCTGGTCTTGTCTCCACCCTTCCCTGAAGGATTAAATTTAGCAATTCAGGCTAGGGACAGCAGGGGTTTATTTGTAGACAGTCAGCCAAGTATTTAGTTCTGTAAACATCTTAAGTAAATTCCTGCTGCCCCATTACCTCATCTTCATACTTCCTTACTGTTTCACTGCATTTATTTAAAAGGCAGTAAGAAAATATACTAGAAGCATAGAAGTGATCCAGGTTTTAAAGATAGTTTGTGGAGATTGGTCCAAACCCAGAGGAGCTATTTCTTCACAAGATGGGTGAAGATTTTTACAGATAAACCAGACCTGCATGTACCGTGTACGAGATGGGCTAAATGCTAATTACTGAGGAAGAAAAACCAGGCAGTGATAGGCAGAGTCCCTAAATTGTTTCTTGAACCTCTTAGTATATCACACTCAGCTTGCCTGTGGTACTTCTGCTTATCTACAAGCATACAGCTTAATGTAGCACATCTGGGGGAATCCCACAAAACCCTGGAGACTGAAGCTAGCAATGACGTTTGCACTGCTTGTTGTCTCAGGCCACGTGAAGATTCCCATACCGTTTTGCCAGAAACATTTAAGTAGCACCTTAGAGAAACTCCTTGCAACTTTTCAATAACGAGCCATTTCTAAATCAGTGTTGAATTACTGATTCTCTGTGCTGCTGACATTTGGAAAATGCTCCATGAGAACAGGACCCACAAGACGACCTTTCAACAGATCGTTCTCTGCAGCCTCTCCGCAGGGAGGAGAGGAAGCAAGTGCCCACGCTGCTGCTCCAGCACCCACCTCCCATTCACCTCTCCCGTGGACAGCAGCCACAGACAGCAGTCAAATTATGAAGACCACCTCTTTGCTTAGAAAAAATATTAAAAAAAATATTATGGGAGAAGTCATTATATATAATACAAGATTAATCAAGGTAAAGCCTACAACATCACAAAAAAAAGTAGCTCTGTTATACAAAACACCTTAAAACATAAAGATGTAAAAAAATTATGAGAATACTTCACTTTAAAGATAATTCCAGATATGATTTTATTCTGAATTTTACAAAGAACAGCATTTTTCTATAAAAAACTAGGATAAGAATCAATTTAGTTACAGGTAGGAATATTTACATTCTTAGAAGACATTTCTGTATCTTTCTGTATACAAGGCTGTGGCCATTACTAGTTTAAAGTGCCCCCAAAGGCATTTGTAAGGCAGGCATTATGGTGCCTGAGCCAACTCTATGCTTTAAGAAAACCGTTTACAAGTGCCAGGGTTAAGGTTCTATTCTACAAATACTGAAATAGGTATTTATTTGCAGATACAGTCCCATCAGTTTCCTTGAGCGCTTGCTGTGCTCACGTGCGTAGGTCCCTGAAGAGTGTTAAAAAGAAAAGCCCTATAAAAAGAGACTATAAAACAGAACCGGCTGTAAAGCAGACATGGGTATAACTCACATTAATCTTGAATTCCATGAGATCAGCAATACAGTATTAACATCGTCATAGCTCAAAATAAAAGTCCTCTAAAAAGAACCGTATTTTTACAATGTAGTTAGATGCATGGTGAAAATGTTCAATAATGCCCACCCTCACAGGTGGCACACTCAGGCAGTTTCTTGTAGAACTACGAAGGGGCTGTGCAATTAAAATAATACGATTAAGCATTCCAAACCCAGTCCTTGTCTTGACTTACTGCAGTGCAATTCCCTGGGCAATGCACCACCTCCCTGTGCTTTCTTCTTCCACACTGTAACTTGGAAACAGGACAGGACAGGTGTTCACACCTCCTAACAAAAATAGTGTCAGAAGTCATCTGAAGTTGCCTGCTTCTGAACAAGGAAATACTAGATGATGCTCATGCGAGCATTATATTAACCATCAGGAGAGTCGAACAGAGAATCTAACAAATACAGACTGTGGAGCATGAACATCCCAAGAAATTAGGGTACCTTTTGAGTTAATGGTATTTCCACTTGAAAGCAAAGAAACTGAAGTCACAGGATTATGCAACATGCCCAAGATGATGAAAGAAGTCACTCTAAGAGCTGGAAAGGAAGGGATCCTAGTTCCCAGCCCAAGGCCATATGCTGTTTTCCTTGCTGAAGATACTATAGTGTGCATTGTTCTCTAGCAACAGAGAATTTTGCCTGACCAGGTAACTTTGTATAACCTGTATTGCTGCTGTAATACAGGTTATGGGCACCAAAACCATTCAGTATTTCCCAGGTTAAGGTCAGCCTGAACGTCAAAGTCCATATTATCTTCCTCTGCAGTACAAGGAGCTCACAGGTTTACTACAACTGCTCTTGCAAAGGCAAACTCTGTCCCTTCCCCCTTACAAAGTGTCACTCGCTACTACTTTGAGGATAACAGGAGCAAAAGCACTGGCTTTCCCAGAGAGCAACAGAACAGGTCCTTCCCCATGAGCCAGCACACAAGGCAAGACCGGTGTTTAGGTGCATCCCAGTACTGGTACTAAAAACCATCAAGTCTCTCCAGAAGGGACAATCTGTGCGTGACTTCACCTCTCCAGCACGAGGCCGAGAGAAGCATCTCCAACGTGGACCTTGGCTCATTTCATGACACTTACACAACAGCTCCGCAGAGGTGAGACATGTCTCAAAAATGCAAGTTATAATGCGGTCTGTTCACAGCAGTCTCAGAAAGTCAGTCCCAATCCTGCTTTGCATCAGCATAACAGAGTGATGTGCCAACACGTCTATTAATGAAACCATACATTATCTAGGATTGGCCATGTCTGAAAACATGGCACTCGGCAGACACCTTTCAAAGCCAAGGCACAGTGAGCAGCAGTGCTTTATTCCGCAGGTATATCCGTAACCACACTTAGTGCTAAAGTCTCACTTAGCATCAGTGGCACTGATGCCACTCTTAAGATTTGCCAACAACTGGATCAGGTCTTTTCATCCTCATTTTATTTGCAGAGATCAGATCAGCTACCTATATTAAAATATTCCCTCAATTTCTTTTGGAAATGCCTATTAGCTGGATTCTGCCTACCCACTAGAACAAGCTCCCTGTGTTAGAGACAAACTTGAAAAAAGTAGGATAAAAAAGTAAACACAAATTAACCCAATATGCTATATTAAATATATTCTACATTTCTGACTCATCCTTTCTGTTCTTAAAAATATAAGCAAGGGAAAAAAAAAGTATTTTTCTGACACAAAGAGATTGCCATTGCGTTTTGTAGTAGTAGTCATAACCAGGAAATTCCCCAATTTGTCTGGATTAAAAAAAAACCTAAAGAACAACAACAACAAAAAGCCCCACAAAAAGCTTTAGTAAACATCAGAATATTTAAATATTCAAGAACAAAAGTCTCACTGTCAAGGCATATATGTGGATAAAACAATGGCTAAGAAATTACAGCTAAATCAGACATTAAATGAACTCTGCACTTCAGGACAGGAATTTCCATACTAGTTCATGTATCAGGCAAGCACGTATCTTACATTTCAGGATATTTTCTGAAACATTTCACAGGAAGAGACTTATGGGACACAGTTGTTTACATTGGCAAGTTCATTACAAGGAAGTTGCAGCCGAATGAGTTTTGCCTCAGATTCCTGCGGTTATCAGATAATTCTTCTACAACACACAGAAAAGAAGCTGCTTCTACATGTTCCAGTTCCTAGAAATAAGGCTGACAAAGAAAAATATCTATACCAAGTTTTAGAACATACTCTTATGTTTGCAGTGAATATTTAAAAAAAGGTGGTAAGCCTGACAAATTGTATCATGTCTTTTGGGCAAGGGAGACCGGCTGTTACATGCACTCTCCTGACACGTATTTGCTCATGTCAAGGCTATTACATGATGTGCAGCGAGGCTTGCAAAATCCAGATTCTCAATTTTCGCACTAGCTTCAAATCACACACTGTGTTTTAAACCCGCCTAGCAAGGGCCTGTCAACCTAACAGGAGTGACACAAAACCTGCCCAAACGTTCAGATTTCTCCCCTCAGAAGAACTGATGGTACGATAAAACTACGTTTCTCAGTATCGTTCTCTGACCCGGTAACATTAGCTAACTTCCTGCTCCATGCAGAAATTAAAATACTAAACAAGTAGGTGAGAAAATGCAGGGAAAACGGAGCAAACCCTAAAGCTCAAGACATTGGTAGGAAGAGTTTGAACAAACCAAACCACTATAGTCTGTACAGTGTTTTCTACTTTCTTGTTTTCTAGGACAAGCAGTCTGGAGGGCACCCATCAGTTCGACTACTGGAGCCAGTTACCAAGGTCAGAATATGGGGTGTTGGTTAACAAAAGCCTAGAATCAGCTGATGCCACCTATGTATTTAAATACAGTAGGAAAATGCAAAACTTCCACAACCAGCTGCCACAGCAGAGAGTAAGGCCCCTGACAGCTTTGGCTACAAAGGTTTAGGTTCTGCTTATTAAGTCTCTACAAGACAGAACAAAACACAAACAAGTACGGCAAGAGAGAAATCTTTCACCACTCACATCTGTCAAGGTATAATCAGAATAGCACAAACGAGACTGGGTGTATGGATATACTGTATATATTTAAAGAAACACAGGTAATGCCAAGGGTGCTTCCATGTCCCAAGGAACAATTTCTTGGCAGATTGTCAACAAGATTTTTTTTGTGGTTTTTTTTCCTTCAAACAATTTGAAAACAATTCACTGATTACATAAGTTAAGTGAAATAACAGACTTCACAGCAATCATACAGTTGGCACTTGAGAAATCGAGAACCAGTGGTCAGAAATACCTTCTGAATTTTGCTCTCAGTACATTCCACCATGAGGTCAATGCAGTGGCATAGATTAACAAAAAAAAAATTGTCTCTAAAATACATTAATTGTGTGCATGTGTATGTGCATGTGCATGAAAAGCACAGAACAAAGACAGGAGAATTGTTTGTCCTCCAAATTGCACAAAAGACGTTAAAACAATTTAGACATAAAACTTGCACCACACATCAAAAGGGAAGAACCCCAAACTAATACCGCTCCCTCCACACACAGATGAAACCATTTGCATCATTTAAAATAAATATGGCCTGGAAGCAGGCCACATCCAGGGTCAGATGTAAACAGTTTTACCATACAGGTACACGCAGCACTGGAATCAAGTGAATTTTGTGAGCAATATTTCAGTGCTACAAATACTTTGTGCAAGACAACCCTTTCAATCTACATTGAGTTTAAACATACTAAGTTAGAATTAATTCTCAAAATCTTTCTTCGCATCTTTCTGAATTTGGTATCAAATTCAGCATGTGCAAAGTCATTTGAGTAAGATCACAGAGGCATGTTCTTATAGCCTTCACCATAATAAATAAGTTTCCTGTCCAGAGACAGAAGTCAAGGAATCAAAACCAATTAGCAGCTTTTTCTGGCAATTTTTACTTCTTGATGTGCATTAGCTCTGGAGAAGGTTCACTGAGGAATCCAGGTACCCCTGCCAGCCCCTGAACTCATTTTCAAGTATCTTTCAGCTGAACCATACACTTAAAGTTACAAAGGATTGATCAGATACCGTTCCATGGTAGTACTGCATTACAACTGTGGCTGAAAAATCTCATTGAAGGCTATACAGTATTTATGTTCATATAAAAAGAGAATGTACAGAACACAGTGTTTAAATTAATAAATAAGGTTAAAATTAGAGGAAACAAAGTGCTGCCACTAGCCCTTTCTAGAATGAATTTTAGAAGAAAAGTCCATTTAAGTTTCAGTCCACCCGGAAGTACAGAGGAGTTCCATCAAAAAGCTGTGCTTTTACAAATCTCTGGATTTTCTTCTTCCTCCTTGGAAGCCCTTGTGCTACTAGATGCAGGCCTGTATTCTAATCTGGGGGGAAAAAAAAAAAAGGAAAGAAAAGAAAGAAAAAAGAAAGTAACTTAAAAAAAATAGATGAGAGAACAGAGAAAAAAAATCTTTGCTATCCTGAGCCCTACTTGACATTACAGCCTCCAAATTTTAATATCATGTTGACTTCAGCTGGACAGGTCCCTTTCTTACACCAGATGTACGCTTACGTGCCAACTTCAGTCAGAGCTGTGGCAAAAGGCCTAACGCTCTCAATGCCTTTTTAGGTCAGCTGAACTAAACTGGAAGAGTTCAGCCCTTCACCAGTAATTATATGACTTTCAGAACCTAGAAAGATAGATTGTAACCCACAAAAGCGTCCCTATACCTTTATAAAGCAATACACTTTTACAAATGCATTCCTCATATGTACTTTTATTCAGTCCTCAGAGTAAAATGATAAATTTGGAGCAGAGAAATGTACATAAGAACATACACGCTTGGGAAGAAGGACCAGGATTTGAGCCAAGCTCTTCTACCTTACACAGAGCACTAACTACACTACTGAAACCAGCTCCTCCCTCTGGCAATACTTAGGCAAGTCCACTCCTCTTCTCAGAATAGAGAACAGATGTGTTAAGACCAGAAGGTGACACTTACCCTTTCACCAACAGCATTTGCTCAATTGTGTCTGGAAGAGGCATACCATAGCTTTCTGGCAGAAATAAAGTCAGAATTCCTGATAGCACAGTCAGACTACCCATCAGGATGTAAGGCAGGAATCGATCATAGGCACCTAGCAGAATTTAAAAAAACATAAAATAAAAAAGCTAATATCAGCTCTAAGTCTCTGATAACATTTGTACCCAGGTACAGGGCTGTATCTGTGCAAGATTAGGCTTGCAGTAAAAAACAAACCACTCACTGCCTGGCATTGAAAGCGTATGTTATTATAAACGTGGTTTTAGGAACTCAAGAGTCTGCGAAACAATAGCTATCAGAGCTGTCCCTATTGAGTCTGCAAGATTGTGAGGCTTCAGAACACCTCTTCAACTGGGCACAAAACACAATTTCTCTACATTATGACCACTCCTCAGAGATGTCGAGACCCCATTTTTACCTGCAGTTTCACAGGACACCTGGACGTGGAAACAGAGACCAGTTGAAAAGCCCAACAACCCACAGAGGCAGGACACTGATCTGGGTAAAAAGCATTGCTGTCCAACCACCAGCATCACCCCGCACACACATGCAGACTAGTTAACTTACCAAGGTAAACGAAGTAAGGTGAGAGGATACTGCCCAGTCTAGAGGCCATGGAACTTGCTCCAACGCCCATATTTCTCACTACTGTTGGGTAGAGCTCAGCCGTGTAAACATAAACCATTGAAAAGGCAGATGTGATCCCGAATTTCCCTAACATCACCAGTAGAATAGATAGTGCACGAATATCTGAAATTAAAACACAGTAAAGACTTCAATAAAGCTCTGACAATTCATGGTATCTCTTAATTCCATTGTGTTTGTGTAATTCCTGCCTAATTAATTCCAATATCTGATGTCTTTTTGACCTGTGCATGTCTACAAGCATGGGCAACTTCTTTTTTTTTTTTTTTTAATTACTAGGACTCAACATTTTCATTTCTTCTTGAGCATGGGGCTTCCTGTCAAGCAAAAAACAAGGAGAACAGAACAAGAACTGAAAAGGTCCTCTCAGATTTCAGCAGTCAGGTCTCTGCTATTGCAAACAATGCCATATATCCCTTTTTAATAAAGCAAACAAAGTTAAACATTTGAAACAAGTTATTTTTTGTTTCCTGCTCTGGTTTCTCCTTAACATTCCTAGCTAAAAGTCAATAATTTAATTGTAGGAACCTGGATCGACTTTAACTGGGACAGTCAGGTGTGAAAATCAGAACAGACTGTATCAGTCTCCAATTGACTCAAAGGACAGGAGGAAAAACAAAATTGCAACATTTATTATCTGTATAAAACATGCAAGGCAGTTCTTGCGCATTCTCTTTTGTTTATTCTTTGATTTGTAAACAAGTGCTAAGCAACACCACCATCCCCCCCATCATATTCAGTAACGAGTGCATAACCCTATTAATCTAACTGGCCTAAAGATACATATGGTTTGATACCCAGTAAGTGTTATTTTGTCCTCTTTTCCAGTTGCCAAACATTATTTTAACTGTCAGCAATAACTCAGTACAAGCATCTTTGCTTATCAAAAATGCTTCCGCAATGACTCCCTTGAATATAACTGTTTAAACAAGCCATAAAGAGACAGCCATTGACAGCTGTTTGGGAAGTAAGTTCTGCAGCCTTTTAGTAAGCTCCACTTACCAAATTCTGGTTGGTCTAGTCCTCGTTTTTCACTTGGCCCTTACAAGGGCACCTTGTCACGGATGTACATTAAAGTCAAAACTAGACTACAATGCTAATCCCAAAAGATCACAAAGCCAATGATCCACCTTTAAAAAATGCATCTGAATTGACATGCTGTGGGAGCTCCTTGTGCAGCAGCACTGAGAACCAAGGAAAAGGGGCAAAGATAGGAAATTAAAAGAAAATAATAGACTAATACTTAGTCCCCTCACGACACTTTTCCTCCACATCTGCCCAGTGCATAGTACTGCACTTCACCTATCATACATATTTGAGATCAACTAACGATTCCATACGTGAAGGCACCAGCTGAATGAAGAGAAGAACACAGCCTCCCAAGAATAACGCAGCAGCCATTGAATACCGTCGAGGGAGATTTCGAAGCAGCAGCCAGGAAATAATGTAGGCTGGAACTTCAATCACTGCCGAGAGGAAGCAGTTCACATAGACGTCTCCATGCAAGTTAGGCGTGTCAAGAGAAAGTCCAAAATAACCAACAGAGATTATCATCCTGAAAGAAGCAGAATAACAGGATCAGACAAATTTCTCTTCTTCCTGAGGTTGCAACGAACCTCTTCTACATCTCTGTTAAGCACAGAAATCACTATGTAAATCAGTGATCAGAAATCACTAGGTAAATTCAGCATCTGCCAGATTCGTTCACCTCTGAAGTGGCTAAAGTGCTGACTTCAGAAACAGCAAGATAACAATTAACAGTGCTGATGCTTTTTATCTTTCAAGTTGCTCTTGAATTTAAAAAAATATATATATATATTTTTAAAAAATTAATAATACCCTATTCAGCATTAACACAATTAGATAACACCAGAGCTGTTTCTAGCCTTGCTGAAGCACAGGCCTACGAGCCCTCAGTCATAGGTGCTGGATGGTCCTGCAGCTATAGAGTTCATCCCACTTTTCTGATGCCATTGCATAACTTTGCAACTGGCCATCCCACTCTTCTTCAGACTTTGCAAGAAAGCTCTGAGTCTTTGTCACTTTTAGACAACTCATTTGTCTCTGCTAGTCCTGCTGATGGAGAGGGGCGGACTACTTCTCATGTATGCCTCCATATTTCAGGTCACCCCAGGAGGTAAGTGATGATCATCCACAACGCAGTGATAGCACTGCTGAAGCCTACAGTAGCTTTTCATTATGTTTACCAGGGAGTTCTGGGTGGAGAACGTTGTTTCTGAGTCATTACCCTCCACGCTTTGTGTATAAAGTCAGAGAGAAGGAGTATGGCATCCTGGCAGACCCGAACAATCCGGGATTTTCTCTGCCATGCCCCAGGCTGGCTGGGCAGCATCCAAGTCACATCTGCATGGCTCTATGCCTGGGTTGGTCAGTGCAGCAGGACAGAGCTTGGTGGCTGGGAATGCTGCCATCTTAATTGTGTCACTGCCAGACGAGAGCTGGCTTCCACACTATCAAGGGAAACACACAACTGGCCTCAGAGACAAATCCTGTTGTGTCTTGGGAGATGCTGGGAAGAGAAGGTTATGCTTCACCAACAAGTAACACATGGTAAACAAGGAAATAAGGGGCATTGGATCAGGATGTGTCCAGGTGCAACAGTGAGGCACTGAGCACTCAGCACTTCATCTCCTTCAGCATCTATGTTATAACAGAACCTGGAGCAAAATCCACAGGATTTGCACAGGACAAAGTGGATCACTGACAAAATATTGGCTCTTCCTCCTCCTCACTTCACATGGGAAGAGCCTTCACCGTCCAATTGCTTAAAATAAGTAACCTAGTGTACCCGAGGAAGTATGAAGTCACACAGCTGAGGGTAACCCCCCGCTGCTGTGTGTGCGCTGCCAGCTAAAGCTGTTCTTCTCAAAAGTGCTAATGCAGTGTCTTCCACGGTACCGTGCAATACGTCCAGCCCTGTGCTCCTAGGAGTTATTTTTATATACAATAAACTGTGCTTGCTGGAACTCACTTTCAGCAGCAGTTTGCCTTAGCTTATCTCATTGGTGAACACTGTTACAGTTATACATTTTCTAGGAAAACTTTAGGGGTATTCACACATCCCAGGGTGAGAGAAGCCCAACTTCCTCCTCCCTGATGCAAAACCAGCAAAGGGATTAGTTTAAAGTCCTGCTACTTACTCAAAATTAGCAAAACACTCAGCACTATGTAAAAGTGATATATTGCTATCTGCAACCATTCTCTTTTACAGAGCTTCTTTTAGGAGATCTTTCAATTCATAACGCAGAATATGCCATCAGTATACTATGGTGTGGAAAACATTGCTGTGAGTCAGCACAAAATGCTTTATATTTTGGGAAATTAATTAAAAGGATGTTAGGTAACTGACATGCAAGGTGAAAATAGTGGAAAAATTGCCCAAATCAGCTGAATACTTTTCTTCAAGAGGAGCAAAGATTGTATAAGTCAGTTGCACATGTTTGACTCTTCCTGCCTATTGTAAAACTTCATTTATCATGTGGTAAAAAGCCCTTCAGCAGCCCTTCAGTATATGGAATGGATTGCATACTGCCACATCACACTGTTTCTCTCAGATGCTTTGTCGTACCAGAAATGCTGTTCAAACAGGCTTTGCATTTGATTTCTACAACCACACTAGGAATTCGCTACTGATCTACTCCATGCAGATTAGAGGTAGGGCAGTCTCAATTCTCTAGCTCGCTTCCATTTAAAGGTGAGAGTCAGGAATTGGACTTGGAGGCAAGACAGCAGTATATGGAAACTGTACTGAAATTTTGCAAAGAACCAACATTACTTTTCTTTTTTGAGCTCTTTTCTGCTCAAGTTCCTTTCTCAATGTATTTGTAGTGCTGTGCTTGGTGATGGGCAAGGGAATCTGGCTCAAATATTAGCCAAGTCATCCCTTGACCCAAAAAGCCACACCAGCTTGTATGCACTGGCAGCTCAGTGGACTCAACTCCAAGGCTTTGCCTCACTAAAGCACAGGAATATTGTTCAAAAAGGCAGCAAACAGATTTAGTTAGCTTCAAAGCACCTGAAGGACCTTCTTGGTTAAGACACTGTAGGTACATGCACTAACTAAACCTCACTTTTGCAGCCTCTGGCTATAAGTTACTCTCTCCATTTTCTCTCTTCTGAGCCATTACAGCCTCATTGAGATTTCCAGTAAAGGAAAATGACAACCATTTAATCAAACTGAGCGTGAAGTACAGCTTCAGCTAGTGCAAAACCAAGCTGAAGATGGCAGGTAGACAGTAGCTAGCAGGAAAGTCTAGGGAAATCTCAGATTACAACTTCAAAGGCAGCTTTATCCCTTTCAGAGACAATACAAAAGAGATGAGAAGAGTCACCCCATAAGTCAAGCACACTGTGTTCAGACCCCTTGGCAGTATTCCTCCGACTAGGAGACAGGGCATGACTCATTCCTCTTAAAAGACTTTGTTACAGTCAGATGAGGATTCCCCAAGGCCCAGTATCAGGCAGGATTCCCATGCATCATTACTAGCTGATCTGATTCTTGCTCACTTCAGGGTATGCCTGACTGTTTCAGAAAGAAATAACAATCCAGATGTGTTTCTAGACCATTACTGAAATTAAGAACCCCCATAACCAGAATTTTGTTGCTTCAGCTGGCAGGTCATGGGTTTTGAGCTGGTTTTGTCTGTACCTCTTCAGAATACCTTAGTGTTCAAAGAACAGTTTTTAATTGTTTTGCTGCTTTTGTGCTTACATACTCCTGAACCACACTTGCTTACCAAAGAATCACTGACATAATTGTGATCGTTAGGATATTTCGGGTTTTCATTAGATCCAAAATGGTGTACGTCTGTTGCTTCTGGGAATTCAAATCTTGCAGCTGGAAACAAACAAACCAACCAATCATGTGAACATTAACCTCCTGCAAGCAGAATTATTGTGAAAATAAGCCCCCCCCAACTTATACATCAGTATTTTGATATGCTGCAGAGCTGAAACAGGTGCCTTGCTTTTAACCAAACATGTATAAGCCAGAAAAACCAACTACCTGTGAAAGTAGTTGCTCCTCCCTAATTTAAAGTCACTTAAAATTTAGGCTGAAATTAGTAATCATTTTCTTTGCCTGAAGCTTCAAAAAGCAACTGCTTATTGTTACTTTTATACTTGAATTATAAAGTGACAGCATTAATTCACTATTTGTATGTCACTACTGGCAGAGTTCTCATGTCCAGTTTTGAACAGTACACCTTGAGGATCATGCAAGTCTACTGCACCCAGGCAAGAAGAGAGCAACAAGGATGATGAGACATTTGAAAACACAATCTGTAAAAGTAGAGGGTTTATTTAGCCTAAGGGACAGAAGACCAAGAGCATCTTAAAAGACCAAAAACGGTCTTCAAAGACCAGCACAAAAAGTGATAAACTGTCCTCTATGTCCACTGCAGACAAGGCAAGAAGTAACAAGGTTAAACTGCAGCAGGGCAGATTTAGTAAATGACTCCTCATGCTGGACCTAACAGTAATTAATTTAAATTGACACAAACTGGCTAATGAGCTGAAGAGTCCCCATCATTATGTTTTTGAGATCTGCTAATAATATAAGCAAAAAGACAACAAATTTCTTTCCCCATGAAACTTTCCAGCTCCTCAAAATAAAACTGCTTCCATGTAAACAATGCAAAGATACTCATCCTTGAAGCATGCAAACAAATTTTGTCCTTGGTAAAATCATAAAAAAGGAAAGAAAGAATTTAAGTTTTTTATTTTAGGACTTTAATTTAGACCCCTAGCAAGGAGTAACAAGGGAGAGACTTTTCGAAATATGTAAAAGGTGATTTAAGAGGACAAATTCCATTGATTAAAACTATCAATTCTGATAAAGCAACACTATATGGCTGAAGAACCACAGTTTTCTAGACATGTCTTATTTTTGTTATTGCAAAAGATGGTATGTTTTCAAGATTTATCATAGGTTACTTATTCATCAATTTACTGGTATTTTAGCAGTCTTACAGTAAGAACATTAACAAGACTTTGATCTTACAATCTTCCACAGAGAGTCTGTTTTTCTGTTAGGACATTTTATATCTATCTGAATTTGCAAATCTGTGAACAGTTAGAAATCTAACCAAGAAACAAACAGGCATCCACCTTAGCAGCTCAAAATTATCAAATGAAAAAAGGTAATACTGAAATATTTTTGATTTTGACACTTTTTGAATTGTAAGCTGCCAAGACATCTCACAATATTTAAGTGAAGGCTACTCTTTCCACAAGTAGAAGAATCACTCTTGCCTGACAGACCTAAATTATGTGCAAGCAAAATAAGCTGTATACAAAGATTACTTCTTCCCTTGATTTTTTTAAGTCAGTGTGACCTGAGAACGTCAAATTAAATTTTAGTATGCTTAAAGACTGAATGCCTTTGGTTAGCACTGCGTACTCCTTCATGGTACGTGCAAAGGGTTATCAATAAAAGTAAATTATGACTGTAGCTTCAAAATAGTGCAAATTACTCAGTACTATAAACTTTTCTGACCCCTTTCCACCTGGTCTAATATACCATCCTCTACTCTATAGTAGTTCAACTTACAATACGTTTTTCCCCTAAAACGTCAGGCTGGTCCAGCAGAAGTAGCTGGATGTTTTCCAGGACACAATACATCAATAAAGAGACAAAAGCAACCACTAGTTTAGCTTAATTTCTCCTCAACCTCTCTTCCTACTCAGTTCGTGATGTTTCTTTTGGCAAGCTAGTTGCTGGACACTGATTTGGGGCCCTTAACTCTTGTTCAACTCAAATTACACATTATCTCCTCAATGTCTTGTAAACTGCATGAGAGCTAATGGGAACATGGAGTTTATGTAACCCTTGCAGTCAGGTGAAAATTCTTCGAGCGATATTTCGTTCTGAAGACCTGGAGGATAGAATAGTGGTCTGATGCTTGTGCAAACTTCAGTGTATTTGCTTTCATAAATCTTTATTTTCTACAAAAGGCAAACAGTTCTTTACATTTGATAGCTTTCACTCCGCCTGAAGCCAAACCTCCCACCACACAAACTGCAGTCTGCTTTACAGCTCACAGCCCTTTCTCATAAATCACATGATCTTTCCTAAGTACTCTCCAGTTTTGCCACTATTTGTTGCCAAGAAACCAGCAAACAGGAAACAAAAAAAGGAGAAAAATCAAACAAACCACAAAACAAAACCAGGAACAGTAAAATTCAGAGTCACAGCTGATGAGAAAAAAGGACCCTGCCTTTTAGGAGCTGGATAAGCAGACAACATAATCCTTAACAGGACAGGCTAGGACAAGAAGGTATGAGAAGGGCAGGGAGGGTAAAATGATGATTTGAAATGAAACCTATCATCCAAACATTTCTATCCCCCCCTCCCCCCCCCCCCCCCCTCCCCCGGGATAATTCAGCCAACGAGGCCCTATGTGTGCTCTGCAGCTTTGTTTGCGACTAGTCACCTGTTGGATCCTAACTGTTTTTGAAATCTCTGAAGCCTAAATATTGCAGGTGCTGCTCTCCACCTGCACAGGTTTGAGGAATACTCCAAACATGAGCTCAGGTTGCTTGTCCATCCAGAACTCACATTCCAAATGCACCATGGCTAAGGGCCAGCTGGATTTCTGAGAACCTCTCTGCAGTGTAAACATGCTTCCTAAAAACTCAAGAGCAGCTGTGAGCCTTTGCTTTATAGCTCTTCAGAAAGCAGACAGAAAAACAGCATAAACAGACCACTGACGAAGAAAAGTTTTGCACAGGTTTTCTGGTCACAGCATTACTTTTACTTTAAACAGTAAAAAGATGGACAGGAGTTCTGCATTTAAACAGTGCCTGTTCATCGAGCTCATTTTCCTCTGAGTGTCAGAATGTTAATCTGTGTTACTGAAAGTTGATGTGCAATGATTTATCTGTAAATAAGCACTGTGTACTCCAGCCCACCCTGCTGCAGAAGTCAGCATTTCCCCTCGTTCAGCGTTCCCTGGGGCAACATCCCTACTCCTGCCCCTGCCTTCCGCTGCTTCATAATCCAGCGCCATTCAGAGATGGCAAACATCTATATTTCTTTCTAAGAACTGGACATAGAGGATTCCAGAGACAGTGACCTTAAGCAGATGTTGGAGCCAGAGCCTAATTTCTGCTCTCCTGCTGCAGTGCTGGCAATGGGTGAGTTTTCATGCCTACAGCATGAGAATGAAGGATTAAAAAAAAAAAAAAAAAGAAAGAAAAGCATGTTCTAATGAAAATCCAGGGAAAAAGCTATCATAAGCAGGCCTGGGTTTTCCTGGCATTCTCACTCAGTTCCAGCAAGACCAGGATGTTGCACTATCTACAAATAAGTCTGGGCAAACAGGTCAGTTTGCACCTCAACTAACTCCAACCCAAGTGAAGCTGTTTCAACCCCAATAGCAAACACACTACAGTTTAATGGCTAACCATTTCCCTTAACCTCCTACAGAGAACTTGTAAAGCAGAGTACCCCAGGGATTTTCGTATAAATGACAAGACAATGTCAACTGTCAAGCAGAACACAATTAGGCAACCCCCCAGACAGATTCTACAGATCTGCCTAAAGAGGTGCCCATTCTCCTGGATTATGCAAACAGTTTGCCTGTCTGACTTTTGGAGGTCATGTTTGAATGAGTATGGAACTGCTTCTCCACCTTAAGGTCACCAAACAGCTCAGACAAAGGCAAGATACCTAGAGGCAACAAGATGGAAGAAAAGATACTTCTAGGTACTCCACCCTAAAGGGACTCAAGTTTTATTTTCCTTAACATGGAGTAGAAATTGGGAGTTGAATGTGGAGCTGAACTAGAATAACATTATTTCCAGTACCACTGGCCAGGATTAGTCCTATGTTAGGCTTTTATAGAACTATATTAGACTGTGCAAGCATTTAGATCACAAAGCAATAGGTACCTCAAATTCGTTATCTTCCCCCAAAAACTAGAGTATATGAGGAAAAAGGTGGCTGCAAACTGGATCAAAAAACCGTTTGCATTAGAATGCATGTTGGCATTCCCATGGGAATGGGACAGCAAGGGCTTTGCAAATCTAATGAAGCAGGGAAAGGATATTCTGCTTTTCAAGAAAAGGATGACCTTTTATCCATTTGAGAAGTACATAATACACTGCAGGCATAATTCATGTATCTGGAAATTAATCACTTTACATGGTCATTAATAGGTCCAGCAAACAACTGGACTGCTAAATGAATCCTACCTCACTAGGGTCAAGTATTACATCTGGGGCTGTAATGCCATTAGTTTTTGCAGCCTTTCGGATGATGTCTTCTGCCTCTTGAAATCTTCCCTGGGAGATCAGCCATCGTGGAGATTCTGGAATGACCCTGCAGAAAAAGTTCAGAATAACAAGCCTGCACTTCCACAGAAAGCAGTGCTGCAGGCACCAATACACATTGTTCCAGGCACAAAGAGCTCAAAACTTGCCATATCTTGCAAAAATTAGAGCAATGACTACAGAAATCAGATTTACAAGAGTAGACTAGCATACTGAACAAGAACAGACTAAAATGCACTTGTGGGTTTTAGAAGTACTAAAGAAGTAAACAATGACTCAGAAAAAAGAGTAACCAAAACCTTCAAAGTATGGGAAAACAGTTTAATTAAGAAATTCAGAAATGTGAACATATAAGCAGCATGCTGTACATTAAGAGGTATATCCTTAGAAAATAACACATATAAAATTAGTAACTGTAAATAATGTAATATAAAGGCAAGTCAGAAAGTAGAATTCGCCCGAGTCATTCAACCTCTTAAGAAACTGGAATAATGTCATATAAAGGCAAGTCAGAAAGTAGAATTCGCCTGACTCATTCAGCTTTGTAAGAAACTGGATGGAATCACAAACATAAATGCGAAGAAACACCACCACCATGTGGACTATTTAAACTTTACATGCCACCTAGAAGTATTTCATTATGGAAGAAAACAAGAGTCTCACAGATGTGCAAATATTGTTTTGTAGCTTGTCATATCTATGTCGCCCTAGCGCTGCGCGGCTTTCTGAAACAACTGTTTTCTCATTCTGCCCTTAGTTCAGGCCTACTCTTAAAAGTTCATGGATTTCAGCTGGTGCAGAAGGATGAGTTTTACTGACTGTTTTTTTTTTCTTTGCATGCGCATCACTTAATTTTATAGAAGCCTACAGAAAATGAAGAATAGGCTTTTCAGGCATGAGTCAGATCACCCACAAAGCTATGGACTTGCAGCTAAACAGCTGGGCACAGTAAAGCACAAAACATCCGTTCTTCACCTGCCCATTCCTGAATTTCGTTGGTAAAGGCTGATTGGCTTGGAGTCTGGATCTTAAAAATCTGCAGACAGGACCTTCTAAAGACTAAAGTCTTTTAACTTAGTTATACTCACCACCAGAGTGGGATGCAGAGGAGCCCAGGTAAAGTAAGTGCCAGCAGCAGCATCCGCCAGTCTCTGATGAAGTAAGCAAACAGTGGCAGCAACATGTAGCCAAATGCGTAAAATATGCAAACGCCGAGCGTGCAGAATAGCACACGGATTGATTTGCCAAGAATTTCTGTGCCTGTTCAAAACAGCAGAGTGAAGATGAGTATTTTAACTTTAGAGCAACCAAGTAACTTACCAAAATTACCTCTAGCAATTGGTTTGGAAATATACTACACTGGATAGTTACAGTATATAGTGCGCTCTGCCACCCAGTTTTAGAGGTACCACAGATCTACTTCATGCAGTGACCCTGCATCAACCCAGCTAACTATACACAGTATTTCTGTAGCTCGAAGTAGCTAATGCTTCTATAATTTTATCTTAGAATCTCACATTTCACTTGATGAGCTAAAACCGCCTGACATACTATAAAACATTCACAACAGTTAACCTCAGCTTGATCTCTATAAGGTCCTCTCCAGCTTATGGAGACCAGCTTCTTCGAAGGATAATTCAGAGATGCCTAAATTAGGTTCCTGACCAGTATCACCTTCTAAAAGATTATTTCGCTATTAGCCAAAAAACCTCGCAGTCTTTCGATGTGCACATGTGGAGTTCCTGTTGGGTCACTAACAAAGGCCAGGCTATTGGCAGTGGAATTAAACGCACGAACAGGGTCAATGCTTCCCTTTGAAATGCTTTGGGACCTGCAAATTAAGAGACAGAAAAAGAAATATAATCTTCCTCGTTTCCACAGAAATCAAAGAAGATTGCAGCAGGATGTCTGCAGTGAGATTTGCTAAACACTGCTTTCACAGCTGCACTGGCCTTCTTTGGCCCAAAAGGAACTTCTTGCCAACATTTGGTACTTTGGACAGTGAGATCACTGTAAATAACATTAATAATTTTTAGATAATCTCAGATTCATAAGGTAATTCACATTCCCATGATCAAATATGGTCTTAGTTAAATATAAAGTATACAAAGCAAGAATCATTATGCCATTTAAATTTTTACTATAGGCTGTTTAAAGGAGACTTTATAATGCTTACTCTATTTTTTTCTTTTGCAATTTTTAAATCAAATTTGCAACTTTTAAAATCAAATTTGCAACTTTTAAAATCAAATTGGCATTTAGGCCCCAAAATGAACAACAGAAATGCCTGAAAAATCATGTCTTACATGTCTTATCTGTCCAACTAGAAGATGGACTTTGTTTCGAATAATTGATTTCTGGGTTTTTGCCTTTTTAGGATCCTAAGCCACAGAATTAATTCAGATTGCACCTCTATCAACTGGAAACTTCCAAGGAGAGGACGAGTTATCCATGTGTGACAAGGACAAAACAAATTGTTGCTTGGCAAAACAAAGCAACCCTAAGCCAGTACCGAAAAGGAGCAGGAAAAGCACAAGACTAAACAACACATACTGTGCCCAGTAGAACTTTCATACCAAGAACAAATGCTGCCACGTAGTTAGATATTTGTCCCATGCCGACCAGCACAAAGAACACTGAAAACATCTCCCAGCTGGTAGAGAAGACCTGTATGAAGCTGAAGCCAGTCTGCATTGCCAGAGTTGCAAACAGCACATTCTTCCTGCCAAACCTTCCATGGACAGATTAAAGAAGGAGGGGGGTGGGAGGAAAAAAAAAAAAAAAAAAAAAAAAAGAAAGATGATTATACAACAGCATGAGTTACATCTTCAGAAACAGAAAAATAAGATTACTCATGTGCCTACTTAGGAAGATACAAAACATCTGCAAAAAGCAGAGGTTCAGGAAATGTGACACAGGCACAACTATTCTAAATACATAAAAAAAAATAATCCACTGGTGAAGAGAAAATAACATGCCAAGGGCTGCTAGTTACGTTGCCTTTAAGTATGTGCTGGAACACTATTCCTTTCTTACTGATAGGATAAGCAGGGAGACAAATGATCAGGAGCAAATTATTTACAATGCAAGAGTATTAGATGCTCATTCTCCTCTAAGGAGCACACAGTTCATGGCAATGATCAGCGTGTTAAAAAAAAGAAAAAAGAAGGAAAGCTTCTGAAAGAGTGGTAAAACTCAAGTTTGTAAGATGCTATTATCAGTAAGTGATCCCATGCTGCAATCTTCATTCCACTTGGTAAAAAAAATGAACCAATTTAAGGGATTCTAGCGATTCTGCTGATGAAGTATTAAAAAAATTAAAAGAACAGGAATTTAAACTAAACCAAACCCATCAAGCTGTTATAAGAGTCAGTGCCGATGTCCCGGCCCGGGCAGTCCCACACCACCAGCAGACTTTGCAGCCTGTGGCAGGACATCTGCTGAGCACAGGTTCACACAACCACGCTCCAAAGTTAGACTTGACCAGGAGGTCTACAGTTGGCGCCACGAGTCTCAGGTAGATCACGACACGTTAAAAACAGGTTGTTACTTGAACTGCAAAATATTTTGTCAATCTCAGTGTGGTGCCTGGCCAGGCATGGGGCTCGGGCTCTCTCCTGGACTTTCTGTACCAGATGAGCAGATGGCGATGGCAAAACACCGCAGGCAGTCTTGCTGGAGCAGTCTCCTCGTGGGGCTGCTGGATGCACTGGGTCTCTTGACCAGGAGCTAGCTGCTGTTCAGTGGCTACAAGGAAAACTGGATGAGCTGCACTCATGGCCTCCACGACCACATTTGGTGAGGATCTGTGTCACCAAGCGAAGGAGCTGTAGGAAGAGACTCCCGTGATTGTGAAGGTGGGAAGCTCGTAGCTTCTGGCACCAGAACAGCTCCTGCTTCACCTGCTGGTTAGTCGCCATGGAAGACGCTTGGCACCCTCGTAGCAGACAAGGGGCTGGGAGCTGTTCTGAACAAACCACCCGAGCCCTGCAGCAGCACCAGGATGAAGCGGTGCGAGACTCCCCATGGCAAAGTGGGGAAATCGCCCCTCACATGGGAGGGCAGCTGGAAGGCATGGAGCTCTGCCTGGGATGCATGACGAGCCAGCTCAGAGCTTAGGGATTAGGAGGTGGACCAACGCCGTCACCGCTGTGGGTGTCCACTGTGGACCACCTGATCAGAAAGAAGCAAACGAGGTGTTCTTCAGACAAGCACAGGAAGCCTTGCGTTCAAAGGCACTGGCCATCATGGGGGACTTCAGCCACCCCAATACCTGTTGGAAGGACAAGACCCAGGAGGTTTCTGAGGTGCATCAATGACAACTTCCTAATGCAGATGACTGAGGAGCCAACAAAGGGCGACACTGCTGAACCTCAAGCTTGCAAACAAGGGAGAACTGTTTCAGGACGTAAAGGTCAGCAGCAGCCATGGCTGCTGGCTGCACGATGGTGAAGTGCAGGATTGTGAGGGGAGGAACAAGGCAGAAGGCAGGATCACCAGGAGAGCAAACACTGGACTGGTCAGGGATCTGCTTGGAAAAATCCCACGGCATACAGCTCTGGAGAGAAGTCCAGGAGAGCTGGTTGATTTTCAAGGATTACTGCCTCCAAGCTCAAAACTGTTCCAACCTGATGAGCAGGAAACCAAGCAAAGGCCCTGAACAATGCTAAAAGATTCGTGGCATAGGGATTATGTTTCAAAGAAATAGAAATTCTACAAGTAAATCCGCAAATTAGAGGACCACATACTGTTCTCTGGGAATCAGGAAGACAGCATACAATGCATTGCACAGCAAATCCCAGGAAGAGAATCAGAAAAATTGAGCTTTAAAAAAACCAAACAAACAACTGTCAACATTACAAAAATTAATGGTGTTTTCCTTTTTTTTTAAATGTTTGTACTGATAAACAAGAAAGCCTTGCTTCTCTGGAGTACAGCTGAACAGCATTCATGGTTTGCAGCTTACAAAAAAGCAGATCATTGGACTTAGATGCTGCATTTGATGATGAGGAAGAGGAGCTATGGGTGTTTATAAAAAAAAGTATTTTAAATTTGACCTCAAAAAAAGGAAAACAAGCCTCAGGGCTCTATCTGAACATAGTCCAAAGTAATTAGAAGAGAACGTCATTGATCTGATTTTTCTAGATGAAACTTATCTCCTACACATGTTTTCTGGCATAAAAGGTTCGCTCCAGAAGTCATTTAGCTGAAAAATTAAACAGATAAAGGTAAAACCCACTAACAATCTTTTTAACATTCTGTTCTAGTTCAGGACATTTACTCTATACACTCTGTGTACATTCAGATTAGACAGTCACAGAACAAAGACATGTCAGTAGTTGCAGAAAGACACTTACAGGAAAATTCACATACAAGAATTGCTTACAAAACAGCATCAAAGAGCCAGCAGCTCTGGTGTATATACTTTACTTGTCTGAGAGCTGTCCTGATAAGAAAGATCCGAGCAGGACGCCCACAAAGAACAGGGAGGTGCTCAGGGGTCCCTTCCAGTCGTTGTCACATACGAGATTCCACTGCAGGGAGAGAGAACATGAAAGTCTTCTAATAAACAGCATTTCCCCCTCCCTCCTAAACACCTTGGCTCAGCCCGATGAAAATGTACCCTTTGGACAGAAAACCTCCACAAGAGAAAGGAGTAACTAACCTACTGCACCAATGCAGCTCCATGAAAATCATGGGAAGGGATGCTGGGCAGCAGAGGGCAAAGCCCACCAACCCTGAGCCATCTTGGCAGCGATGCAGCTGAGGCCCCACCACTACCTTCAGTTGTGACCCGTGTGGCTTTCTTTACACAGGTGATGGCTGTGGTGTTTCTCCTACACATGAGTGACAGCAACTAATAATTTCATAATGCGCTTGCTTCAGCTCCCTTGCAAAGGCTCTGCAGCCCCCTAAACTGCTCCAGTTCTGCTGGTTTTTGAAGGAGTGAGAATAGACTCCAAACTTGATTTCCCTGCATATGGCAAAGTTTGTCATTAAAAATTCACATTTCTAATTTAAGAGAAATTGAATCACAGAAACAAAAACATAAAAAAAAAGCGCCTCTTCCTTTATTACATTTTAGTATGGTTTTTAGAGACTGGAGACTGCTCACTCCTCACTAGGAACCTAACTAATGGCAATTATAATCTTTGGAATACAAATTGAAATACATACAAAACAAACCAAGATTTCCAAAATGAAAACAAAGAGGAAGAAAACAAGATAATTACTAGATCTAGACTGCAGTGGTTTCCAATATCCTACCCATTTCGGTCCGATGTTTTTAAAATAACATTCATGTTATTTTTGTATCTATACCAACAGCTGTTATTGAAAGAGTCTTAATTTTATTTTGATTATTGGTGGGGAAAAAAAGCGCGTAAATATTAGAAGAAAGGACAAAACCCAGCAGGGATGCCTCGTCCCTCACCTCACTGCTATGCTGTGACTGGAGGAGTTCCCAGAGCTCTCCCTGTCCTGCCCTGCTACCCAGCAAGCTGCTGGCAGAGGGCAGGAGGTGCTGCAGCCCCACAGGAGAAGAATTTGGAGGCAACCAATGCTTCTGATGTGAGGCCAAAACCCTCCTGAGCTCAGTTATTCCTCCCACAGGGCCTCTTCTGATGTTTTAGCAATGGAAACTTTTAGTTTTTAATCTGTATTAAAAAGGTTGAAATTAAATGAAAATATTCACGCTGACCCCAATAATTAATCCCCTTGCCCCCCAGTTACAAATAATTAAGTATAGAGTGTTTTCCTCTTAGTTTTTTTTAAATTTGTACTGGAACGCCCCTGCAGCTGCTGCGTGTCCCAGCTCCCCATCCACCTCGTCTGTGGTCCCACACATGGGAATGCCAGTGTTCTGCTTTGTCTGCCAGCCCCCTCTCCTTAGCATTAAGGCTTTGACTCCAGGAATCTCACGCCCCTCAGTCCGTTAACAGTTCACGCTACAGCTATATCCTAGTGTATGTTTTAAGGTTGGAAGATCACTAAAAACCATGCACTGAATGAAAAACACTGACAATGGTCTTCCACTCCCAGATGCCCGTGGCAAAACTCAACTGAGCCACCACTTACTTCATGGAAGAGCATCCAGTTTTGAATTAGAACTGGAAGTTTTTCTAGAGGTGAACGATGCTCATTCATACAGGCTGCACTCTCATCGGTGTTCATGTAACTTTAGCTGCCAACACTTACGCTACCTTATGAATTCAGCTCATCATTATTATTTTTTTAAGGTCATGGGAACAAACGAAATGCACATTTTCCCAATTTATAACTGTATTGAAGTAATTTCTTAACCTCTCCTTTGATAAATCTGATTGTGGTTTTATGTCTGAAAAAATCTCTCCTCATGTCAAACTTCATAACCTTCGACATTATTCTTGCACTTACACCTCTTTGTGGCCTTTCCAGCCTCACACCACCTGAAGCACAGGCACCAGCACACAATGCAATGCTCCAATAAATCCTACCACACCATCAATTATGCATTATTACGGAAGTCTCCTTCAGAATTGTGACCTTCTAATGTGCTAACATTTACACCACTCAAGTAAGGGATTTAACTTATTATAGTTATCAATATCATTTGGATTGAAAACTGTAATTAAAATTTATAATTAAATCTGTATTTACTCAACAAAAGCTGTTCTTCATTATAGATTAAAGAAAGTTTGAGCAATTCTGTGACAACCACAGAGGCTAATCCAGCCAGCAAGCTTCAGCAAAATGCATCTGGCAACTTGGAAATACGCAGCAAATGATCGTTATCAAATTTATATAGGCCAAAGGTTTCAGTGGTTATCATATGCCTTCATATGATGACACTTATCAGGAAAACAAATACCACAAATACAAATCCTGCATTAATAAAGACTTGATTACTCACAAAGAATCATCTTCCTATCAGCTACTGGAGCCAGATATCTTCAATAACAGAAATAATATCTAACTAGCCAAACATCTAGCTCAGTGATTTATAGTTTGTTATTACTAAGTCATTATTTTCCAGCTGATCACCCTGTGCTTTTGCATTAGCTGTCTCCTTTCATCTATTTTACACCCTGTACTTTGGCACAAGGCTGCGCAACACTTGGCTTTCCAGACACGGGCACGCTTGTGCCCAGTAACAAACATTTTCTTCAGACCACTGAGGTAGAGACGTTGCTTGGAAAAGTTCATGGTATTAAATGTTTTGTGCTCTTCTGCCAAAAGCTTCTGGCATTGGCAGGTGGAAACGTATCAGTCCTTATAATGTGGCAATGATTACCAGCTTGTTTTTCTGTCTGCTCTATTAAAGCAATGTTAGGAGCTGTTATGCTGAAGATCACTTGAACCAGGCACCAAAGTGAACTTCAATATCAAATTTCCAAGAGGAAACTACCTTGGTTGTGCAATACCAGTTAATTACAGACTCCACAGATGTACAACAATCAGAACCAAGGGGTTTTAAGGTCTGTTACCCCTTACTCTGGCAAATAAATGCTGAAGTCTTCAACTTTTTAATGACTCACCAACAAGGTCTACTACATTGCCTGTTAGTCATGGTGGCATCAGTCTTCCAGAACTGCTCTGCAACCAGACCCCTCCCTCAACTGTATGTTGCCCAAGAAGTCACCGAAGCATCACTGTTAGAAGACGAGCATCGCAAAGACCAAGTGTCCCAGGAGTAGTTACTGATTGAAGTCTGCTGCTGGCAGTGCTGTTTGGACACGGTATACCATGACCCAGTGCTCTAAAATCATGTGCTATTTTGACTTCTTAGTATCCTTTGAGTTAGCCTGCTAGCTTTAACGGCCTTTGCCCCAGTGAATGAGATAAGGTTAACCTCAGCAAGGTATCAGGGCTCCAAACAGGAGAAAAACATTTCAGCTTTGTTTCAAACAGCAGCTGCTGACTTTGTGAAGCACGGAGCTCCTAAACACTGGTACCAACGCTCAAGGCACAGCACAGAGCATTCTCAATTTTATTATAACTTTAGAAGACGGCATTGTTCTGTTGGAGTTTAAACTTATCTTCTTACTCAGACAGCTTGCAGATACTTTGGGCTGTAGCTACTTCCCAAACAATTCATCAGGCTGGGGTGATGTCTTCCATCAGCAGCCTCACATCTAATAGCAATAACCATTTACGCATCAGAGGCAAGTTGCATGGTGAGATATGCACCTCTGTAACGGATCCCTGGCTGATATGAGCTGCTGGTGAGGACAGGTGGAGAGAGGGCATGAGGAAAAGATGACAGGCTATGGAGACGGCCAGAAAATGTGGACAGCTTGGGGGAGAAGGTGGGGGGACACCACAAGGGAGAGGGACTGAAGCAGCTGCTTCTCAAGAGCAGGTTTGGGGCCAGAGTATGAAACAGTCCTAGGTAGTTAGAGTCATCACTTAAGCATCTCTTTAGGAGAGCACTTCCCAAGTTCTGCTTCATCTCTTGCATGGCACGTCAGCTACCTGGAACCACATCTCCAAATCCCTTTCTATAAAACAATCCCAGTTACAAAACTGAGACGAACAAAAAAACCCGAACTACTCCCTCAGATCTCCTCCCTCCCTCAAACAGAAGACACTCCCCAGCCATATTTTATTAGCTTCCAGCCTTCTGTCACAATACAACCTGACCAAGAAGTATTATTGCAGGTTTAGCTAGAATTATGTTAAGCAGCATACGTAGAAGTGTGTCGGTCTTGCTAGACTTTTGTTTCTTGTATTCTATTTTACCCCTTCCCAATATTAAACTAAACATTAATATAACACCTCTAGCCAAAAAGAAAACTACCCCACAAGTTTCATACAAACCGCAATCACAATGAAATGCAGACTTCAATATGAAATATTCAAATTCTTTAAACTGCAGAAAACTTTAAACTTCAAAGCATAAAACAACTAAAACTGCAAGGCAAGTTTAGGAAGACAGGATGCCACAAGTCCAGCTGAAAATACTGCTGTACCACAAGTAAAAAATATCATTCCTCTAAGTTCTCTAAGCACTGCAAAACCTTAAGGGGTAAAGACCAATTCCCTGTGTACAGGCTCTGCATCCACTGCACTTGCAGAATACCACTTGCCTTGAAAGGAGAGCTGGCACTTCATGAATTACTAACAGTAAATGCTGCAATGGCTCTCATCCAGACACCGATGCAGATCCCTTATCCTGCTTCACTTTCACTACAATTATATCATCTTGTAAGAGATGACAAAACAGGAAATAACAAAATCCTAGATGCTAACAACAAGGTGCCTATCCTATTTAAGCATACAATTTGTCCAATATTATCAATGCATTATAACATGGAAATTGCAAGTCTAATTACAGGGGAGCTCTTAAAAATATCAGAGGTTCTTGCAATACAGCATCACAGCATACAAATATATACCACCACCAAATATACACCAAGTATATTTGGAAAGTTATAGAAGTAGTTGCAAGGCCACCAACAATATAATTTGGGACCTCACTTGAAAAAAAAAAAAGCACGTTTCTCAGATTATAGAGAACTGTTCTACTGCAAGAGCACTCACACCTCCCTAATACCAACACTAGAACCCTAAACAAATATGAACTATGACAAATACAAAAACTTCCAAGAGCCTTACTCTGTTACACACCTGTTATATAAGGAAAAGCCTTATAGGAAAAGGAATTTTTACAGCTACAATATATCATGTCCTCCCACTCCTTTATTTATTTATTTTTTAAACTGTTTTCCTTTCTTGCTGAGAATAACACGCATGATTGAAAAATGAAGTGGGATAGTCCCATGTGCTAATATTTTCTTTTTAAAATCAACAGGTTAGCAAGAATTTTTGAAGCTAATCCAGTATCTTGTACTCTCTCCTACCACTTGCTTCTCTCTGCAAGTGGAGGCAGGTTCTTCAAAAAAATCTCACCGTCTCACAACCGAGTACTTACGAATCTGGTCTTGTTTATACCCATATAAATATTCTCTGCTTACTTGAGAGCTATGAGTGTTATTAAACACCCTTTCCTCCGACAACACATTTGTGTATTCCAAATACTTAGATGTTACATCAAAGCTTATTAACCGAATGTAAACATAAGTATGTATTTACAAAATACACATTCTGCTCAATTTCTCTCCTTGTAGTTGTTTTAAACTTGCACAGAACAGGAAGGGAAGCGCCAAATATTTTAAAATTCCAGTGCAGAAACTTAACTCTCCCACACCCCCCACATTTTTGATATAGCTGAAGAAAAAGGAAACAGGGCACTGACATCAGAAACTGAGAAACATGAGCTGAGTTTTAAAAGTAAAGACAGCATAATGGGAACATTACCCTATCATTAATTGTCCATGGTACCTCTAAAAGAGCATTGTTTCCATTTTAACAAAATCAACTGCAGGCCTGTAATCCTTTAATAATACTAACCCTATTTTATACTGCAGGGTCAGAAATGTCTGTACTTTGTACAATTCTCAAGAGTCCTGCATTATGTGCTTCTTAAATCACATGTTGAAAACCTCAGCATTTTAGAAGTACTTTCATACCTCTGACAGACATTCATATTTACTTATTAAATGAAAATTACACTTTTTTTCCTTCTTCTGACAAGGCTGTTAATACTAAGATTTTGTACCTGCAAATCACCTAAAGGTCCTTCCATAGCTTCATAAGCTCCTGGGGCTGAGAAGTTGTCAATATGACTTCAGCCAGAAAATAAGCAGATACTAACCTACTGCAAGAGAGAGGAGGCACCTATTTTGAAAGGTGAGAAACAATGACGGTGACTAACATTAACATTAATCAAGAGTTCGGTGAGAGCTGAACCTGGATGACACGGGCTGATTTACACTTCAGCTGCTGGCTCCCCTCTTAGAAAAGCCTGTGGAAATTACAATGTCTAGCACGAACCCATGTGTTTATTTTGGTAAAGCAAATCAATACATCCCTCTGCCTTCCAATAAAGAGTGAACACCAAAACCTCTAGTTTGACAGCTGTACCACAGTGCCCATTTGTGTCATTCCAGAAGTCACCATTGCAGCCTCCACTTGTTTCCTGAAGGTCTGGCATAAGCCACTGATCTTCAGGGACAGGGGTCTGGCAGCACAGTGGGGCACTTGAATCCCTGGTGTGCAGGGAATGGAAACTTCTGGGCCCTCATATCTGACCAGGACTTTCTCTCCCTGCATGTCCATACAAGACAAGAGCGCCAGCCCTGTGCAATTCCAACCATGCGCATCCTTCCTCGGCAAAAGCCAAATAGTCCCTGAAGCTTGTTAAGAGCACAACAGGCATGAAACATGCAGCTCTGGAGTACAACGCCTGCATTGAATCGATATCAAATCGATGCATAACGCAACACATTTTTAGAAGTTGAGGATGAATATATGTATACAAAATTCAGTGTCTATTTATGATTCACTACGTAAGAATTACTCCTGTATGTACTAAAATGTTTTGACTGCTGTCTCATCTAATGCCTTCTCGTTATATCATATTTCTAGTCCACTCGTGCTCTTCATAACTCCACTGCTCAATTCTAGTCCCAGTTATTTAGTACAGCCCCATAACAGATATGGCCAGCAGAAGTTGTTAGCCTTTTCCCTTAATTACCCCTGTTTTATTCCTTTTACTACCACGTATGAACTTTTATTACTCCTACATTCCTTTTTTTATGGGACTTATGGAGGAATAAGAATGACACAGATGGCTTATTGAGACAAAGTAAAGCTTTTCTTATCCTCTGAGCTACAGCATTTCAAAAAGTAAAAGACAGAAAGGGATTTTGTTACATGGGAGCTGGTTAAATACTGCAGACTGGCTAATAACAACCTTCTGTTGTTAGTCTGTGTGAGAAAAGGAAGTCTCTCCTCAAATGAGAGGGAACTGAATGTTTTAAGTCTCTCCTGAAAAGCAGAACCATAAATGAGGACTTTCTCTAGAGTCATGAGAGATTCAGCAAAAAGCTTTCTTAACAAAAATTCCCCCTTCCCCCTCCCCGTGTCAGCTATGGAAATCTAGGACAAAGGTCCTCATGATTATTCAACAAGTTAGAGATATGCAACCAAACACAAGATTAGTCAATCATAAAAGCAGCAGCACCAAGCCAAGAAATTAAACAAGTTTAATACTGGAAACCTGCAAGTATGTGAAAGGCCACAGCTCTTGCAAAACTCCCTCAGAAGCATTAATATTAAAGGGAAAAAAAAAATACCGCCTCAGTGCATGATGTCTAGGCAGACAAAATTACCCCCCACAGACACAAAACATCTGCCAAACCATATAGGCAATGGGCCAGAGCTGCTGGGAAGTCTCAGCAAAACGTTAGCAGCTCCTGTTTCTTATAGATTATAAGACTCCTGGAAGATGCACTGATAGCTCAAGAAATTTTAATTTACACCAAGTCAGAGCTCAGCAAAGAAGCTCCAGAGACAAAGTACTGGCTAAAACCATGTCTAAGCCAGGTCAGCCATTATATTTAGGCACTTGGAACAAAACCTGTACATTCACCCGTGAATGGGACTGCCCTGAGAAAATGCCAGTTGCCTTATGCTGTCCTGAGAGCACCTCAGTCTTTCACAACAGCGCATTTCAGCAATGACTAGAGTCTAGAAATTCAGAGCAGCCTTCCTCTCAAGAAAGACAGCAGTTTTTTTTATAAGCAGGTGAGGCAATGCCTTGTGCCACTTGTCAGAATCACTCAAGCCCCTGCTGCTATGCACACTCAAGGGAAGTTTCCAACAACTCCAGTGTCACCATTTCCATGCCTCCCTGCACTGGCTCGGCTCCTCTCCCACACTCCCGTCCTCACCCCAGTCCTCCTCCTCCTGAGGAAGATTTCTGTGCTCAGATCAGCTTATGGTCATGAATTACTCGCATCCATCACTATCCAAACACCCATCACAACCCATTTTGCAAAGCAAGGAATAAAGGCAAATACAGTTCCAGCTCTGTAAAACTTGTCCACAGGCACAAACAGGCAATGGGACTGTGCAAAAGGTTTGCAAGCCTTCTGAAAAAACTTATACATGTTTGGAAATTCAAGTATTCCTCAAAATCCATTTCCTTGTATCTTACGTCAACCACTGCCTGTGGGTCTCTACAGCTTCCACCTGAAACAAGAGGGACAATCAGCACAGCTTCAACTTCTTTTGGCTGCCCTGACCGAAGACTTGACTCGAGGGGTGTACTGAGCGGACGAGAACCTGACCTGTCCCCGGCAGGTGACCGGGGAGACCAAAGCAGCTGGCATGACCAAAACAGAGGCACTGCGGGCACGCTGCGACGTTCAAGGTCCTTTTGGACACAGCATCAACCAGGGCTCCCCAACTGCTGCACCTGGCACAACTCGGGGTGACTTCTACCGCCTTTTTTTCTTTTTTACAGAAAAAAACCCCACCCCTTTTGATCTCCCGCGTTCAAAGAGACATCTCTGAACCAGGGAGCGGGCTGCACCCCTTGTCCCTGGGTTGACCCTCGCTCCAAGCCGCCCGTCCAGAGACCAGATGGAACCCCTTAAGCGGTTCCCGTTACGCACCACGTTCGGCGACCGCTTCTGCCAGTGGAAGCGAACAGAAGATCTCCGAATAAACCGAGCACGCCAGATTCAACAGCAGGGCCGATGCCCAGGCAGGGACAAGCCCCACCGGTGCTACCATCACCCCACGCTTCTCCCCTCAGCACCCCCCGCAGCAGCCCACCCGCTGCGAGACGGACCGGACCCCCGCCCCCCCCCCCTCCCAAAACCCCGTACCTCGGTGACGATGGTGGAGCGGTAGACGTCGCGGCTGTACTCCCAGCCGTCCAGGCAGGGCTCCTGCTCCAGCGACCCCAGCTCCACGTCGGAGCCGGGCCGCAGCCCCAGCGCCGAGAAGTTGGCGAGCGCGGCCAGGCGGTACCGGCGGCAGCGGCTCGGCGCCGCCCGCCCTTCCCGCAGCTCCAGCGGGATGCTGGCGTTGCGCCATTCGCCGCTCAGGTTGGCCCCGCGGGGCACGGCGCACCGGTGCTCGGGGGTGCCGGCCAGGAAAACGATGGAAAGGCCGTTGAAGCCGTTGGGAACGATGCTGGCGCTGAGGAGGAAGAAGACGAGCCGCTGGAAGCGGCCCCACTCGCCCAGAAAGGCGGTCACCTCCTCGTAGTCGCGCATGGCCCGGCCCAACCGCCGCTACCGCTACCTGCGGGCCCGTCTGGAGCGGGCAGCAAGCGGCCGCCCCGACCCGCCGAGCGCCTCGCCATGGGCCGGGCCTCGCCGGCGGGGGAGCGGCCGGGGGTGGGGTTTGCGGGCTGAGGCCCCTCAGGTGGGGACGGTCGGTGCCGCCGCCGGCAGCGCCCGGCCCGGCCCGGCCCGGCCCGGCCGCCCTCAGCGCGGCCGTAGGCGGTTCCCGGCATGCCCTTCGCCCGCGCGGGGAGGCGCGGCGGGGGCTCGGCCCCTGAGGCGAGGCCGCGCCTGGGGCCGGCTCCGCCGCTCTGAGACCCGCCTCGGCGGCGGGAGCTGCCTCGGCCGAGCCCAGGCGGCCTTGAGAGGCTTGAGGGAGAAGCCCAGGCCTGGCTTCGGCCAGCACCTCGGGCTTGCGTTCAGGGGAAAGGCTGGAAGAAGCGAGCCCGGCGCACAGAGGCCCGCAGGCGGGAGCTCCTGCTTGCTCGTACCGGTGCTCGCTGCCCAAAGGATTCAGAAAACGGGCCGGAGGTGGATTGAATCGTTATTCGGCTGCCTGCGACCCCCAGGGCATAGCGACAGGTTGCGGGTGAACCGGCCGAGGGCCCTTCGGGATTGCCCTGGCGTGGGTCGTCGCCGCGTATGAGAGCCTTCGCCCATCGTTTTGCTCGTCGCGTAATCAAAGGCAGGCAGCTTTCTGCGCGTCCAAGCGTTAAATGGTTCCTCGCCTTGTTTCTGTCTGCAGCAGCACCTTCCCACAACTGCCACTGTGCCTTCAGTGGGATTGTCTGTGGCCGTAAAAAGGTTTGATATGTACTGCATGTTTGACAAACAATAAATTCCATCATTAATAGTCTGTTCTCAGGCCAAAAATCCCAGCTCGTTACTTACCGGCACTGCCGGGAAGATGGTGTCTGCCGTACAGTTCACTTAAGAAGCTGCATGATTGTCACTGCAGAAATTGGCCTTGCTCTCCACAAGGCTAACTTACATTTCCAGCTGGCTTTTTGTGGCTGATCTTTTCTCCACCTCTAACTGATAAAAGCCAAATGTGTACCTTTTACAGCATTTTTGAATGCTTGTATTTAAAAAGAGCTTTGGTTCCACGTTGGAATTGCACGGTTGTGAAAAATCTCAAAGGTAGGAAGTGAAATAGGCAAAATGGGAGTTTAACCTCAAAATCGCTCTTGAGCCTGGCCGCAGTCTGTGTCTGGGCCTTTGTAGGATTGCAGAGTCAGGATTGAACTGTCTGAAAGCCAGAAAAACTGTACTACACCATAACAGTCTTCCTGTGTGGAAGAGCTCATTTTAGGGTTTTACTTTCATACTTTATCCATGCTAAATACATTTTAAATGACTTCTTTAAACTTCTTTGCAAAGTTAGGCAACTTTATTCTCCAATTACAATCCACATGGAAAGCAGGTTATACAATGCCAGTGCACATTTTTATTACAACAAAGACAGAAGTTAGAGTGACCATTAGTACAGTTTCATATACACTTTAGCAGGTCCAGTAAGCCAGCTGAGGATCAAAGGTTGCACAGAGAGACCCACGTCAACATGACAGAGGTGACAGATGAGGCGCAGTGCAACGGCCCCTGCGTCAGTGGGAGCGATCAGCTGGTCCTTCCCTCCCATCCCCGGGTCAGAGCCTTACAGCCATCCCCCAGCTGCACGTGAGCACACCGGTCCCATACTGAGCCCCGCTGAGTACCTGACACTTGGAAAATTCCCTGAAGATTGCAGCGAGAAGTTTAAATAGCTCACCAGCAATAAATCTAATTTCTGCCAATAGCTACTAAACCAGTGCTGTTTTCTTCAGCTTTACAGTTAAAAAAATAGTTAACTCGCCAGAAACTGGCACTCCAGATTCATCCCTGTTTGATTCTTCTGCAGACTGTTGCTCTTTGGGTTTCGTCAGAAATCCCTATTGGAGCGTGGGAAAGATACTGGCAGAGAACAGAAATTCTCCTTGCAAATGCTTCATCAGCTGAAGCAATCTCGTTTTTTCTCGTTTTTACTATGCTCAGACACTGTAAGGCCTTATAACAACATCACATATTTTTCGGAATGGCATTCCACTCTTCTGGAAGACTTTTTTTTTTTTTTTTTTTTAAATCTGCCATTAAAAATACTAAAATGTGACACTAGCTTGAGATCAATGGTATAAACAAGAAAAATGACACTGATTAAAACAAGGTATTTAAAAAAAACCCACAACACTTTTTCTTATTTAAAAAAGGAAAACTAGGTTTTAAGATACTACAAAATTCAAGAGTACAAAAATATTTACCTTTCAGAAATACCCAAGCCTATGATCACATAAAATAAGTATCAACTTAATATAAAAATCTCCTTAAAAATATGGCCACCTATATTTAACCAAGTCCTCAAACCTGTCCTATGCTGATATAAAGGCTTTGTTGAGAAATTGAGTTATGTCAAAACAGCTAGTCTATAGATTAACTTTGTAGTAAGTAAAACCAAGATTAAATACTGCTGTTATTAGAGAAGTTCCAGCTTGAGAAGGGATGAGAACATCAGCGGTCACAGGATAATGGTTGCCTCATGCCATGTTACATTTATGGCAAAAGCATAACTGCAGAAAATTAACATGAAAGTAAGTAGTATTCCCGCATCCCAAAGAGCAGCTTGAAATAATTGCACAAGTTCCTTGCATTTAAATGTTTTAAAGCTTTATATTTGTGCTTGAACTTACAGGGAGAGCCTCATTCCTGTGCAAAATGCCAGCACAAGACAACTTGCCATGAACTCTCAACATTAGAGATGAAACAGTGTGCTTTTGTTGGCCCTTATAGAAGGTGAATCATGGCGGATTATTATTTATAGAGGATAAATATCAGTCTGCCAGGTCTGATAGACTTTATGTGGCCAAGAAGTGCATGCACAGCCAATAAATAGAAAAATAAAAGGTATTACACTTTTTCAAACTCTGTAGTGTTCATAAAACAGTAGTAGCACAACTCTACGCTCTAAATTTGTTTTCGTCCAATCTAGCTTTGCTGAACTTTAAAAAACCCCCGCATACATAACCTATAGGATTTGAAAAACAAAACACTGGCTTTGTTGGTGTTTTTTTTTTGTTTCGAAAAAACTGTGGTCCCAAATTAGCCCTTTTGCATTTTTAATAGCTGCGGGTGAACATCTCCAGTACAGAACATCAGATTTTTGCGAGCATCAAACCCCCTTTAAATTTGTAAACAGTATATAAAGGTTTTGCAGGGGCTTTTGAAACTGCAATGAGCTTTCTCTGAAGGTACAGAACAATGTGGTTTATATTCAAAGGAGAAATGCTTTGAAAAACACAAACCCAAAACATCTGAAAAACTGCTTATGCCAATATACCACGAAAAACCTGAAAGCTAAAACTGCATGGCATGTTTGGATAGGATCATTGACTTGCTAAAACCTCTGTTTCTTTTGAAAGCGGGCATGGCCCATCAGAAAGTCAGCAAGCTGAGAGTCTTCTGTGTTAAAGGCTTCCCCCTGTCCCCCAAAACACTGAACATTCATGAAGCCCAAGGATTTCACCGGGCTCAGGCTTCATGAAAAAGCATCAGCTTTCAGAGGGACAAGTGGATCCCAGGTCCTGGGAAAAGCAAGCGACATCAAAAGATATTCCGACATCTTGTTTAAAAACCATGTCCTTACAGTGAAGTCTATGTCTGCTTTGCTACAACTAAATTCTGATCCCACTTAGTCTATCGGGCTTTGGTCACAGATTTCAAAGGAGGCCAGGATCTTTTCTTTAGAGGTGTGTGCTGAGATTTTTCAAAGACAGACACCCAACTCCCATTCATCCAGTCAACATGCACAGTGAGAAAAACCACCAGCATTATGTTTGCTATCTTTTTTTTTTTTTTCCTTTAAGCAGCTTTCATGGAGAATCTGACTGACTGGATTGCTGTATTATTCCTAAGGCTCATTTCTAGCTCACTCCTTGAATTCATCATGTTAAGCACATGCAGACCCCCATTTCTCAACAGGGACTGTATCTGCTGACAAACCCCAGGTATCAAGACACTGAATTACAGACCAAGAGTCTTACGGGAGTAGACAGCATCTGTTCAGTAAACTATGTATTTGGGTACAGTAGCACAGGAGATAATAACTGTGGTGCAGTAGCACTGACTGTTGGGTTTTGTTTGTTCTCCTCTGGCAGAAAATGTATTTTGCGGACATCTTGTTCTTCTTTCAGCCCCTCTGAGAGTGTGCATCCTTCTTCACAGGGGTGTTACCAGAATTTTAGAATTCTCCTTTGAATTCCTAATGCCAGTGGTTTGTTGCCCATTTCTGAAACTGAAAGCAAATAAAAGACTGAGAAGCTAGAGAACATTCTACAGGGTGTCATCAGACACTCCTCCCTCCTAATTAGCACCGCTAAAATAACCAGATTACACTACTAATATAAACATTAGAAAAAATGTAATGCTCTGTAAAGTATGCCCTTTCCAGATAGCACAAGCAGTGCAGTAAACACCACTTGGAACTTGAACGTAATTCAGTGACTGTAATTCAGTTACTTCAGTCTGTTTATGCAAGAAGCCTGTGAAGGGAATCTGGTTTGACTCTAGGATTTCTAGCTACAGTCCGTCAACTGCAAAGCCAAAAAGCCATAGGTCAGACATATGAAAAGTCCCTAATTGTGATAAAGAGCAGCATACCCTTCTCAAGGAACCTGGCCCGAGAATTCTTCTTATTCTGGAAGCATAATGACAGCTCCTTATAGCAACCAGGGATTAGATGCAGGCAATTCCGGCTTTTTCAAGCTATTTTTACTTACAAGGGCAAAGTCTGTTCCAGTACAAATTCTCACTAAGCTGGGTGGTAGCTATGCAGCTGCGTTTTGGCCAATTCAGTTTCCCTCTGCTGCTCCCAAGAATTTTCCTCCCATGATAGTAACTAGCAAACACTGGCCATCTCCACTGCACCAGCACTACAACATACACGCACGGATTTCAGTGGAGATGTTTGCTCAGGGTACCCTAAATAGCAATGGTGGTGTGGCAAGAGAACTGTCATTGCTTACAGCTAAACCAAATAAACCAGGATAAAAGCTGTCTTAGCATGTCTCGAGCCTCCCAAATGAAAGACGCTACTGAAATCCTGTGTTTAATTTGGAGTAGTACCTAATGAACTAACAATGAAAGAGTGAAGTCTTTTGTAATGTGAAACATCCTACTAAATGAATAGTTTAAATGAAGACTTAAGGAGAGTGAATGATATAAAAGGATGGAAACTTTTGGGAGATATGAAGCAACAGCCTCAAGGTGATGTGAAAGTCAGCCTTGCTTTTCAAGTGCCCACTTTCAGGCACGTCAGTTCTCAGATTCAGGGACTCTGGAGAAACTGCATAATGTCAGTGTCTGCCAAATTAACAACTCAAAAAAAATAATTAAAGGGCACTTTGAAAGCTTTGATGGTTTGCAGTAGATCTGAAGAAACATGTTTACTGATTGTAAAAAGGGATTATGTAGAAAGAGATCCTGAATTCTTGTGATACATGGGATGAATGACAGCCGCCTTACCATTTCACCTTCAGCATTTGCTCAAAGTTCTCAGGCAGGGGATTGCCGTGGCTTTCTGGGAGAAACAGGGTAAGGATTCCGATCAGCACAGTCAGGCTTCCCATCAGGATATATGGTAGGAATCTGTCGTAGGCACCTGACAGAACATAGGACATGACGCCAGTACTTATATGTCCACAATCAATGAACTCATGTAAAATTTACATTCCGGACATCGCTGTAACACAGACTTAATTTGGAATAACTGGCTGGAATCTTTGCAAATATCAATGGTGAATCCAAAACTGAGCTACAGCTGGTATCTGCTAGCAAACAAAGGGATTTTTCAATTTTAAATCTACAGCGTGTGCTCTAGGATGGTTACCACCTACCACCAGTTTCATGCCATCCCCCATGTTTGCATAGTGGCCAATAGATTTTTTTGTACATTTTCAACTGGGATAGCCAACATCTTTGCAAGGTAACAGCTCTGCTGGGATCACTGCTAAAGTCTTCAGTACTACACTGCCATCAGGAACCAAATCCTCCATTAAATAATTCAGTGTGAGGGAAGAGAAGTGCTCATAAGCAACGAAGCAAGAGAAGTGCTCATAAGCAACGAAGCACTCGTCACCTGCCTGGGACTGTGCATCCTGCTGTGTTTGTGCTCAAGAAGGCAAGAGAGTGATGGCAGCTGAACAAGGCAATTACAGACTAATGGGCCATTAACGGGGGAATCCTTAAATCCCTTCCTTATTGCAAAGGGAGAAAGCATCAGGCCTCCTGAGACAGACAAGAGGCTCTGACCTTGGTCTACTCAGAATATTATTTTGGACTCGGAAGGCTGCAGCCCCTGCCAGCAGCCTGAAGCTAGCGCACAAGTGTTTGGGCAGGATGCAAGAGCTTCAAGTCACAATAGCACAGCAACGAAAAGGTCTCTCAGTAAAGGGATTAGCTAGGAGTTAAAGTATTTAAGGTGGAGAAAGTACCAAACTGGACTTGACAGCTTTATTTTTTTAGTTGGGATAGAGCAGTTGCTTTATAATGTATGGAATAAACTCAGATTAAAGTGAAGACCCCTGGGTATTTCACATAGAGCCAAAGTTTGTGATTTGATCTCTTCTGTGTTCATGAGCTGGATGAACTGCAAGGTCCTAATTTAGCTGGAGCAAATATCAGCAGCTGACGAGTTTCTCCAAAAACCTCCTAAAGTTTAGGAAACTATTCTGATGACTGGAACAAGATTTTTTAAAGGCTGGGCCTATGGAAACCTGGGAGAAGAAAACCACAACCACAAACCAGTAAAAACTTTATCCTGTCAACATCTGTCTATTACTGTTACCTGGGCTGCAACAGAGACTGAAGATCCTAAGGAGCATCTCAGTCCTGCTGTCCCTTTTACTTTAGATTCTCACTGTACAAGTATGAAATAAAGACAATGTATTTTCATCATTTTTGGTACAGTGTATTACAGTCACACAGCAATGTAGAGGTGAGACTGTTGAAAATATTCTGGTAATCAAAATTTAATCACATAAAAGAGTTTGGTTTGATTAAGAAGTAAAACTGTGAAGTATAATGTATAGGATTGTTAAGTTTGAAACGTAGCCATAGAAACTTTAGGAACTGTGTTATGTGTGACTATAGGAACCTTAATATTGTTAAGGCTTGAAATAACTTACCATAGAAACCTCACCAGGAAGTTACTGGTCTTTCTATGTTTTGTTTTAAGAAACTAAGGAAACCGTCACGGACACCAGTTTGCTGCTTGGAAACCCCTTACCCGTCCCATCTTGATTTGAGCATCGAAGATTCCAATCAGTAGAGCTAAGTGTAACTGACCAATGATTGTTTTTAAATAAGAATATTGATAAGGTTATATAATCAAAGGACCAATCATTGTATAGGTTAAATTTAAGAATGAGCCTAGTATGCATTTTTATGTGAAGAGCTTATGTAACAATGACCTGACAGAAAAAGTCTATAAAAACTGATGGATTTTGATACCAAGTTGGACACACCTTTGGAGGAGCGATCCCCCGTGTCCCCAGCACTGCAATAAAGGGGTGCCTGCTTCTTAACTTCCCATTGCTGTTAAGGAGTTTTATTCTGGATTTCCGTAACAAGACCACACCGGTGAGCTACAGGCAGTAGTCTCCTCTTGCCCCTCCTGGCATGGTGAACCAGCATTAACCCCATAGGGGTACACCCGCAGTGCTCCACCAGAGTCAGCAGTCACACTCATTTTGTATCAAAGGTTTCAGCAGGAAGCAAAACTTGTTAGGTGCAGGGGAAGAGCCAAGTCGGGTCCAGTGATGGTAGAAGGAAATAAATCATGTGCCAGCAAAAGAAATGAGATTGAACACCTTGGACTGAGCAGCCAGAACTCACAGATACTTCCAACCTTAATCCCCTAATCTGTCACCCTCTCCTGTCTGCAACATGAGGATCATTTCTGTATACTTAGGAAAAAAAAATTATTAATTAATATTTGTGCAGCACTCAGAATGTGATGGTAATGAGTATCAAAAAAAGCCTATGAGGACATCAATAATGCTGCTTACAGACCAAGGGACTTAAATGACAACAAATGAAGGGACTTAAAGCTGAGCCTGCATTCTAGAAGCTCCAATAACTTCTCTGGGCAGCTGTGTAGTGCAAGGCAAAAAATGCAAGAGGTCTCACCCAGGTAAACAAAGTACGGAGCGATGATGCTGCCCAGCCTGGAAGCCGTGGAAGTAGCTCCGACTGCCATGTTTCGCACTAGCGTTGGGTATAGCTCCACATTGTAGACATAAAGCATTGAAAATGCAGCTGTGATGCCAAATTTTCCAAGCATCACCAGGCCAACAGACAGGACGTTAAAATCTGGAAGAGAAAAAAATAAAATCAAGGTGAATAAACAACACCCTGTGCTTATTACCTGTATTTCTTTTACATCCCAAAGACCGTATCACTTTTTCCTAGCAGCTGTGTGTGTTTTGATTTTTAGTTATACAATGTATTAGCCCCATCCCTAGATGACTTGGCTCCAGACTTCCCACTGAGCATAATGTAGATGCTCCGGTTATTTTGTACTTCGCAGATTTTGGTTCTCTCCCAGTAAAACAGCATTCTTGAAATGGAACAAAACTCTGGATTACACGGCAACAAAACACAAGCTTAAATATACCCCTTTTTCACAAAATCCAGGGGAGATTTACACACAGTGAAATCTGGAAGACTTGCAGGTTTTTTTTAGCCTCTACGCACAACCAGATAAATCACAGTACACGTTTGGCTCTCATTTTACAAGCCAGTTCCCCCGGACTATAAAAAGCTCAGTAATTCAACACAATAAATGAGAGCCGTGCATGATTCAGCATATACATACGCATAAAAAAAATCATGGCTGCAAGTGATCGGTGTAAACTTGACCTCAAATTCTAAATTTGATGATGGTTTCCAGTAATTTTACAGAACTATTAGATAGCACCAAAAAATTTTTCTAACATTTTATATACTTAAGTCACATATTGAATCTTGTACCTGCAGGAACCAGCTGAATGAAGAGGACAACACCTCCCCCTAAAAACAAGGTGCCAGATAAGGAGTAGCGCCGAGGGAGGGAGCGGAGGAGAAGCCAGGCAATCACGTAAGCTGGAACTTCAATAACAGCTGAGAGGAAACAGTTGATGTAAGCATTTCCATGCCAGTTTGGAGTGCTGAGGGACAAGCCAAAGTAACCAACTGACGTGAAAAACCTGAGAAAAGCAATAAAACCAAATTATTCCAGAAACACTAGTCTCTGAACGTCTCCAGTGTTGTCTCAGATGTTGTTACAAAAATAGGATGTCGCAAAGCATTGCCACAGGCATTGTGGCTTAAAAAAAAACAACAAAAAGCCTCAGTGGCAACCCCATCTTTCTAATTCTGTCATCCCTTCCAGCGACCATATCCACAGCGGCTTGAAGAGACCTCTGATTTCTCTGTCCTTCCTGCATACACTATGCCAAGTAAAAGGCTTTGTGGAAGTCGTTCACAAAGGCTTTTCACTGCAATGGACTCATTAACGGCACAATGAAATAACTCTTGAAAGCTTCCCACGCCAACTATGTTCCTACTTGTAGCCAACTCCAGTGACAGGGTCTCCCACCCTCAGCAGTTCCGTTACATCTTATTTAATCTTGACGAGAGCTGGATGTTCGGGTTTCAAATCTCAAGAGTGCCTTACTATGGCATGCCAAGTGTGCTAGCCAGTTCCTTTCTGCTGGGGGAAATATGTACAGAAAAGGGTCCCGGTTTGTCTATCTGGTATTATTGGGTCCTCATTCCTCGTGGCTGCCCAGGCAGGGACCAGGATCTCACTGAGATGGGCACTGTACAGAAACAGAACAAAAACGCTGGCCACGGGTCTGCTTCTTGTTATGTTACTGAGTTGCTGCCTCTGCTTCAGGAAAGACATTTCTCTTCAAATAGAGATTACAGAGATGGGAGCTTCTCAAGGAAAAAAAAAAGTAACAGAATTTAAAATACTCAAGTTGTTACGTATAGTTTCCTAACTATTTTACATCGGAGTTGAGGCTACTGGCTCCATACTCTTGTCTATTAATGCAGTGCGGGTGCAAGTACATCAAGGGCCACGCACCAGCCAAGGACCATGTGTAGATGGGCTCCAAGGCTGAGACTTATTATCTAAACCTGTGGCATGTGCCCTCAAATCAGAAACTGTTCTATTGCCTGGGTACTTTAGGAATACACATTTCCTTACCACAAAAGTAATGACATAATAGTAATAGTTGCAATGTTTCGGGTTCGAAATAGGTCCAGAAGGATAGCCTTCTGCTGCTGCTGAGGCTTCGAATCCTGCATCTGAAGGAAAAAGGAAAACAAAACCAAAAAAATTCCCACACACCTAAGAGCAAAACAACCTCTGCATACCCACAGGTTTGGGCAGTTATGAAGTTACGACTCTATCAGGGGATCACTAGTCAGCCCAAGGGCCGCTTCTGCACCAGGGAGGGTGGTCCTTAGGTAGAGCTTGTCTCTGCACCCAGCTGTACTCGTGGTAGTTTCCAGTTTTTTGTTAAAAAAAAGGTAGCACTGAGACCACTGCACCATGCTGACTAATTAAAAAGGAGTATCAGCTGACAAGAAAGACGCATTAACACCTCCTTAAGGAACTAACACGGTATTTCCAGGAGTAACCTCATTACAAAAGGCATTTTTCTATCCACTCAACTCTCTTCTCTTCAGCCTTCACAATGTGAAAAAAATTGCAGAAAATCACCCAGGTTTGCTGCCTGCCTGCTGGCACCCTGCCGGGGAGGGGGACGGATGCCAGAGCTCGCCGTGGCGGCCAGGGCGCATCATGGAAGCATCCAGCACCCCAGATCGGAGACAGAGGGTCCAGTTTGAGGCTTGAAGCAGGAATCTTCTGGGTGGCATTAGGGTGCCCTTCTGCCTGCACGGAGAGCCCTCGCCGGGGCAAAGCCAGCACTTGCAGCCAGCCCAAAGAGCGAACCACCCCGGCCCTCCCTGTGGGGCGACCCAGGAGGTTTCCTTTCCTAGGAAGAGAGGATGGTTTCCAAGGAACGTCTTTCTAGCAAAGTTTGAAAAAATACTTCCAACAGAGGACTTAGTGTGCAAACATTATCCTCAGGCTTTTGTGGACAGACGCTTTGGCACGCAAGAGTCCCACGAAGTAAAGGACAGCTCAGCTGCCGCTTGGTCTCAAAAATATGCAGGAGTGATGAAAAGCAAACTCGCATGCTGGAGCCTGAAAAAGTTGTGTCCTGTATGGAAGACATCTGAACTCTGGCTGTAAAGTAAGGAAAGTGCTTTTCCATGGTTTCTGTAGGATGAGCTTCCCATAGCTGGAACCTGCACTTCAATTTACACTAGAACATACACTTGGAAAACAGATCTTCAGCAGCTCAGCCAAAACGTAAGCATGACATTGAAGAGATGGATCCCGCCTGCAGGAGGTGCAGCACGCAGCAGCTCTCTCCTGCAGATACTGCAGAGGAGCACGCTGTGCTTTGCTTTCTGCTCTATCAGGAGACATCAGGAGGCATAAAATGCAGGTGCTAGTGTAACGCAGTAAAGCAAGATCTGACATACGGACACGCGGTCATTGCTGACGCAAGGCTGGAAGCGTTGCTTGTTTCTTTGCACAAGAAAAATGTCTGTGCCTCTTCAGCAGGAGCTCTGGCGAGGGCAGAGCCACTAGATGGGGAGATGAGCACAAGAACCAGCCGTGTCGCTGTGGCTGTGCTGCTCCCTGGCTTGCTGGGCTGCTAGGTTTGTGCTAGGCTTTCTCCTTTTAACCAATAACTATGAAATACCAAGAAAAAAAACAGGCCTGAAGAAGAGCTTAATGTTCTTTACTGGCTTCGCCACCGTCATGGTTTTCAAGTGCCCTTGTAGCACTCGGGTGCTTTGGCTGGTTTCTGCAACCTGAGGAGTCCCTCGGGGCTCCACACAGGCCCTGCACACGTGGGTGACGATTTAGGGTCCCCTGCACAGCCCCCCCGTGAAGGGCTGCTGTTAAACTGCAAATCGCTAATACCGCGCCAAGCTGAAATGGGGACAAACACGTCTTCCTCGAGTCTTCTCAGTGCCCAAAGGGTGAAGCAATCTGGGTCACCCTTGCTCTGAAAACCACAACCAACCACTGCTGAGGAAGAGAATTTTACTGTAAAAAACAAACAAATAAAAACTCCCTCTGGCTTCTCATTTTGAACTCACTAACCCAGCACTTACCTCATGCCAACAGTCACTGCCAGCCTCTACGACCTGCTGGTGCAAACCATTTCTCTGCTGGCATTTCCCAACAGGTCAGCTGGCCAAAGTGGGAAACTGCTGGTGAGGTAAAAGTACCAGGATGTATGAAACATACCTCCGCGGTGTCGAAAAGCACGGCTGGGGCTGGAACGCCATTTATTTTTGCAGCCTTTCGGATAATAACTTCTGCCTCCTTATATCTTCCCTGGGAGATCAGCCACCGAGGGGATTCAGGAATGATCCTGCAATAAGTTTCAGAATAAATGACTCAACGTTTTCACAAAAGTAAAAAGTTATTAAAAACACATGTATCTTTTTTTATGAGTTACGCTCTCATCTCAGATTGCTCGCAGCAGAAGACAGTCAGCACAGAAGCATGTGGGCAATGTAATTCATAGATTTGTCCCACTGGGATCAGTGGGAGAATTCAAATTTATAGGATGTGTTTATTCTCGTGCTGAAGTAGATGCACGTTTGGGCCCTTGCCCTGGGTGGTTGTTTTTTAAGGAATAATTGATGTTCACCAGAAAAAACACAGATGTCACCAGATAGACAGCAAAGATGGGGGTAGCTTAACTAGTGTTGAGCAAAAATATTCTTAGGAAACTGCATACAATGTGGAAATGCTTTAAATATGCACAGGGTGTATTTAAAGGCTCTGCGTCATAGGAATCTTCTATACAAACCTCACAATTTTACCAGCACTCTGAGGCAGGCTCTCCCAGGCAAAGGACAGTGGCAGTGTCCCCTTGCAGAGCTGATGACGTTTCCTAATCAATTCCAGACATGTGTTGAGTGAATTAACACCAAACACAGGACAGAAAATCTCACCTTTCCTTAACTAAATCCTTTGATCTTAACAGATGCTGTCTTACTCCCTTTAGCCAGCATTATTTTTTCCTCTCCTTGTTAAAAAGCAGGTCAGACACTCCTTTTCTGATGAACTCCCTAAGGACTGACCCAAAGTCATGTCAATGATTTCGAGCATCAGATGGTTTGTATCAGATCGTTCAACCACTAACGTGACTTTCTGCGAGATGAGCTGTCTCCACTGCTCTTCTTTGTGGGCAAGCTGAGGAACACAAGACTGCAGAGACGATGCTGGGAACCTTCTGGAGAATTTGGAAGAGGAATGAATAAAAGAGCAACTATGGCACGGAGCAGTGGGACCTGCAAGTCACATTGCCCATGGAAACAGTAGGTCCAGGTGCTCAAATGCCAGCTAATACCAACCTGCCTCGGCAGAGCTTTGCCAGCGCACCGTGATCCCCATCTAGCCCCACATTAGCCCCAGACTGGAAGTGCCACCCGTGGAAATTTTTTTGCATGCTTTACAATGTATGCTCTTAAAAAGCGTGGAAATTCCCACCAAATACATTTGAAAGCAGGACTCTGAAGCCATGCCTTGGGGACAAATTTCGTGTGCCTCATGGTGCCTGTTCTACAGCAGACATCTATCTGAGAGGCTTCCACCCAAAACCAGCCTCCCCAAAGAGCAGCTGCTTGGCACAGAGGGAAATGCCACCGAGTTGAAGGAGTTTGAAACATTTGAAGTTAAATAAGCAAATTGACCCTTAAACAGAATCAGACTATCTTTAAAATCAGATGATAGCAGAGGTGGAGCTGAAAACCATTTTAAAGGTTTGGTTTGGTTTGAAGACTAAGATTAAAAAAGACCCTAACAAACAACAAACCAAAACCATCAGCAGAGACTTCTGTCAAGACTGAGATTTGCAGGAGGTCTTTTAGGCTATAGAAGAGTGGGTCTAAATCTCTTAACTGTTATAAAGACATTAATCTCTTACTTATAGGTGTAACTCATTCAAGATAATAGGAAGAAAAGGGTTTGACATATAAGACTAACAGGAAAGGAAGGAACTCTGTCTGTTTATTTGTAAATTATCCTTAAGTGTGAATGATACCTTGCCTTTCCCTTATTATTTTCTAAACATCTATCTCTTCAGAAAACAGCAGATGACCAAGGCAACAACAGAACAAGGGTATACGCCCTTCTTCAATGCTTCTGTCCAGCTGAGAAGTTCAGGGAGTTTTCCTAAATAATTTTTTTCAGTCTTGCAGGGCAGACCAACCATGGGCAAGTGAGAGTGCACCTACGCGTCCACCAGTGCATTAGAGGAGGGGTGGGTGAGTGCAATGGAAAAGTGAAAGAAAACGTGGAGTCAGCCACCAAGAAGACAGTGTGGGATGGCTCAAAGGAGCAGGGTAAGGAAGAGCCAACCTTTGGCTCAGCCAGACAGTTACTATGGGCCGAAGGAGCTCACAAATCAAAGTCCTGCTCCAGCAGCTGAAGCAAAGCCTGGGAGGACGCACGGCTGCTGGCATGCAGAGTCTGTGGGAGAGGGCTGGCCCCGCGAGCTCTGCCGGCAAACGCCTCTGCTTAGTGACATCTCGTGCAATAAACTGCTTCGTGACATCGAGTGCAATAAACTGCCAGCTGCTGCGTGCCGAATGAACGGGCTCAGCCTTTCACTGAGATTTTAGTACCAATCAGCAGGTGAATCCGCATTAAAAAATGGCTTACAGAAAAAAGGCAGGAAGCAAAGTTAGAACGAATCATGCAGCGGTACTACAGGGTGGTTAACAGTGTCCAGAGTTAGGAGTCAGTTACAGAATTCATACTGGCTGCTCTGGAAAGCTGGTGAAAAAGTGGCTTCAAGCACTGGGCCAGGACCAGCAAGGCTCTGCAGGTAGTCGATTTGACTTAAAACTGGCAAAAAACCCCAATCAAAAAAATCCCCCCAACTCCCGCCTCAAGGCAAAGCCTCTTCACGTGGCAAATAGAACAAAAAAAACCCCAAAACCCCAAAGAGGAGAAATGGGACCCTCCCGACACCCTGCCATTACCCAGCACCCGGCGCAGGAGAGCATCAGGCGGGGTGGGGAGGTGGGGAGCGTGGCCTCGCGGCGCGGGGGCACTCACCACCACAGCGGGATGCAGAACAGCCCCGGGACAGTGAGCGCCAGCAGCAGCATCCGCCAGTCTCTGATGAAGTAAGCAAACAGTGGCAGCAACATGTAGCCAATTGCAAAAAATATGCAAACTCCTAATGTAGAGAATATAATACGAACTGATTTGCCAAGAATTTCTGTTCCTGTTTAAAACAAGGGAGGTTGGATTAGCATTTTAACTCTTTCTATTCAATCATGACTAAATACTTTACTGCATTTACAAAAAAAATAAGCTAAACAATCTTAGAAAAGAGCGGTTTCTCTTATAATACTTCAGGAGACACTGCCAAGGAGTAATGGTCCCAGAGATGATCATCATCACAGTGATATTGATCTGGTGGGAGATTCCTCCAGATTTTTGTTGTGCATCTCCCCTGGAGCTGCCAAGGAAGCACCCATGAGACCGGCACCGTTTGGGCTCTTCCAGTGCCCCAGCAGTCTGGCAGAGTCTGATACAAAACCATTTTCAATGCTAGACATAGTTGTAACAGCAACATCTACGCAGTTTCTCTGTTATTACCATCGGTATTTGCTCACAGATCTAGCAGAGGATTCGGAGACCTGCGGTTCAGCGAGTTCTCCTCTACTGCAAAGGTTGGCAAAGTAAAAGAGAAACAGCAGACAGTGTCCTTTTAATAAAATAGTCTTGTTCACGTCTGCCAGGAGTTTAAATGAGCGGGGAACAAAAAATGAAGGCTACCGTGTGGAAACGCACAATGAAACATGAACCCTCTGTGGTTTGCTCCAAAGACACCAGGATGGGGGAATCCCAGTACTGGTTGATGGAGCACCCAGTCCAGCTCCCACCCGCAGTCGGAGGTGGATGCGAGTGCAAAGGTACGGAGCTGCTGGGATACCAGCGGTACCGCAGGGATGGGACCGAGCCCGCAGTTAGTGCGTACTTGCAAGCAGGTTGAGCTTGGAGTGCAAGAGTTTATGTCACATTTTTTGTCCCTGTTTCAGCCTAGGAACGCGCACCTGGACAGTTAAAGCAGCTCAGCCGATGGGCAGTAACTTGAATGTACGTCTAAAGGCCAACTGTTGCTTGGCTCCGCAGTACTTGCCCGCAGCAGCAAGTCCCATGTGTTCCAGCTGCATTAAACAGCTCATAACATCCTCTCCTCATGGGAAGGACTGAGCAGAGAGGACTTCAGTTATCTCCGTTAGCGTCACTTCTGAAATACCGAGGTCCATGACTGTACACTAACTCCGGCCAAACCACTGGGTGAACTCAATGAGTTGTGAGAACTGAAGGAGCTTCACTCCTCCCTGGTCCTTCTCCCTGCCTGGCAAATCTGGTTCTGTCCTACCCAGCGGTTACTGGGATGGCAGACAAGACCTGGGCTGCCCTGCAGTGCCGGCACCAGCGATAGCAGAGGTCACCTGCAGCACAGCACTGACCCACCCAGTACAGAAAAGCTGCTGGGACTATCAGCGACCTTCAGATGAAAAAGGGACTTCTGTTTGCTTTGATTAATGCATTGTCCGAGACAGATAAGGGCGGGCACGGGGAATGGCCGGCAGACTTTCAGGAGCCTTCCTGAAACGCTTGCCTAGGACATACCCTGCTCCCCCACTTAACCCATTTGGGATTTAAGATGCGGTTCACTGCCGAGCACTTCTGGAGGAGGGCAGGTCTGTGGATGGCAGACAGGGGTGCTTCAGCATGAAAGGACGTGAATTTACGGTGAGGTGGGAACAAACTTCACATTTATTTTTTGGAACAGAAGGCTGGAATGTTGGACTGGCGCATCACAGGCTACAGGACACAACCAGGGAAGATGCCATCTTCTAATAACGCTACTGCCCCAGTAGCCAGGCAGCAGTCCATGAAAGTATCCTACAACCACTGCATCACGTGCAGCCTAGCGCCAACCTAATATCTAGTAATAAAAATTGAGACTGTTGTAAGCCTTGAAGAGCACCTCAAGTCTTTTCCAATAAAATACCTAGTCACTGCTTAACAAAATCCACAGATGCCCTCACTTCTTGCTGAGCCCTCAGCCCTGGGTGTACAGAGCTCTCCTCTCCATCAGGAGCACTGCAAGGGCCGTAACTCCCACAGTTTTGTCTGGACTCAAAAAGCAAACAACACTGAGCAAACAGGAGGGTCAAGAAATCTGGAGAGCGTATTTTAGTTATGTAGTGTGGTAAGAAATCCAACATTTACTATTGCAGAGAAAATGGAAAAAATACCCACGACTGAAAAAAACCCACCCTCCTATTTGATAGCTACATGAATTTTCATTTTAGAAACATAGGGTAACTGAATAAAGTCACAGTAAGAAAACTGAAAATAAGAACTCCTAGGGATAATAAGAGTGTGTGAGGATAAATTATAACATCTTCCTCTACTGATTGCTGTTGTTTAGAGGGGCTCTCTTGGGAGAGGTCTGATACCTGAAACATTGGTTTATACCTATTAAATGTTACATTAGAATTTGTGGCACTTCAAAACCAATATGAGATGACATCTTTCAACTACAATTCTCTTCTCTCCTGCCTCCCCTCCTCCCTCATTCTCCTGGCCAAGCAATAACAATTCTGGGACGATACCAACGTGCTTTCACAAACCTACGTAGTGTTTTATGGTCCCACAACTTGAACACAACAGTTTTGAGCACAGAAAACAACCGAGGCCTAAAGCTAAGGAAAAATGCTGCGGAGAGAAATTTCACAGGATGCAGTTGGAAAAAAAAAAAAAAAAGAAAAATTCTCTACAGAAGTTCACCAACAGCTTAGGGGGGGAAAACTATTCTCATGAAGGTGGGCAGCAATATTACGAAGAGCAGAAGAGCGCGGGTGGCTGAGGGTGCTGGAACAGGGTCTGGGCTATGCACGGTGGGGGCAACACAGATTTGGATGTTGAAAGCTGGAACAACAGGAGAAACCTGTGCTGAGGTGGCTGCTTGAAAAAAAACCCAAAACCCCATCTCACTTGGGGACGGAGGGTGCCAGGGCTGCACGGCCAGTGTCAACGGGGACTTTACATGAGCCGGTGTCCCCGCTGCCCCCCCAGCGCAGGTCACAGCCCTGCCCGCTGTCGGGTGAAACAAGGGAAGCATCTCCAGCGCATCCCATAATCAGGATGGGCTTTCTTAAGGAGTTTTCTTTTCGTGGGTATAGTCTCTATCCAGCATCTCTGTCGTGTGTGCCACGGGCAGAGGTCGGGGCACTCGTTGGGGCACGCCGACCACGCGGCTTCGCAGGACAGGGTGGGAAGGACCATCCTCCGTTAGCGTCTCCCTCCTTACTGATGACAGGCGGCTGACGACTCGCTTAAATCAGGAAACTAATGTCTAAGTTAATTTAGATTAAACCTGCGCTTAGTAACAGCCTCAAGGCTGCTGGGGAACAACAGGGAGTCATCGCTGCTGCAACAACTCCCCGGAAAACAGGACGGCAGAAGAGACAACGCAAGGGATAAAGTGCCAGTGAACTGCAGCCGTGCAATTCAACAAACCTAACGTTACTTTGGGAGACCGGGTCCTCTCTCTCAGCAGCGGGGGCATTTGGCCAGTGGGGTGCTCCAGGGCCCCCCCACCCCCAGCTTTGCCTCTGCTGCGCACCGAGGCAGCATCCCAATCCGCAACCAGGGGCAGCTGTGGAGCTAAATTCCTGCCTGATCAGATCCCGCACCCCCATTAGAGGGACTTGTGCTACACAGACCCCAGAATTCCAAGAGGATTTTCAGCCAAGCCAGCGCTCCTGACCCAGCGCCGTCCCTCCCAGCCTTCCCACGGCAGGTGTTCGCCCCGGCTCCGTCAGCTCCGCACAAGAGTTAACTACCGGGACAGAGGGAGCGGTGGCAACGGTGATGGCAATGGCAAGGGATCTCCCTGCTGACAGCCTGACCTACTTAATCTTCCCTCCACCACTCGCAGCGGTGACTCACGGCTGCCCCAGGACACGACGCCGTATTCCCTCCGTAGCACTGATTTCACGTTATGCTCTTCTGCTCTATTTTTCCCCGTTAAAGCCTCATGGGGTAGGAAAGAACAGCATTAACTATTAGTATACGGTTTTAATTTAGACTAGCTCACATTACGATCTACAAATTGTAATTTTGACACCACCGGTTTAAAAGCTGAGATAAATATATATGCGCACACTTTAAAGACAGCTCTTGCAAATCCCAGCTCCCCACCAAGGTCCGTAATTTACCCATGCAGTCACCTTCCCTGAAAACCCTGTGACTAGCAGGAGGCTCTGCGGCGTCCCCCCTTCCCCAGCGGGTGCTCCCTTCCCCGCAGGGTCCCCAGGCAGCGACTGCGGCCATGCAGCCTCCCCGTGGCCGCTGGCTCTTTCTTCCTATGCTCCCCGGAGAAAACAAAACAAACCTTGCCCTCTAAAATTAGGGACTTTATCGCTAACCTCAGCACCAAGACCAGTGACTTTAAGGCTAATGGGGCTCTGACGCCCACCCAGCTCCTCCGCTCTGGTCCCCCCCACGCATTTGCGATGCCTGGAAATGCTGGTTTGCCCCAAGGCTTTAAACCCAGGTATGCACCGACCCCTCCGCAAAGGGGCAGAGAGGGACGCAAATGCCTTCTCTATCTCAGACCTGCTGCTGCTGCTAACAAACCCTGAACGCTGCCTTGAACATCTTCTCCAAAGAAGAGGGGAATGAATTTTTCTTTACGGTCTTCTTGCTCTCTTCTGTTTCTCTAAACCTATAGAAAGTAAAGGCTTGAAGTATCCAAGACTAAAAAAATCATACTGACCTAAATTAGGAATTGTACCAGGGAGGATTTACTGCTGCCTAGTTAAATGATGCAGGTTCAGAGGGGAAAAAACCCCAACAGTACATTAAGCAAGCATTTAATCCAACACAGACATACTCATACCCAGTATGAAGGCCACCACGTAGTTAGAGATCTGTCCCATCCCCACTATGAGAAAGAGGACTGTGAACATCTCCCAGCTGGTAGAGAAGATCTGCAGGAAGCTGAAGCCAGTCTGCACGGCCATCGTTGAGAAAAGGATATTCTTCCTGCCAAACCTTTTGCAAAAGATAAAGATTGTTATTGAAACGGCATGTATTTATGGAGCAGGGCTATGAAAGAGAGCCCGAGGGAGCACAAATATCCAACCTCAAGTGATGCAGCTTAGCACAACCTGAGGTTTGGTTCGTCTTAAAGAGTTTTGTTTATTATTTTCATAAGCACTAAAAAAAAAATTCAAGTTTCCAAGACCCAGGAAATAAACCAAGAAGAAAAAATAAGAGCAGAAACTTCAGGGAGCTGCTAGACAGGGACTAAGGAGAATAGACAGCAGTACATAAGTGAGACACGTGAAGATTGCAAGCCACACAGCCGAAAGTTAAGAAACGATGGCTTTTAGACTACTGGCATCTATACATTGCAACACCATTACACTTTGAACGTGTTAAATAGCTTTATCAACTGGTTTCAGTCTCTCCGAGTTGCCAAACTTATCGCACCCTTTCCCTCACCTGCTTCTCTGCATTAGAAGTACGTAGCATTTTACTACACAGGTAAGAGCACGCTTACGCAGGGGTCTGCACGCCTGTGTGCTGGCCCAGGGCCCGCTGCCCTCTGCACCCATGCTGCACGGGACGCGTTGCCGGCTGCCTGCAGCAGCCTCTGGCTTAGGAAAGGTTTCTGCAGCAGCACAGGGGAAATCACTCAGGTACAGCCTTAGAGCGTACCCCTTTACTGACAAACCGTTAAAAAAAAATATATATATATATTCAACGAATAGCTCCTGCTAGAAGGTGACTGGGCTCTCAGGAGGCTGACCGGCCGCACCACCGCCGGGACAGGCACACTGGCTCAGATGCTCCCTAGTGGGCACATGGCCCCAAGTGGGATTTAGTGATTATCTCATCTCCCTTTCAAACAGTAACACCGACTGACTTCTGCACTGGGGGCAGGAGTCAGGAGATGAAATTCAGATCACATGGAATTTAACACTGGAGGCTTTAGGATTAAGACTCCCATCAAGTTTTGAAACCCCTCTGCTAGACACCCAGAGGAGCACTGAAACGCTTATGAATTCCTCACTAACAGGCAGCAGTCAAAGCAGTATTTGAGATCCTGCCATAATGATATAGAAAAAAGGCTATGGGATGTATAAAGAGGGAAGCAGAGACTCACAGAAGGAACATATATTCTGCATTTGATACATGTAAGGCCAGAACTTCAATACTGCCAAGATAATTGCCAAGGGCCTGTAATGTTTTCTTGATATTTTGCACCTACTTAGTTAGATGGTATGACATGATTGCTATCCATTTACACGTTATCTTTTTTTCTTCCTCTTGGATATGCTTACTTTATTTCCAGCAAACCTTCTCTTCTATGCAGAGCTTCCATTCAAAGGACAAGTTTCTATCCTGCAGCTCTAAGAATGGACTGTCAATTAATATGAGACAAAGAACAACATCTTTTAAACTACTAAAAAGGCCAGATAAAGAAACGAATGTGGTCATGAAGTGAAAACCACTACATCAAACTGCAAAGCAGCCACATGGGCTCCTGGCAGAGATCAGTTCTTGGTCTCCTGAAGCACCCAAGAGGCAGTAATCCTACGTCTGGGGTAGATCAAGGTTGGGATTTTTGAAGAAGCCAGGCCAGTTACCTCATTTTGATCAAAACTCAGAGAATCGGACATTTAACTCCTTTGCACCTCTTAAATACAACCGCACCAGCCCCGGTACCAGGTCTGCCCTGCACAGAGCACGAGCAGCGGCGTTACCTGTCCGAGAGCTGCCCCGAGATGAAGGAGCCGATGAGGACCCCCACGAAGAAGAGGGAGGTGGTCAGCGGGGCTTTCCAGTCATCCTCGCACACCAGGTTCCACTGCAAGAGAAGGGCCCGTGCTCAGACGCAGCCGCAATGCTGCGCCGAGCCTCACACAGGCACAGGAGTTATTGGCTGGAGATACGCGCATTTCCATGTAATTTCATTTAGTTCCCCCACACCCGCATTTCCACCCATCGCTGGCACCAGCAATGTTTTCATGGCAAAGGTCGCTGCCAGAATGCCCTGCTTAAAGCACAAAAAAAAAAAAAAAAAAAAGAAAAAAAAAAGAAAGAAAGTGGTTGCCTCCCCAGGCAAGCCCCATCAGGCCAAAACACCAGCAGCCATCCGACGGGACCCCATCGCCTCTGAAGTGGGTGAGTGGCCAGCAATGCCAAACCCGATGGGCAGTCGGAACGTGCAGCCCAGGGGCTGCCCCGGCCCCGTTTCCAGCACGATCTCCCCACCATGTGCCCGTCAGCCCCCCCGACACCCAGAGCCTGGCTCCCCATGGCCCGAGATGCTCCCCATTAGAAAACCAGATCGATGGAGAAGGGTGAAGGACTGCCCCATCCCCGGCTAGGGACAGTTTCCAGTTTACCTGACCTCTGCCGGCACAAACCCCACTGCGTTTCTATAACTTCTGGGGTTGACAAAACATATGCAAGAAGACACACAGAATGAAATCTCTTTTCCTGCGCTGATGTGCTTCCAAATTCCTTTCCATCCCCACAACCTGCAGGGCTGACTCACTGCCCATCACTCAGCCTTGCGACCGGACCCGGCTGGGGTTGGAGGCTTAGGACGTGAGCCAGCGTGGAAACTTCCACCTAAAGCCGCTCGTAACCCCAGACAAGGTTTAAAAAAATAAAAACAGCATCATGAGTCTCTGTCCACCGAAGTTACAGCCCAGTGTGTTTCTGCCGCAGCTTGCTCCCATCCCAGTGACTAATCTTCTCCTTAAGGCATGCCTGCCAGGAGCACTTACAGATAGACTTCAAACATGTCAGTCTCAGATTAGATAACTCTACCACAAAGGTAAGCTAATTAGATCACAGATCAAAGGATAGCATAATTTTAATAATTAGCCATGCTACCAGAGAGCAGGGATATCGCCCACACCAGCGCTCACCCTGTGCTCGGGGAAGGGACGTGCCGAGCCGTCTCGGCAAGCGGTGGCTGAGCCCAGGCAAAGGCAGAAACCTCCCCTCTGGGCTGCTCAGGCTCCTCAGCTCAGCTGCAGGCAACAAAAAAGAGCAACTCGTGCATCACGAAGAGACCCAGGTGCTCTGACAGCACCGCGAGTCCTGCCAAAACCAAACCGAAAACATGGGTCGGCAGCCGGGCTACACTTCTGCTGCAGAAGAACACAAGCAGAAATAAACCCCAAAGCAAGGGGGGATGCGGTGTAGTTCAATGCAGTTTGCTCCAGACTATAGTTTAGGAAAGAGATGCAATCAGTGCCTATTTTCAGGCAGAATGAAGGTATGTGGCCAGCGGTGGGGAGCCGGGTACCTCTGCCCCTCTGCCCAGCTTGCAAAGTAACAGCAGCTACAGGACGAAAAGGGATTAACTGTGCCCATGCCTCTTCGTGAGAAACACACAGAGTCTTTAACGCAAGAGTATCGAGATCTGAAGACTGAAACGTGCCTCCAATACTTAAATCTGATTAATAACAAACAGAAACATACAGCAGCCGTTTCTGTAAAATATTTTCTTGTCCTTGCTGGGAAGGGAGGGATGGCGAGCTGTGGGCCCATCTGGGCACGCACCTGCCTTTATCTTTGCTGTGTTTGATATGGTGAATGGCAGCATGCGGGTCAGTAGGGCTCTGATATGTTCAAGGATGCTAGTCACGAAAATATATACAGGGATCTGTTTCACGTGTCAAAGAAAACTGAGATTTCTGCAAAGAAACCTGGTGGAAATCAAGCTCCGTATTTAAAACGAAGCAAAATTCAGCTGCAGGAAACACAGAGTTAGAAGGAAGCATTCCTTTACACAGCGCAAGCAGGGAAGAAGCAAAGGCGGCAGAGGGGCTGCTTCTGCCAGCTGTGGGAGCTGCAGCAGCTCCGCACCAGCCAAGCTCACCTGGCCCCCAAGCTACAGAGATGTTCTGCTATGTCCTGCTGCCCCTGCTCTTCCCTGCTCTGGGAAAGCTGGTGACTAACGAAGTGGCAGAATTTGCAGCCAATAAAGACCATTATTAACTATCTGGGTGCAGAGTACCCCGCTCTGGGGCTGCTCATGCAGCACCTGCTCCTGGACCTTCAGACTTCAGTCGCTCAAGGTTAAGGGTCTGTGTTTTTAAAATGCCTCCACCGTGCCAAAGGCACTTTGGCTGTAAAATAAACCCAGCTAAATAATAATTTGCCCATGAAACTGAGTTGCTTCCTGTGTTTCCTTGGTGCCAAATGCCTCCTACCCAGCTGTTCACTCTACCTTTTCCCAGGACATACTGCACAGACAGCAAAAATTCACTGTATAGGGTCAAGTCTTTAAAATTTGTGGGATGCGGTAAAGAGCACGCAGCAGCTGGCTGGCTGGAGAGGGGTCACTGTTTGCAGGAACTCACTGTATTTGACCAGAAAACACACAAATGCAATCAAATCCATCTGACTCCAAGGATACCTGAAGCTCATGAGTGAAAAAAACACACCACCTATTCTAGAATCCATACCACACGCAGCATGCGGGATCTGGGCGATGATCTATACAGCCCGATTCTATAGGTACACCTACCTCATCTTCTCCCAAAACACCAGCCTCCCCTCCCCAACGGCGCTCACTTTGATGGAGGCTCATGCCCTTGCACCGCACAGTGACCAAGTGGTAAGATTTCACTTGTGCTTCAATGTATAGGGCTTTAAGGTGTTCATTGCATGCTGACTCCTTGCAAGCAGTACTTGGGAAAAGATGAAATTTAACTTATTTGACCTTTTCCTCCGAGGCTGCATCCATCGCAGCCAGCACCGAGCACACCACGGGCACAGGAGCTACAGCCCAGCCACAGCTAAACCACCTACAGCTGTAACTTCCAAACTGTACTGGACTAATTATTCATTAACCAGAAAATAAGTAATTCTGTAATGTCCCTGGCTAAGCATACTGGAGAGCAAAGTTCATGTAAGCTTCCAAGCAAGTGCTTTGAACGCTAGGAATCAGAGCTGCTTGAGAAGAACACTATTAAATCACTTTATTGCCCTCAAATCCCTCCAACCCTTTCCCACAAGGTCGCAGCTACTGGAAGAGCCAATTCTGCCGGGCGCTGCTGGCAGGAACACTACGCTATGGATGGAGAAGCTTTCTGAAAAACTGAAACTGCCAGAGAAGGTGCCCTGACTGCCCAAAGGAACCCCGCCGCCTGCTTTCTCAATCAGAAATCACTAACCATCCTGAGTATCAGCCTGTTCACATTGGAGAAGAAAACACTAGTGGAGCCTTCTGTAAATAGCAAAGGCTGTAAACCAGGGAAAAACTGACCTGCTTTCCAAGAGTAAATCTGAAGACGAAGAGCTCAAGAGATATTAAAAAAATATGCACAGACTGCCCCGTGCGGCACCCCGGGCACCAAGTCCCGCAATGAGACCGGGTCCGCTCAGTGCACGAGTGATGAGCACAGACACCTCCGTGCCCAAGCGCAGGTTGGGCTACCGGTGCTGGGTAGGGCTGCTCAGCGCCGCTGGAAAAAGCCCTGCAACATGGGTCTTGCGATGGTGCCTGGGGTACGTGCCGTGCCTCGGTGGCGGCGAGCAGCCCAGCGAGCGTGTCCCCAGGGAGCGGCACTGGAAGACAACCTAGCTCAAGGGAATTAACTGGATGCCAACACCCTGCTCCAAAGAGCAAAACTGGTGCTTGTGCTTGAACCTCTAATTAATGTCAGATCTGAGCATCACTATCTGGAATTAAAGCAGAAGCAGGTTAAGTTCCAGACCAAAAAACCCCAGCGTAACAAAAAACACATCTTAAGGTTTAAATTTATTTCAAAGCACAGGTGGTGAGAGAGAAGCAGCCCTGCTTTGGGGTTAGGACCTGCTAGATCAGCTTAAGCCCTCTTGGGCAAGCGCGGGTGGCACCGACTCAGCGCAGCGGCCACCTGCTTAGGTGGAAAACAGCAATTTTATGTCGGGATGACTGGAGGAGGTGCAGTGGACGGGGAGCTGCCCTGGAGGCAGGGGGAAGCAGCTGGGCCAAGGGGCTCCTGCGCCCCGGGAGCCTGCCGAGGCGCCCGGCTGAGCCCTGCGAAGCAGAAGGAAAGCCTGCAGCCCCTTCATCTCAGCTGCAGGATCACACCTAACCCCAGCTTTCCACTTGCTCATCATCACACTTACAGACTCATTCTTATCAGCCTGGCCTGATGATCTCCTTTTTCACCTGTGCTGTGGACACATTCACTTTTCCACCATCAGCTCCATGTTAAGACCAAGCAGATGAGCGGGTCTGGAATCCTCTGTTCCCAAGGTTTACCACATCCCTGCAGACTAAGAAAACCGGTGCTGAGCTGGCATCGCCCAGCCTGTTCCTTTCAAGCAGCAATAATAACAGGATTTGATGCAACTGCACAAATCCAGCGCTTAATCCGGTACCATCAAGTTTTGCTCCTCAAGTGAGTTCTTGATCTGAAGATGTTTCTTCACTGAGCTTTCCTGACGGCATGTCCTGCCTTGTCTTTCCTAATACAGAGAAAAATGTTGGGTACAAAAAGAATCATCTCAAGTTTAACTGAACTGCTTCTTTTCAGGCTTTCATCAGTGCCTGTTTTTGTTGTTTTCAAACCAAATTCTGCATTTTTTCCAAATGTCCGTGACAATTTTAAAACAAAACAAGTATCTTTCTTTTCCATCTGGCTTACAGATGGGAACCTGGCACTTGGTTTCCATCTCTGAACGTGCTGTTGCCTCTCTGGCGTGCCCCGGGCCCTGTGGCAAACCCCACCGCTGCGTCCCATCCAAATCTGGCACGGAAGGTTCTTGTTTGGCATCTGCCAACACAAGTTGTTTGCTTCTCATTAAGAGGGAATAGCATTTTTCCTCCCTTTGCTCCGTTTACTGTCTCCCTGAGAGCAACTGCTAACTCCAAACCACAGATTAGGAGTTCACAGCCAATCCCGGGATAATCTGGCCTCCCTCCAGCAGCGAGTGCCGCGGCACTGCCTGCGCCGGCGGTGGCTACCGGGCATCGACCACGCGGCCGTGCCAGCCCACGGGTTACAGCCGGGCACGTCTGCATGCAACACGTGGGCTGCAGCCAGGCTGCTGCTAGTGCTCGCCCACGGCCAGGAGCAGGACGAGCTTCCCAAGCACCTCCTGCCTTGATTTGGTGTTGTGACGGATCCTTGGCGACTAAGCACGACCGCCGGCACAAACGGCAAGAGGCAGGCACACAAAGGCGTCGTGCGTGCCAACGGCTTTGCTTTGGGCACGCGGGAGGAGACTGGCATCCTCCGCCCGTGTCCTGCTCTCCCCTAACATGGGGTCGTTCCCCACTCGCCTCCCTCCCCACATGCTTCAATGCAGCTGAGCCCACATCTGCACGCCCCTGGCACAGACCGGGTCCCCGGGGCACAGACCCGCAGCCACGCACCTCTCGGTCAGGACCTTTCCTGGCTGTGTCCCCGTGCAACATTCTTTGGTGGCAGATGCTGCTGCTGAGTCACAGGGACTCGAGACGAGCGAGGGCCAGACGCTCGCTCGCTGCCGTGCCGTGCCCGCCGAGCGTGAGCCATCGGCGGTGAGCAGGGCGTCCCTCGGCACGCTGCTCGGCCGAACGAGCCCACCGGCTGCCGAATGCAAATGCTGGCTAGTGCGAGGATGAGCCCACTAGTCCTTGAACCCGCTCACACAACACTAAAGAGCAGCAGCAACCCTGCAGCTATAGAGGAATTGTGTTTTCCTCCTCTGCAAGAGCTCCGCGCTCCCTGCCAGCGCGGGCAGAAAGACAGACAGCGTGTCCCTGCCGCTGCGCCGCAGCACGGCCAGAAAACCCAAAGAAGCGCTTACACGACCTGTCACCACCGATGTTCCCGCAAGACACCCCGTACAAAGGATGCCATTGTACGGTCTTCAAAACCGAGCCAACAGCTTGGCTGCAGCCCGGGGGCCAGGCTGGTGCAGGAGCCGGGCGCAGCAAGCCCGGCACGCCGCAGGCAGCGACCACGGCGCCTGCCTCACACCAACTTGCCTAACCCAGTGCCGATGGCCACCAAAGCCACCGGCGTGGCTGGCAGTGCTGGTCCAGGGTGCTGGGACCAGCAAGGGCCCACCGCTGCCCTGGCCCCAGCCGGGCTGTTTGCGTGTGGATGCCGCCATCCGCAGCGACGCTGGGAACAAGCGATTGCAGGGGATGGCAAGTTCACCGGGACGGTCAGCACGCTGGCAGAAGGAAACTACCGGGCTTCTATTTTCAGCCTTTGCTACCTCCTCCGCAGACAAGCCCTCTCCAAACAAAACAACCTGAAGTCTCAGTGGCAAACCTGAGACAATACGGACGAGCGGCTCCCGCCCCACGCATCCCTCGCTCCCCCCGGAGCACCGCATCCACCCGCGCCCCTTCCCGCAGCCTCAAAAGCGGCCGCTTGCTGCTCCCTGTCCCCCCCCAAAACCCCGGCCCAGCCTCTCCCCGGGAAACCCCGGCACCGGGGGGGGAGGGAGGAAAGTCTCCGCGGCCGCGCACCTCGGTGACGATGGTGGAGCGGTAGACGTCGCGGCTGTACTCCCAGCCGTCCAGGCAGGGCTCCTGCTCCAGCGACCCCAGCTCCACGTCGGAGCCGGGCCGCAGCCCCAGCGCCGAGAAGTTGGCGAGCGCGGCCAGGCGGTACCGGCGGCAGCGGCTCGGCGCCGCCCGCCCTTCCCGCAGCTCCAGCGGGATGCTGGCGTTGCGCCATTCGCCGCTCAGGTTGGCCCCGCGGGGCACGGCGCACCGGTGCTCGGGGGTGCCGGCCAGGAAAACGGCCGACATCCCGTTGAAGCCGTTGGGAACGATGCTGGCGCTGAGGAGGAAGAAGACGAGCCGCTGGAAGAGGCCCCACTCGCCCAGGAAAGCGGTGGCCGCATCGTAGTCGCGCATGGCGCGGCCCCCGCCGCTCTTCCGCGCCTCTGAGCGCACCGCGGATGCCCCGCGAGGCGGCTCCACCCCGCCCCGCCCCGCCCCGCCCCGCCCCGCCCCGCCCCGCCCCGCCCCGCCCCGCCCCGCCCCGCCCCGCGGAGGCGGCGCGTCCCCGCTCCCGGGGAGGGGGAGGCAAGAGGGGTCGGCAGCATCCCCGCAGCCTTCGGCCTCGGCACCCGCGTTTGCCCCGCAGCCGGCTCCCGAGCTTTCCAAGGAAGTGTTTATCCCTCGTTTTGTTCGAGTTCTTTTTTGGTTTGGGGGTTCTTTTTGGGGGGTTTGGGGTTTTTTGGGGGGTTTGGGTGGGTTTTGTGTTTGGGTTTTTTTTCTTCACCCCCAGATTGATTTCAATTTATTTCAATTTATTTCGTTTTATTTCAATGTATTATTTCAATTTATTTCATTTTATTTCAACGCATTATTTCAATTTATTTCATTTATTTCCCTGGCGGCAGGCTCAGGGACCCACGGCAGGCAGGGATGCGCCAATACCAGCAGCTCACCATCCACGCCCAGTAAGAAATCGGCACCCGGTGGGATGGGCCGGGAGCAATGCTGTGGCCCCACCGTTGCCGAGCCCCCCCGCCTTCCCCCCCGGAGCCCTGAATCCAGCCCCTTCTGGAACCCGAACCAGGTTCCCCCCTCACCCCCCGTAATGCTGCTGCAAAGATGGACAAGTAGCATGGCCCAACGTGCTCTGCAAGAGCTGGGCAAAGCCGAGAGTCACGATATAATCGTGAATAGATAAGAAACTGGAAGAGTTACCGGTCAAGCTGTGAGCTGGGGGGGGGCTGCCGTGGCCGGCGGGAGCACAGCCGGGGTGCGGCGGCAGCGGGGTCTCTGCCCCTGGAGCTCCCCGGCAGCGGCACCCCACGAAACGCAGGAGGGATGTGAGCCCCTCCTGCACCTCGGCACGGGGAAAAATAAGCATCGGACACAGCTTCAGAAATCAGCCGCGCTCACAGCCCCTGAAAATCTGGCATTCTCTGCAGCCCAGGATTTGTTTCCCAGTGGTGTTTACGCAGCAGACAAGGTCAGCAGGGTCTGCTCTGAAGGAGCCCGTAGCAGCTCTGGCCTCCGGGAGAGGAGCTTTTTATATTCCGGTTCCCTAACTTCACTGTTACTGCTTTGCACGTGACTCTTGGCTTTGCCTGGAGTCAGATATGTAGAGAGCTGGTAAAGCCATTTCTGAAATCCGAGCAGCGCTGTCATCTCCTGCAGTAACTCAAGGGGCACTCAGAAACACGGTGGTGTTTAAAATACGCACAGCGCTCGACTTGCTTGAATGATACAGCTCCCTGGAGGAGTACAGGGGGAATGAGACAGCTGGAGCACGCAGAGCTGACGATGCCTGTGCCGGCGGCGGGTGAGGGCAGGCCGGGGAAGCATCTCTCCGGCAGAGATGATCGGAGGGTTACGTGGAAGGTGGAGGCCCAGACCCGGGAGCGATCGCTGCGGCAGCGCCTGGGGAGGAGAAGCAAATGGCAGCATTTATCCAGGCCAGGCAGAGATCCGCTGCTACTCGGGATAAGGGATGGAGAGCCGATGTCACGCAAGAAACGGGGAAGGTTTAGATACCTCCTGCTTGGGGAGAGGCTGGAGGTGGCATCTCGGTGCCAGGCCTGAGCCACCCCAGAGCCAAAGCTGTCCCCAGTGATAAGAGCGGAGCGGGAGCCGGGGTGGGGGCCCATTCGGGCAGATCAGGGGCTCAGCAGCAGGCAGCAGCCGTTTGTTGCCCTGCCCTGCCTTGGGGCTGTGCAAGAACCGCAGTAAAGACAGGCAAGGCACGCCTGCTCCCATGGGGAAATAAGGAATCGGGAGTGTATTGTCTTAAGCGTTCATGTTAATACAATCTTAATAATTATTCAGTCAACAGTAATAGCAGGAATAATTTGCAGTGCTCATAAAGAGCTGTGGTTAGACTGCAAATGCAGCGTATCAAAAGTAAGTGGTAGACATGTATGACATGCTCAGGTTTATCTGGTTTGCAGATGAATCCTTAATGTATTATAAATTTCACGTGTTCAACATGAAAACACCATGGGGGTTTCTCTTATATTGTGAATCTGCATAAATTAGTAGTTATAGAAATACCTTGTGTTCTAGCCAGCTCTGCCACAGCACCACTAGCTACTGCATAAAATCATTTTAGCCCAGAGCGATGCCGCTCTCCTGCCAGCCTTTGCTGGGTGCTCCCCAGATTGCAAACCCCACTTATGATCCAACGGGAGGGATACTTCAACCCAGGCACGGAGATTATGAAAACCACATGGAATTAGTGGCCAGTAAATGGCTCGGGCAGTTGCGGAGCAAATTCACTGCAGAGGAAGGACCAGTCCTAGTTCTCCCAAATGACCCCTCCGTCTAAAACACGCTGTCAGCTATTAGATGAAGAGCAGCGTGTGGGAAACGAGGTCGGAGAGATTCCTGTAAAGTGAAATCAGATGCTGAGGAGCCGGCAGAGCAAGGAAGTACCTCTGTCACAAGGGGGACAAGGAACAAATCTTTGAATAGCTAAAAAACCACCTCTCGTGCAAACACAGTGTTCTTGTGCAAACAAGTTTTCTAACGTGGCCTAAACTAGTCAGGCAGGGGCTGGAGGAGGAAGAGGCACCGACGGGCTGCTGTGATGCTGGAAGCTGCCCAGCGGCCGTGGAGCAGCCCGGCTCCTGCCCCGTGTGACACTGCCGCACGGTACGGCCGTCACCAGAGCTCCTGGTCTGCTCCGGGTTAGGGTCCTTACTGCCCACGGCAGCTCCGTTCTTTCTCTTCTGCTTGGGCAAGGCCCCTGTCAAGGGATCCCCTGCCTGCGTGGGACTACTGCGTCATCCTCCCAGTAGCCATCTCGAGAGCTGGGAACTAAGAAAACACGTGATAATTTGGAGTTTTGTAATTCTGTGTTGATTGCGTAGCACTCGGATCATGCGGAAGCTTGCTTATTGATGGGGCAAGGCAAAATCCATTTTCTAAGTGTGTTTGTTGAGCCTGCGGGGTGGCCTTCCAGGAGCTCCGTGCCCAGGTGCTGCCACCCGGCTGGAGCGTGGTACGGCCGTGCTCTGCCCAAAGCCCCGGACTTACTCTCCTACCTGCCTGCTGTCAGCACTGGAGAGGCTGCAGCCGGTGATCACGTCCATCAGGGCCGCTGGACTGATGGCATCCGGGAAAAAGTGATCTTTGGCAACTCTTGAAAGGGCTTTTGACTCATTTCAGCCTTGCTGCTCTCTCGGTGGTGCATTTACCCATGGAGCCGTACCGAGGATGGCCCAGTGCAAGGTTCACTTGAAAGCATATTAATTTACAGGACTTAGAGCTTTTAGGGGCAGTTGTGGCCATCGCTTCCCGGTTCCTGGCAGTGGTGTGTGAACTTTTCCCCTCCTAAGCATGGCTGGGCAGACAAGCACTCAGCGTGATTTTTTTTCCCCAGTATTTGCGGTAGGAATCCCGTAAAAGAGATGGAGCCAGGGTGCCTGTAGCACGCACGTGAGGATTGGGATAAACCCCCCAAAACGCATCTCCTCAAGTGGAGTCAGCTTTCCCGAGACCATCCACCGCTCACCAAGGACTTAAGTAATTTTACCTGGTGCAACGTCACTCCGCTCAGGTAAGAGACATTTTTTGGCCCTGCGGGGTAGGAGGGCACCAGCACGCGGTTCCACCGCAGCTCTGCAGCAGGAGCAGATGCATTGAGGCATCCCGCCGGGAAAAGCAGGATCCCATCCTGCTTCCTTGGCCCCTCAGCCTTTGGGTCAGGGCACAGGGATGTGGATCAAGAGGAGCAAAGCTGCATCAGAGCAAGGCAAAGCAAGGGATCCTGCCGGAGCAGAGATGGGATGTCTGCCAGGACGCAAGTGCCCAGGGGATGACCTACCTCAAAGCCATCGCTGCGGCTTAAAGCCGCCTCTCCCGGAGCAGCCTTGGCCAGAAGCGCTGCTCCCCCGGGTGGGTTTGACTCTTCCCACCCGGGAACCACCCCACAACGCCGGGAATCCAACCTCCCAGCGCAGGTTCTTCTCCCAGCCTGCCTGAAATCGCTGGCTATTTCGGTTTCCATCACTAGATGGTGCAGGAGAGAGGCGCAGCGCCCGGCGGGGCTGGGCTGGGCTGAACTGGGCTGAACTGGGCTGAACTGGAGCGGGGCTGGAGCTCAGCCTGCCCCCATGCCCCTGCACCCCAGGCACCCCATCTGCCTCTGTGCACCTCATGTACCCCCTACACATCCTATACAGCCCCAGGTACCCCCATTTACTGCTGTCTACCCTACGCATCCCATAGCGACCTTATCGCTCTCTACACCTACCTGAAAGGAGGGTTGTAGTGAGGTGGGTGCTGGTCTCTTCTACCAACTAACTAGTGATAGAACGAGGGGAAATGGCCTCAAGCTGCAGCAGGGGAGGTTTAGATTGGGTATTAGAAAAAAAATGTCTTTACTGCAAGGGTTGTCAGGCATTGGAACAGGCTGCCCAGGGAAGTGGTGGAGTCACCATCCCTGGAGGTGTTCAAAAAACACATAGATGAGGCACTTCAGGACGTGGTTTAGTGGGCACGGTGGTGTTGGGATGATGGTTGGACTTGATCATCTTAAAGGTCTTTCCCACCTAAACGATTCTATGATTCCTCTGCACATCACCCCCCCGATACACTCCTTTGCATCCCAGGCACCCCCTGCATCCTCCAAGATGTTCAGAAATGCCCTGGGACACGCTGCCTGGGAAGCCGGGAGACTCCATCCTGAGGACAGATCAGACACCTCCGCGGAGGGACATGGGTGGCTCATGCTGCCTGGGGACAAGAGCAGGGACCGAGTGGCCTCCCGAGGTCCCCTCCGGCTGGCTTTTTCCATGACGGTGCTCAGCATCCCTCTGGTGAGCCCCAGCCACCGAGCCCCAGCCCTGCTGTGCCGTGGTGCCGCAGTGCCGGCAGCTTGCGTCTCCTCTAAGTCAATCAGCTCGGGGAGGACAGACGCTTGCCACTGGCCTCCTGGCACCCCTCAGGTTTGAGAGTGAAGAACTAGGGTGTTTCTTCAAAAAAAAAAAAAAAAAAAAGAAAAAGTAGTTGTTTTCATTGATAAAGCTAAAAGCCTGAAGCATGCTTGAGCAGCATCTCTGCACAGCAAGAGCGAGCGACCCTGCGCGCATTAACTGCCCAAAGCAGCAGGGCTGGCCGCAGCCCAGGCCCTCCCCACCAGCTCTCCCTGCGCGAAGGAACTGCTTTAGGACTATGTAAAAATTCAAAATATTTAAATGTCCCGCTGCGAGAAGCTGCTCCCGGGCTGGGGGAGCTCTGTGGGTGTTTCCTGACAGTCTGTGCTTTCCCAGGGAGAAACAGAGAGGCAAAATAACTTGCAGATCAGTTCCCTTACAGTCAGGAGCAGCTTTGTGTGTTTTATTATACGTGTGGGGAAGATTTTTTCCCCTGAAGTCATTAAAATAGCCTTTTTCACACACGAGAAAGGGAGGAGGGGGAACTTTTCCAGAGAGCCTCTTTACCTCCCCTCCTGTGGCACAAGGACTTTTATCCTAATACAAATGGACCAGCCGAGACTTTTTTTTAAGGTCCCTGGGGCAGCCATCCAGTAACAAAAGCAAAGTTAAACAACTCCAAACAAAAGCAGCAGAAGAAAGGGGGTGTGGTGGTGGAAATAATGCCTGGCTAAGTAGGAAACTTTAATGATGATACATGGAAAAAGTTAAACAATTAGAACTTGAATCAGTTTGGCCCGGGTCCCACCTCATTTAGTTAATAAACGGCGCCCTTCATCATGTTGGATCTACCGGAGGAGGCTCCCAGGGTTGGGCAGGTCAGACGGTGGCTGCTGCGTGGGCCAGAGCTGCCGTGGGGACAGCGAGGGGGTCCCGGAGGGGTCCCAGGGCTGCCCGGGCACCCTGTGTCCCCCTCTCCAGCCTCACACCCGGGGATCGCCCGGCGGAGCTCAGCCGTGGGGCTGAAGCCCCACACCAGTGGTGCCCCGGGCAGAGGGGCTGGGGATCACGGTGGCTGTAATGTATAAATGCATCCGACATACGTACGTGTTCAAGGGTGACTAGAAAAATCACTAATTGGAGAGTCATGTTAATTATTTGAATATGTGCACTAATTAGGCGTGGAGTTACACAGACCCAAACTGTACGGAAATCTTTTGCGCCACGTGGGGATCCTCAGAGGCTTTGTCTTCTTAAATATTTTAGGCACACTCAAGCAACAATTTCCACCTATGAACACTTTCCAAATAAAACCTTTTAGATTAAATATCTATTGGAAGCACTTAACTGACATTACTTCCGACTTTCCCACATACCAGTGAATCAAATGGCAACCAACTATTAAAACCAGACCTGTTGAGATCTAGCCACATAAGCATCCCGCTATGATACAGCTGCTAAATCCCAGCAAGCCTGCCCTCACCCTCCCGGTCCTCCGTGCTCCTACCACCCAGTGGGTTGCTGTAGCTCAGGGGTCAGCAATGATGGGGTGGGACAGGGCTTTTGGGACTGGTTTTGTCCCCACCGTGCCAATGATGCAGCTCCGGGCTCCCTGTGCTGGCCCGTTATGGGGAATGAGCCCGAGCAGTGCTGCAGCCTGCGCCGTGCAAGGGGATTTTCAGGAATGCTGTTTGCTTACGGCTGTACCGTGCTTTACATCATCCTTGGGGAGAAGGGTGTTTGCCAGCCTGGGTTCCACCCGGATCCTGCCCATGGTGACGGGGCAGGTGACATCCCCAACCCCAAAGAGCTGCGGGTCCTGGTTTGGTGACAGCCTGGGCCACCAGGTGGGAGAAGGTACCCTCGGAGCAGCACCACGGCTGGTTAAAGGCTGCTCATAAACCTGATTCATCAGCCTTATGCAGGGGCAGACGCAGTCAAGCTCTGGAACGTTGCAGGATGAACTGGGTCACGCTGCTGGAGAAGACCCGGGCACCCGTGGGCATTCATGTAACGGGCAGAGACACAATGACCCTTCCCGTCTCCGCACATGATGGGACAGAAGGTCGCAGGAAGGTCTCATGAGTTAAGAAAAAAACCAACCAACGCCCTACCCAAACACAGGTCAAACCTCAGACAAGGTTCTCAATGCACAATGCTGTGAGAAGCGCAGCTCTCCAGCTCCGAGATGGTTTTTGAAGTTTATCCAGCACCCTCCTTATCTGGATGCCGAGGGACCCCCGCACATACAGGTACTGCCACGGGCGAGACCCAGCCGGGGACCAGGCAAAGACCAAGCTAAGTAATGCGAGACAAAACTGACAATACAATTTTATTTCGTATTTCATACAAATGGTGCCCTCCCCACGTTTTACAGCGTTAAATAGCATTACCTGGTGAGACGGGAGGCTTGCTTGCGGCAGGTCCTGCAAACCCCATAATGTGAACGAGATGGCCCGAAGCCAGGAATCAATGTGCCTTAGGATGGGGTTGTGCGAGGCAGCTCCAGCTTCAAGCTCCGGGGGGGGTTGATTACTCCTAAGAAACGGTATCACGAGACAACCACATGGAAAAACTGATTTGTGGGAACTTGGGTTCAAATTAAAAGAAAAGCCCCATGCCCAGCACTCCCAGTGCTGTACTGGTACAGCAGCTGAGCAAGACCAGCAAGGATGCCCCGCCAGCAGCATGCTCACTTAGGTGCGCAAAATGAGGGCAATGGAACAATTTATGAATTTCTAAGGTGTTCCCTGGGCCAAGGCTGCAGGACACCTGGCATCCCCGCAGGACACAACCACCACGCAGATGGAGCCGAACAAGGCAGAAGAGCTGCAGAGCGTGACACGCAGCCCCAGCTGGCAGCTGTGGCCAGCTGCTGCCATGGAAAATGGGAAAAGCCCCCTGTGCCATTCATGTCGTGAGTTTTCCATTGCTCAGCCGAGCTGGCTTCAGTCCTGGGTTTGGGTGAAGCCTGAACTTTCAAGCTACGGGCACCAGAGCTCAGCTCAGCAACACGTGAAGTTACTGGAGGAATTCAGAACAAATGTTTCTGACAATGGAAAACTAAGGAGCTCCAAGCAGAGGCTTGCGAACAAGGGCAGTAACACTTCCCACCTGATCATTATTAGTCTCGTCATCATTTATAGTTGTCCCAAGTATTTCCCTTCAGATGATCCAACCTACTGAGCACGGCTTTGCAAACACAAGAAAAACGAGGCTCAGCGCTGTGATAAAAGTTTCCACATGTTACTTGTACTTTAATAATTACAAATCCCGATGGCGGAAGGAGGGGGAGGTGGATGTTCTGCTACCAGCAGGAACGCGCACGGTCAGCATCCCTGCGGCTGCGCGGCGGTACCCGGCCGGAGGGAGCTGCACGCTCGGGCAGCCCAATCCTGCCGGGCACAGGGCAGGAGCTGCTCCACTCCCTGTAAGGCACTGCATGAAGAGGTCTAGATGTAGCCCAGTAACACCCTAAAATCCTTACTCCCTTTTGGGGCACAGAACCCATAGGAAGAAATTGCGAGCTCAGCCCCAACCAGGATAATGTTCCCGACCCTCCTCCAGTCCCAGATTTCTCAGACCCCTGTTATGGAGAGCCAGAAGGGGAAGGAGTGCTTTGGCCATCACCCCATCTCTTACTTTCCTTCTCCGCGGAAGGGAAGCAAGCATAGACGTTTCTCTTTCTCCCCCACATCTTCCTTCTCTCAGGTGAGGAGGAGGAAGGAGGCTGTTGCAAAGCAGAAGTAACCTCGTGGTACCAAACCACACGGCCCCTGCCACCACGCGCAGTGGCATCCAGCAGCTGCGTGAGTGAACTCTGTTTCTCTCTCCCCTCCAAACACTAATATGAAAAAATAAAAACCACTTCGCCAACAAAGTGACATCCCAAGATCCTCAAAACCTCTTCCCCATCAAATAAAGTGGATGATGGACCTGGCTGAAAGCGCAGCCTTGGGATATGGGTATAAATCCAAACCCACTGCCTCTGGACTCGGGGCTCACCCCCACTCCAGTTACTTCCTAAGTGCCTGGAGGGATTTCATCACCGCCTCCCTGCTGGGAGACAGACCCAGATGGCAGCAATCTGGGGATCGAGAAATAAAGGACTACAAAAATACAGCAAAAGCTGGGGAAGAAGAGCCAGAAGGGCCAAAGCAAGGACAGCTCAGGGGGCAGGAGCATGGGAGGTGGGAATAGCCGAGGTGGGCTCTGTGCTATTTCAGTGTCCTTTAAAGGTGTGTTGGGATGATTAGATGACAGAGAACAACTGAATAAGAGTGGAAAAAGGAAGAAAAAAGCCTCATCGCGCGCTCAGTGTGGAGATCTCTCGGGGAACTTGGATCGGTCCATGTCAGCCTCAAACTGCAGTGCCCTCATGCAGGGAATTTCACAGCAAATACTGTTTTAAGAGACCACCCTTCCTTGGCACATCTGCGGGGATGGGGCTGAGCCGGGGACCCCAACCCACCGGTACCACGTCCCAGACTCCTCAGGGGGTCGGTTTTTAATCACCGGGGCAGCTGGAGGGCAGGAGATTAAGGTCAGGATATAGAAGTCGGCTTCTTTTGTTAAAGTGCCTTATTTTCTTTGAGCTTTTAAAACATTTTCCTCGCTTTTTCAGAAGAGAGGGGCAAAAAAAGGAATACTGGTTTTATATGAAACAGAGCAGAGAATTAATCAATATTTACACGGATCTTGGATAAGGTTATGGCACAGACTAATAACCCAACACAGCAACCCAAAAAGCAGAGTGTCAAAAAGAAGGGAAAAACCTGTTCGTATGCTTTCAACACCATCCCCTGGAGATCCCAAGTGTAAACGGTTTTATCTAGGAAAAGGCATTTTAACTTGGGCTTTGGTAATCGGGGTTGATTACAGCCACATTGCGCAGCCGGCGGGGAGGACGTGGGTGGGCGCGCGGCCGCCCGACCTCTCCAGAGCACAGCCTGGGTTTAGACAAGTTCAACTTTAGCGTTTGGATAAACAGCCACCACGTCATATCCCTCGGGGGGCTTAACCCTCTCCTTCGCGTGCGTCTCGCAGTACAGCTGCTCTTCGATGAAGAAATACCCTCGCTGCTTCAGGTTGAGGCCGCAGTCGTCGCACATGAAGCACTCGGGGTGGTAGAGCTTGTCCCGAGCTTTGACGATCGTGCCCCTGGTGAGAGACGGGGAGAGATCAGGTGAGATGGAGAAACAGAGAGCATCAACAGCTTTTCCTTCTGCCTCGAGTAAAACAGAGTAAGAGAAGGAAAGCGGCATGTAGGGGCACGTAAGGGTGTTATCGTGGGTTCCCATCTCAAAGCTCAGCCCACCCAAAGCTGCCACCCAGCTCCAGGCACGGCTCCGCCGTATTTCTGCGGGAAGGGATGCTCCGTTCCCATTTGTCCGCTCCCCCTGCGGCATCGCTCCACGGCTCGATGCAAAACGCAGCCTCGAATATCTACGCCCAGCCTGGATCCGAACATCAGGAACCAGCGTCTTCCAAGCGCTGCTGGCAGGGCTGGGGCTGCGCGCACGCAGGCACCACGGCTTTTGGAGCGGAGACCCTCAGCTCACAGCACCAGCAGGAACGTGGTTACAGGCGTTTGCAGAGCAGACTCTCAGCCAGCAAATCTGGCTGGAGCAGAATGCAAATTACAACAGAACATAAATTACAGCACAATGAAGCAGAAAACCGCCTATATTCTCTGAAATCAGACCTGACATCCATCTGTCGGAGACTAACTCTTCGACAAACTAACAAAAATAATCCGCAGACCCCTTCTACTTGACCCTCAGAGCGTTTCTCCCTCCGTAGGGCAGCGAAAGAGTGCCAGCACCACCGGCGCTATTCATAGTCCCTGGGCAGTTACTATGACAAGCAGGGCAGAAAACATCCCATGAATCATCCCCGTTTTGCCACACGATTCCCTTAAAAGGGGCAATCCAAGCCGTATTCCTTAATTCCAGGTTTATATACGGTTAGCAAAACCCAGAAAGGGCTTCAAGGTATTCCGCAAGGCTCCGGCGAGACGCGACACTTACACGATGCCGTTCCCGCAGCGGGTGCACTCGGGGAGCATCTGCAGCCCGGACATGGCACCGCCAAGCTTTGACACCGGGGACTTGATGTTTCGGGGGTTGCTGAGTTTGTCGAGTTTTTCACCTGCCAAGAATTTCAAAACAGACACAGATTGAAAAATTGTCTTCTTGGCGTTCCCCCCCCCACGCTTTTTTTTTTTTCCTTAAGGAGTCAGATGAGTCTCTGCGTGTCACAACAGAACCTGCAACTTGCTCCTGAGGAAGTAAGGAGCAAATGGCGAGACCAACTATCTCAAAAGTCACACAGCATTTGGGTGTGCAGATGACCACAGGACACTGTGCTGATCCTCTGCTCATCCTAACGAAGCACAGAGGGTGGCAGAACCCCTTGGCTGCATCAGCAGATGATCCATCCACGTGATAGCACCAATTCAGTACATATACCTTGTCAAAAGGCAAAACAGCTTTAATTTAGAGAGGAGAGATGAATTTGGCTGCAAAACTATCTAGTGAGTTAAGAAAGATAAATAGCAAAAATCTCAGAAAAGCTCCAGAAAGAAGAGGTTCTATCACACCATCATTTCAGGTGCACTTGGTAGATCTACCATCAGTCAAGGAGACAAAGGTGAAAGCCTTTGGAGAATGAGGCAAATTAAACCAAACAATAGTAGAATTACTTGCACTTTTTTCCCTAGAACACTCATTTAATCTCAAACAATCTAAAATAAAACACTGTGATAGAAGATAAGGTCTTCTGGGGCGCCAAGCCTCCGCTCGTAAAGGTCCAGTGACGGGGAAAGGAAGCAACGAAGATTTTGTGCATATGAACAATATCATGGCAAAGTTTTCCGTGTTGCAGCCCCCCTCCTTAGACATCATCTATCATCCACCCTTGTACTTCAGACAATACAAACACGCTTGTTGCCAACCACTGGGACACTTAAAAGCTTCCAATATTCACTGTATGGTTTTTTATGGCTCACAACTGACCGGTCTTTTGGGTATATATTGATCTGTGGTTCCTCTGCGATGGCCTGAGGTTACAGAAAGGAAAACCTCATGAAAAAGGACAATGTATTTTACTCCATCAGCTGAGACAGTTTGGAAAAGCAGCAGAGGAGCTCTTGGGTGAACAAGCCATTCTTCAGCATTCAGACTTCTTACTCTCCCTGAGCCTCCACAGTATTTCAGCCCACGGTCAACCTTAAACGTGTGCTTAAAGCCCGCGATGCCCAGGAGCTCTCGGGAGGGGCACAGGCACCTTCTGACCCAGGTGTCCGTACGCACTGCGCCCGTTTTGGAAACTTCCACTTGGATTTTGCTCTGAAGTGCCCCCCACAGCTCCAGGAATGCCTCTTCCTTTCCTAAAGTGAATTGTTAGTACCTGGAACGGGCACATCGTTGCCGGCGGTCGCTCGCTGATCCCATGCAGGTTCACTCAGTACATTTTGAAGGGCGCCGCTCGGCAAAGCTTCATTCCACGGAGACAGCCCCACTCCCTGATCTGGCACATCTCGGGAGCACCCATGGTCCTGGGCTCGGCTGGGGAGGAGGGAGCACGCCCGACCCCAACGCCCCCGGGGCCGCGCGGGCGTCCTCGCACAGCGGACCCCAGCCCCAGCCGTGGCTCTGATCCAGGGACCAAGGCTGCCAACGGTTCTAGCCAAGCGAGTGAAAACAAAAGGACTAATTTCCCACCAAACCCCGGTATCCCAAGACATAATATAGTGTTTGGAGATGCTGAGAGCCCCGATACGTGCGAGAAGACCTGCCCAGGAGCGGACCGGGGCTGCTCCACCCCAGGAGCATCTCTGAGTGCTCGGCTGGCTCCAGCCAAGGTTGCCTCTCGAGTCCTTCCACTGCCTTGCTGGGAATAAACAGAAACAACTACTCAAGCTGTTGGCTTCCCCCAGCATAAGATATGGCATGCTTGGACTAGAAGCGCTCATCTGCCAACATTTAACAGTTAAGCTGTCACTGTCTCTCAGACAGAATGCTTGGATAAGCTGCTTAAAAGAGAGGCGGGGTGGGGGAAGAGATTTTACAGCAAAATAAACCCTGCAGGAAGGGCTGCTTCCCATCTTCCCAAACGATTTCCCTCTATTTACCAGCCCACAGCCTCATCGTAATTTATGGTCCTCAGGAAGGCAGCGAGATGCTTTAACTCCACAACGTTAACCATCGCTGTCCCCATTTGTGGCTGCAGTGCTCATCCTTCCTGCACCAAGGGCACCTATGGAGGCAACCGCTGCTATTCCGCCAGATCCTCAGCACGAAGCATCGCTCCCGAAGGGTGAGGGATGGGGCTGGTGATGCTGAGGAAAATACGGCTTCCAGTAGAAACACCTTCCATTCAAAACAGATCGTTGTCCAAGACACCCAGCTCCTCAGGAGAGGAGATCTTGACTTTAAAAGGACAACGCACAGCAGGCTCAGGCCAAAGTGTTTAATTTTAGGCTTAAGGAAAAAGGAGGAGGGGTGGAAGCTGTACAACAACCTAGCAGAAACACTTCTGGGGATTTACACCGTGCCGAAACATCGCAGAGCTTTATGCCGGGAGGGATGCTTTTCACTTCATTTCTCATCCCTTACGAAATAAACAGATAGCGTCGTAACGACCGAGGCACGAGCGAGACCGTGCCTGTGGCCAGCCGCACATCCCCACTGCCCAGCACAGCCGAGAGGGAAGGGGTAGGTGACAGAACCGGGAGGTCACCTCTCCAGCCCACCGCCACGCTGGCTGGTACCCGTCCGCAGCATCTCGGGCTCCAACCGAACACACGGCGCTGCACTAGTGATGGGCTGGTACTGAGAAACTGCCGGGAGGAGCAGACATCCAGGACTGGTTGGGACGGTCCCAGGGTCTGGGGACTGTCCTGGCACCAATTTGTCCTCCCTTTCCCCCAGCCCACACCTTTTTCTTTCTCCCTTCCTCCCGAAGGTTAGCGCTGGGTTTCTGCCACCCCAGAGCCATGGGATGCAAGGGGAGGCAGCAGCAAACCAGGAAAGCTTCAATTTTGTTCCCATTCCCTGGCACAGAGAAGGGAGGAAGGCAGCAGTGTTATTAATTGGGATTAACACAGTCACTTCCTATTTGCTTCTTCCTAACGAGGAGACCTGGAGCTGCAGCAGGCACCTCACCGGGAAGCTGCTCGTGCTTAATCTTGGTGAGGGACTTGAGAGTACATGTGGAACTTGTAATTAACGTCAGTTTTCCTGCCAGCCTCGAAGGGGCTGTAATATTTACACCCAGTAATTCCAAGGCCGATCCCATCTCGCGCTTTGCAGACATGCCAAAGTGCCACTGAGAAAACTAAAATTGGTAGAAACCCTTAATGCTCAGGAGTTACCTGCGGTCGTGGTTCTTCTTGTGAAGCAAGAAGCAATATCCTTCTAGTCAAAGAATATCCTTCTCCATCATTTTATATACACAGAAACTGAAATGCAACAGCCTGACTTGCTACCTCTTGCAGCTTCATAATGAGATTTGCAGCAGTTGGTACTTTCCCATAAAAACTAAGTTCCTGGATTCACATGATGGGAGTACGAGGCTCTTGGAAGGAAGCAGAATGAAGAGTCCTGCCCTAATGATTGTAAAGTAAAGCCTGAAAGTTTGAACATGAAAGCACCAACGGACTTACGGTTGAAAGGCAAATAAGAAGAAGTAGAAATGTATAGTTTGGGGATCTTATTATTTAATCCTTGGAGTTGGCTCCTGCCCACATTAATGACACAGGCAGGAAACACTGACAGACTTGAGAAGTGAGCCAAGAGCTCCTGATCTCTATCCTGGCGTTGCTGAGGACCATCCCACGTCCTTATGCAAATGCCATTTACTTAAACAGGCCTATGGTTCTCCACTGGTGATCTTACACAACCGCTTTAGGCCATTACATTTCATAAACCGACTCAGGAAAACAGCTGCCACGCAGAAGCTGTTTGCAAATCCATCTTTCACGCAATGTTCAAGTCGGCCACAAAATTTGGTAAGCCCCCAGATGCTGCCCTGAGCATCTGAAACCCTGATTTGAAACCCGCCATCCGGGCGTTCCCCCTCACGGGGTGCTTGGACCCCCCCGTCTTGAGCCGAGCTGCCTCGGCACCGAGGCGACGTGTGGTAAATAACGACAGAGCAGAAGAGTTTCCAAACCCACCCCATCAGCTCTGGCAGACGTGTCCTTTCGAGGCTTTTCCACCTTCTGGACCTCAGCGAGGGAAGAGGGAGGCAGCTAAGCCTGCAACAGCAACTTGGTGGGTGCAGAGGGACCAAACGATGGTCCAAGCCCCGCGGCGGTGCAGCGCCGCAGCCCCGGTTGCGGGGAGGTGTCGGGGACTCGCTGGGACGTTGCTATGGGTGCCAACCTCCTTACCGTTCTCGCCCGCCTCCAGCATGCCCTGCAAGTATCGGAAGGATCCAGACTGCTTAGGCTCCGATACGGGCTTTTCATAATCCTGAAGCATCTTGTAGACATCTGACTCCACGTCAATCCCATTTCTGTTCCGTGGGAGAGACTTCAAGGGGTCGAGGCTGTTTTAAAGAAAAGAAAGAAAGGCTCCAGTCAAATATAAACAGCAATTGTCAGCTCATCAGGGAAGTACTGAAACCTCCAGGTTCCCACAGATTCACTTAAACACCTCTGTTCCCATGTGTTTCTCTGCCTGGAGGTATGTCTGTCCCAAGAAGAGCCACTGAGCCCGGGAAGTTAAACTTGTTCCCTGTTCAGCTCCAGTTGAGCAACACAGCTAGGGCTGGCCCAGTTACCAGATGCCTTCGGGAAAGAGGGCAGCTGCTTACAAGCACTGTAAATTGCTCAGCAACACATGGAATTTATTGGAAAAAAAATGGGTAAAACAACGCATTTCATTCATTACGTAGGGCCACCCCTCGTATCTCTGTTAGGGCATCCGGCACGGGGAGAGTGTGAGCTGCTGCCAGGCACTGGCATGACACAAAATCTCCTTACCATCCGCAAGCACCTCTTTTGAAGTTAGCGTTTCTGTAGGCGACTGCATTAAAAGATCCGTTTGCCAGACACAGCCCACAGCTTAAATGAGAAAACCACCCCACGAGGCCGCTCAGCACCGAGGACGGGACCGGAGAGCGGTCCCGTAACTCCCCCAACCACGCGCCCACCCTCAGCATCCAGACCTGAAGCTGCTCCTTGTCTGTATGCGGCACGACTGGGGTACAACAGGCAACAAATGGCGATTTAAACCGTTATTCCAGTTCATTCAATATGTCAAAACATGAAAAGCGTAGTTTGGAATCAAAAATGTTTCGGGTACGTGTTTAAGTACGAGATGAATTGAAGTGCTGTTGTGGTTCACTGAGGCCCCAAAGCCCGGCCCAGCTTCGTGGGAAGGGGCTCCTTTTCCTTTTTAAGGAGAAGGTCATCAAGGTCATTAAAAAAACAACAAAAATAGCAAGGGCCCTGCACCCCATCAGACAGCTTAACATATTTTAGCCTTCATCTGACTAATTTTCTCTACCAGCATCATACTCATGACCCCTTAAAAAAAAATAAAATTCACTTTCAAACAAAGAAAAAAAAAAAACCAAACAAAATTAACTTTCAAAGAAAAGCCAAAGCTCCATTTTCTGGGATTGACCTGCCTGGCTGTCCCAGTCCCTGCGGGCAGGCGAGTGCCAGCCTCAGGTGATCGAGAGGAGCGATCCCTGTGACTCCCAGTAGCCCAAACCCTCCACGTGTGCCCATCTGCCCTGCTATAGCCCTCTTGTACATCAACTCACACGTTTTCAATGAAAAAGGACAGGTTTTGACCAGTCCAGCCTGATCAAGCACGAATTCAAAGAGAATGCACTTCTGACTCAATTCTACTCAAACACCCGAGCTAATCTCCTGGCTTTTGGCTCACACGCAGATAACATCAGATTTTGTTCTCTGTATTTTTTGTGTGCTTCTCTTCTTTCCAACTTCATTAACTTTCTGGAGCAGCACAGGGAATAAGCTGGCTCGCAGCATCATTGAAACATGAATTCATGCAGGCACAGAGTTCCCGAGCTGAAAAGAAATGCTCTTTGCTCTTTGTATTTGATACAGACATTACTTTCTTGCAGAATATTTTGCCAGTCTGGAGGAGCATAAATCAGCAGCAGCATAAGCCATGCGAAAGCATTGCAGTCCACAGCCTGGCCTGTCTCAAAGTCCCAGTTATCCTCCCAAACCGTTCTTGGCTACAGAAAAGTTTTTTCTTTCCTACAAGCATTATTTATTTCCCAGCCTCCTGGACAGCTGCATTAAGCAGATCTTACATTTATAAACATCCCAGTTTGATAGGGTTAATTTTCTCTGCGGATACCTCCAGCTCCCAGACCAAGGGTTTGCTGCGGGGTCTGGGGCGGTACGATCCCCGCTCCTGGGAAGGCAAAACCTTCCATTCTGCCTTGAATATCTACTTTGAAAAACCAGGATACTAACGTCTGTGATGCTCCCTAGCATAAATCCCAGCCTGGGGACTGGATCTGATGCTGCTAATCTACCTGCCCCCATCATCAACAGAAGGATCTTATGTAGATCTGGAAAACCAGCACCTTTACCCACCTCGGAGATGAACAATTGAACATTGCTTCAGCATCACAAGCTTAAATTCAGTGTTGCAGTTGCTACATATATACATGTGGCCATTTTGTTCAGAACTTGGCATCTCCAAACTACCTTTTTTTTTTCCTTTTCCCCCCTTTTTCCCCCTTTGCCCCCGTTTTTTCTTTTTTCTCTCTTTTTTCTTCTTTTTTTTTTCTTTTTCTTTTTTTTTTTTTTTTCTTTTTCCCCTTTTCTCCCACCTACACTCAACTAATGGAGTAGGAGCTGAACCCGGGATCTCTGAAGCTCCGGGAATAACCACATCCTCAACGCAGCCCCCTGAAACCGAGTTTGCGTGAAGAGCAGCAGGACCCAGAGCGTGAGCCGTGCTCTCGTCCCACCTCTGGGCAGGAGCGATGTGGAGCCCGCTCAGCTGGCTCGGCAGAGCCGCCTCGGAGCCGCTGTTAGCGTAGAGCCGGGTCGGGTGATGGTGCTGCACGTTCGGCATCTGCTTGTTGTCCATGGGGCTGCCCCCAGCCCCGTGGGGCATCATCGGCCTCCTGCTCTGGGCAGGCCCGTTGTCCTGGAAGAGAAGAAAAAGCAGAAGAAACCCCGTGAGATTTAGAGTTCTTAGTATGACATACACGGAGAGACCGCGTCGGGACGTGCAGTTTGCAGTAATAATATTTTATATGCACTGTGGAAAATGGAGATATGCAGCAGGAAAAGGAAAACTCAGACTCGACCTGCAGTTAAATCTTGCTGAATCTATGCAAGCTTTCCTTGGCCTCCGACCAAATGAACTTGCCTGTTCCTCCACGGTGAGCCACTGCCAAGTATTCTGCACTTATTCTCCTGTAAAAGCATATTTGTTATTTCCGCAAAAGAAAGGCTGCGAGTCTGCTTCTTGTTTCGCGTTACATCACTCCGAGAACGCTTATCGCTCTCCTGACTTTGGGGCAATCACTCCTGATTTACATTAGCAAAACACGGCAAAGCCCAAGCTCTACAGCTACGCGTACAGGTTGGGCAAGACCCCAAGCCAAGGGGCCAATCCTGGTATTTTTGTTTACTTGCAGCTACCCTCCTCCACAAAGATCCATTTTGGGAGGTTTTCTCCCAAAACAACATCAGTCATTTACAGTGTGAGAAACGCACCGGTCAAGGGTTTAGGTTGGTATTCCTAATTTCATTTGCTTTTTAATTCCCAAGGCAAACTACGGAAATCTTTTTGTCATCCGACCTCAAGTCAGGAACTCCGATGCCGTTAAAAGGCAAGTTTTTTCCATATTATTTTACCTACATAAAACATTACCTACGTGTTTTTCCAAAGCTCTGTTAGTCAGCCCCGCACACACCCATAAATCCAACAGTACCTACAGTTAATCTTGCCGCAGGCCGCGTGAGCCAGGCTTTACCTGCTGACCCTCAGCCTGGGGAGCGACCAGCAGCCCCTTCCCCAGAGAGGGGCTAATTCCAGCTATTGGGAAAAGTGGCAGAAAGCCGGACACAGCCTAAGGACACGCGCCGGCTGCTGCTATTTCCAGCCCTGTGAGTCAGAAACATGCCCGTACCGATGGAAGAAAGAGATGCTTGTATAAGAGGCTGTAATCTGTTTAATCTGATTTAATCTGTTTCAGGGCAGATCCCAGCGATGCTGCCTCGCACCAGCTTTTCAGCAGACTGAAGCTGATGCAAAACCAAGCAGAAAAAGAAAAAGCCGTCCTGTGAACAAATAATAAAGTGCATATTGCGGGGCTTTAATACAAAGCTTACTTTTGACTGAAATAATCCAATAAATACTAATTGGAAACAAATGTCTATCACTGGTGCATGGCAGAAAACACTGGTGCTCCCAAGCCTTGTAAAAATGAACAGCTAAGAGAAATGAAAACCAGATCCTGCTAGAGAAAGAGCTTGAAAGTCCAATACTTCAGTTCTTCCTAAGGCAAAACTCCCATTGATAAAAACCGGGCTAAATTAAGAACTGCAAAATGGTGCCTTTGAGTTTTTTTCTGCCACCAGCTGAAAAACTGCAGACTCCGGCAAGCTCCCAGCACCTCCACCACCTCGGAAGCCTCGGCAGCCACCCCGAGCCCTCTCGGCACTGCTCCTTCCACACCGTGCATGCACACACACGTGGGGAAAACTGCCTCCAACATAATAACTTTAAATTATCTATTAAAAAAGGAATTTTGCTGCCAGGAATAATATAATTTTAACTGTTCCCCAATTTATATTCTTTAAAAAAAAGCCCCAAAACCCAACCAGGCTATGGGTTTCCAGTTCCCAGATTTACATTATTATTTCAAGGAAAATAAAGAAAACTCTTTCAACCATGACACAGAGAGGAAAAGAAGGATCATAAACATTTCGGGGAAAAAAGCAATGGTCCATGCTGCCTGGCAGGCCACTGCGAGCTAGAGAGTTATGCTTTTAAAAAGCCATTATGGTTAATTATCTGTGCGTCGGGACTCAGACGCACACTCGGTCCGAGGGAAGCGGTGGCTGGAGCCTTTGCCTGCAGAGCACCGGGCAGGATCCTCCGCTCTCCTCCGGCCCCACGGGCTCCTCCATACCAGGGACACCCAGACCCTTCGCCGGGAGCACGGGGCTGGTGGCTATTTCTGGCATGAAAACCTCCTCCAGCAAAGGGCCTAGAGACCATAATCTCCACAGACTTGCTTTAATCCAAGGTAGCTTGTAAAGCGTTGCCCATTCGTCCCTGTTAAGCTCAGCAATTTGTACATGGAGAGCAAACGTTGCTATAAAGCTAAAACTTATTGCTTGGGCACTCTCCAAAAGGCACGAGAGCCCGGTGATGGAAACGGGGCTTTTCAGAGCCCTCCCTGCACTGCCGAGCTGCTCGGCATCCCCAGTTGCCACCAGGTCTCCATCCCGCAGGGACGGGGATGCTCACCCGTGGTGGCAGCTCACCCGTGTTATAAAGCCAGAGGTGACCCAGCAGCATCCATATGGATCAACAGGCTCCTCCTGACGGACACCGGAGCGCTCCCACTACCCTAACACCTACCAGACCCAGGCCATGGAGGTGAAGCAATGGATGTCCCTCAGCCTTTTCCACCAAGTTCTTGGCAGGCTTTGGAGAGCTGTGCTTCATGTCAGGGGCAGCTAACAGCTTTGGGGGAAACACAGAGAAAGCATTTACCCCTGTGAGAGCACACCAGTCTTTGCCGCCTTCGCCGCTCTCGGTTTCTCAGCCACGCAACTTTCCTGTTGCACAAAAAGCTGTTCCCGGCACAGAGCTCTGTCTCCTTTTTCTCATCTCAAAGGCCATGAGACTGCAAGGCTTTGCATTGTGCAAAACACTCACGCATTCGTTCTCGGAAACCTAGAACCAGATGGATTTCTTCCCGGTTCTCGAATTCAAAAATCAGAAAAAAATTCCCCCCTTTGGGACCTAGTTTGCTTTTCTCTGCTGGCTTTTCTTCCTGCTTTTTATGGTCTCTCTTAAATTACGAGGGTTTGCAAACCCTTCCTAAGAGCTGGCCTGCAAAGTTTCACCGAGGAGAACTCTTTTAGGTTACAGAACAGAAACTCGCAATCTATTTTCTCACGCTTGCCTTCTAGGACCATCAATTACGAAGCACAACCGACCTCCTGACACGCAGTACTTGGAGCTCCTGGAGCCCAGGCCTCCTCACTCCTGGCAGAGACGATTCGCACAGCTGCCCCACAGCAGATAAACGCAAGGCAGAGCTAGAAAGGAGCTGTGTGAAGTCCCAGTCCCAGGGAGCAGGCGGGTTTTGGGGTGGGTTTGTGTGCGGCAAGCACCCTCAGCCAAGTGCCCAGCCAGACTGACCTTCCCTGGTCACCACCTTGCTGGAGACCCCCAGCCCATCCCTTCCCACCAGGGGAAGGATTGAACAGAGGAAGAGGGCTTATTTGGAGGAGAATGAGCCACAGCAAATAAAAAAGATGACCTGCAGCAACCACTTGCCTTGATCACCCCACGCACAACTTCATCAAAACCTCCTCATCCTCCTCGAGATGCATTTATCAGCGTTGCACGAACGCAGCCTGTGCCTTACGAAGCACAGGTAAGGGCTGCCCTTACCGAGACAGTATTTATATCCCGAGGAACTATTTCCAGCAGAAGGAAAACACGACATGACGTACGGGAGTGTTTCTCTTGGCAGCAGGCGCAGAAAGTTGTACGTACGTAGCTGCGGTAGGAGCAGCGCCTTGCCTGGAGCTGCGGTCGGACTATAAGCACCGATGAGCCATGTTGGGTTGACTGTTGTGCCTGAGCTACCGCGTCTCTTTCCACCAACTCTCGGACACCGACAGCCAGATGCCGTCAACTTTGCTCACGCTGAACTGGAGCTCCCTGTGCAGAGTCTCAAGCACGTTCTTGGGTGCCACCGTTTATTAAGATAGGAGAAAAGAGATGATAAACTCGTTTTCAGATGCCTGGCTCTTGTCTCCCCCACACAATGCAGCACTGAGAGCACAAAAGGAACGATTTTCTGAAGCAAAGAGCCCATACCACTAATCAGCTGAAACATGAAAGGTGTCTATAAATCTTATAAGGGAAAAAAATTCACGAGATACGCACAAGGAAATCTGGAAGAGAAAGAGGTTGTTCTACCCCAAACAGGACGGATATATTAGGTCTGCACCGTTGCTGGAAACAGGTACAGGACTTCAATTTCCTTAATGAAAACCTTTTTTTCTGCAACGGCTGTTGACGTCAGGGAACGTGTTTGCAGCCGGTGACCCTGCCAGCCTTGGGCCACACTGAGCACGCACGGCCGGCTCTGCGGTGGCCACAGAAGGAGTTTTTTCTCACCTACATACAATGGGAGTTAAGGCTGGTGCTTCGAATGAGAGTCTACTAACAAGAGACTGATGCCACTTGTATTATTGGAAAAACACACTATTAAATTGAAAACCAAACAAAATCTCTCAAGACTTCTAGAAAATAAAGCACAAAGCAAACAAAAATCATCCCAACACCACCAAAACACGTAACTTGTTTGGGCATTCATCAGAAAAAAAAAATATTTAAGAGGGAGAAAAGGGGCTCAGCTGGGCTGCTGAGGAGCTGGTGGCCCTTGCACCCAGCGGGTGCTTCTGCGAGGGGCAGCCCGAGAGGCAGCGCGCTCCGGCACGGCACCCGGCATCCACCCCAGCAGTCCCTCCAAAGGGGAATTCTGTGCTGGAAGGAAAACAATGTTCTTAAAACATGGGATTTCCTTTTATATTTAAAGGGAAAGAAACTGAATGAAGGATTTAATCCTGGGAATTCCTCAAAGAGCCAGAAATAGGGAAAGCTTTTTTACCTTCCTTCTTCTACAAGCACTTATTCAATTTCTAGCAAGTCCCTCTGTTCCCTGACTGCTTATTAGCAAATCTCCTTTCCCCTGTATCAGCTGAAGGTATTTTGTTCAGCTACAGCGTGATGCCTGGACACAGCCAGCGGAGCAATGTGCACAATCAGCAAAGTAATGAAGCTCCAATGCTTTTCACAGGATATATCGTTTCCAGTTTCAGGAAACATACAGGGGAGCATTAAAAGAAGCAAGTTGAAGATTTCAACAGAAATACAAATATACTCTGTGGCTTCACCAGGCAGAGCTAAAACATACTCTAGGTAACAAATACGAAGATAGGCTTTGCCAGCTCATTGCAGTTGTGCCCCAACTCTGCTGGAGTAGCTGAATTGAGGCACTTTCAATCCTCAGGGTTTTTTGTCAAACCTGTAACACGACAGAAGACTCAAAAATTAAAAACTTCTATCAAGCTAATCACTGTTGAAATAAGTGTTCCCATAAATAGGAAAACATGCAACCAACCAAGAATTTTCAAAAGGTTTGAAAATCAGTCTCAGTCCTTCTCTCTTTGGGAGAGAGTTTATCATCTTTTGAAACCACCTTTTGTAGAGTCAACAAATAAATCTCTTCGGATTTTCAAAATACATCAAGGCAAGCACACAGTTTCAGCTGTCTGCTTAACAGGAATAACATTGGGATCCAAAGCTGGGAAGAGTTTAACTCATGGATTTGAACCTAAGCCCTTCTCTGGGCAAGCAGAAGTCCCCCGTGCTCGCCACCTCAGCTGTGCTCTTCAGGGCTGTGTTTTGCAGAGCTGCAGGAGTTAACTGCCCTTCGCACTCAGAGAATATGCTACACCAGACATGATTTCTTAAGAGTTTTGAGAGCTTACATTTGTATTCTGATACACTTTGGTAAAATACATCCAGCCTTACTTTCCTAAAGTTTGACCATTTTTCTGCCTCAAGTTTTCTTATTCTTGGGGTGTGGGGGAGAAAAAAAAAAAAAAGATTTTTCTTTTTTTTTTTTTGTGACATTTTGCAAAATACCCTATTTGTCCTTTCAGTCTCTTTCAAGCACAAGTCTTTAGCTCTAGAGACTACAGGTTTTGGACACAGCTTGAGAGAACATCTTCATGTTCTGATCCAAAGCACTTAAAAGTTCATTCACCTCACAGCATATTAAATTAGACCCCTAAAAGGCCACAAGTACAAACAAAATAATTCGTCTCATATTCCAGACTATCAGACAGAGATTAAAACTGAAGATTGCCAATTTGAGAGGCCAATGTTGGCTCCTACAACCTCCACGTCAGCACCTACACCCATGGCCTGATTTGGAAGGGCATTGAGCAACTGTAGCTTCAGCATATCTGAGAAACCTTCCTTGGGAGCAGCCCCACCAGCTGCAGAGCTGAACACACCTCCAAAATTACACCTCCGATCCCCAAATCCATCCCGGATCCCACTTGTGCAGCGGTGGGAGAAGATCTGCAGGGACAGGACCAGCAGCAGCTCTGGTTCCCACCAGCACAGGCACCCAGCTGCACCCAATAAAGACGTTTATTTTGCTGAGCCCAGGAGAGCCAGTCCTGCTCTCCGTTATAAACACGTGCTGCATCAGACTTAAACAGAGCTGAAGGTCATTAACGGCTTGGCTCAGCCAAAAGCAATTTTCTGTTTGATGTACTTCAGATCCACTCTCTTCCTAAAACCAGAACACGATCAGTCAGCATCAGCTAGATGTTTGCTGCCAAAAATGCTGAATTAGAGACACGGGCGTCGCTGTTTGTGCACCAGGAGGTCGAAGCACCCCTTAGCCATGGGGTCACCTGGAAGAGGTACCTCTCGTGAGTACGCTCGGCTACTTGTGTCCATCTTCCAGCAGCAGCAGGATGAGCCCAAGTGCTTCGCTCCGGCTCCTCACCGGCATTTGACTTCTCTCTCCCTCGCTCCGAGCTTGGGTAATTGAGCCCAGCTGTGTTCTGCCGAGAGCCCGCCAGCGACTCTCCGACATACGGCTAAAAGATGCGTCCCTGGTATCGGTCCCTCAGCTGCCAACCATGGAAGAGAAGAGGGCAAGAGCACCTTTCTGCGGAACCGGGATAACGTTTGTATGTCACTATTACTGTTATTAGGAAGCCTTGAGCATCTGCCTCAAGAGCTACGCCTGAAGGAAGGTCGGCTTAGAGCAAACCCATCACGGTTTCTGCAAGGCTGAGCAGCGGTTTGAGACCCGTCCCCACCGCGCCTGCTGTCCAACGCGCCCAGACAGCCTGGTGATGGGCTCCTCGGCTTCTCCAATGGGCGCCTGGCACCGCTGGCTGCCCAGGGCTCAAGGGGACTAGCTCAGACCTGGCAGCAAGAGAAAAGAATAGGATATGGGCACGGATTTTTTTTTTTTTTTAAAGCAAAGATGCAATTTCTGCCCCTTGCTGTCTTTTCTTCTGACCCAAGGGGTACAGTCAGACTTCGACGACCTGATTCTGACCTCTCCTGGCAGAGGGCTTTTTTGTGGGCAAAATTGTACTGCCTTCATTGCTGCAAGTCTTCTTTCATACATATGTCACAAGCAATTAAGGCTGAAGACGTATCCTAGCATATCCCGACACCCTCAAAGACTGAAATTCAGCCTCGGCACAGAAGACAACTGCAATGCAGTGACCCCTTCCTCTCCTCCCCCCGAGCTTTTCAACAACAAAGACAGTGCTTTGCCTCTGATAAACTGGTTCAAGAAATAGAAGTCCTAGAAATAGGATTCTAGTCCTAGAAATAGAAATCATATTATTACCCCACAGAGGACGTGTATGGGATGGATGGCACAGTTTTCATCTGAATGCAAATAACAGATTTACACTGTGGCCGGTGTCCGCAGGAGCGGGATCGATTCTCCAGCTCACTGCCTCAAAAGAAGCCCCATGGCCAACCCTTATGCCAAGGGCTGCCCCCAAAGCTAAGAGAAAAGGATAAATTTTAAAAGCTACACACATTTTAACACATTTCCCTACAAGCACAGTTCAGATGTCGTGTTGAGATGCTGTTCTTACAGACTAAGCAGGCTTCAATCTAACTTTAAAAAGCTCTCTAAGTATGATCCTACTATTTAGCTCAGCTCAGAAGACTAGCAGATAAGAAAAAAAGGCTGGGTGTAGTTTGCTGAAGCTGGATGAACAGAGCGTGTGGGTTATTTTATGAAACGGATTTCAAATATTCTGCCAAGTTCCTCTTTCAGCGTATACCACGGTCTGAAGTAAAACTTCATCCATCACGTCCTTCTCACTACGCTCCTTTCACAGTCATCAGCTAAACACCAAATTCGTTTTTCAGATCTCTCTAAGTAAGAGACCAAACCCTTAAAATCAGATGGTCTTTTAGTTAAAAGGCCGCAGACAACATTCACGTGAAACATGACTCAAGCTGGAGCCTGGCTGAGCCCCAGCCTGCCCGCGTCCCCAGGACGGTCTGTACCCTAAGGGGACGGGGAGGGGGGGGGACAGGAACCCAACACAAGCCCCACAGCCTCGTGCCGGTCCTCGGACATGCTGAAAAACACCCGTGGGTGGTGTCCTGGCAGGCAGAGGTGCAGCCCCTGCGAGCATTGCTAAGGTTTGCTCAGCTTTGTGGTCTCGGACCTGGCAGTCAGGCTCATTTTAAAGCGGTTATTTCTATATTACACGCTGCAATTTCTGCCGAAACCCCTGCAAGCTACAGCAAAAGCATTATACGAAAGTCTGCATTGCTTTCTGGTTAATTGCTGTTAGGGCAGGGAGCAGGCTGAGGTCAGCCCCGCCGCCTCCCGTCAGTGCAAATCTCCAACCACAAACCCCCGCTTCCACAGGCAAAACACACACACCTTCACGGACAGCAGCCTCGCTTAGTTTTTCAGGAGTAATTCCACAAACGCACGACTCCAGGAGCTAGGGCTTGACCAAAACAACCCGCTGCCCTCGCCTTGGGCACCGCAGAGTCACCGGGGCCGGCACCGGGCTGCGGCTCACGCCGCCGAGAGCGCCCGATCACGAGCGACAGCACCGGAGGGGGAAGAGCTGAACGCTTCCTACGAACTTTAAATGATGTGTCACTTCTGACAGGGTTATAGCTGCCTTGACAAGAGTCACCTGAAATATGTTTGCACGGGCAGGAAAGTTTCTAAACCGTTTGTAAACGATGGTTGGGCATTTCTTAACTTCCAGGAGGAAGACCGACCCCTTTCTGAAGCAGTGCTCTCACGAGAAGCAGCTCTGATGTAAAATAAGGCATTATTAAAAGAAAAAAAGTACTTTTAGGGTGAGCTAGGAAAACATTCCAGCTCTATGTTTGCACATGTTCTGCGCTATAGACTGTATAGCATGAAGACGGCATACATCTAACCCAGGGACAATCTCTCACAATTAGAAGCTACGCAGACCCTTCTTAAGGAGCAAACACTTTTCCACCTTGATGCGGTCACGCTGATGGCCACCGGGGAGGGTCCGATGGCTGCTGGCTCCCCACAGCTCCGGCGAACAGCTTCGCCCCCCGGGAGAAGCCACAGCCCTCATGCGATTTAAAGAGCTCAAGAGGGACTTGAGCTGCAACGCCACGACTTCATCCCTTAAGCTACCTGGCTCCCCAGCGGTCTCTTAAAAATCCACAGCAATGGAAAAAAGTTACCCAAGACCGGCAAGAATGATTAAAATGTGTTTCCATTTATCTTGCCTGCTCCAGTGCCGAGGGCATGTTTTTAATATCAAGGATGCAAGGGGGTGTTTAACAAGCAGAGGGAGGAGGGCTTTGTACAAATGTACCGGTTTTATTAACACTTTCATAAAAAAGCAAGATAGCTGGGGATCATAGGCTCTGCTGAACTGGAGGGCACAGGATATACCGGCTGCGTTTTCAAAACACCTTCGGGCAAAGCTCTGCAGACAAAGCCCTTCTGCAAAGGCAACGTAAATACTTTTGGACATGGGAGTAACTATTGCACTGCAGTAACATCTTAAACTCTGTTAAGGCTCAGGCTAGGTGTGAGTATCTCCGGCTCTCACAGTCCTAAGACAACTTCAGCTGCAGTTCCACGTGAACAGAACTAATATTCACGGTAAGTAATTTTAGAAGAAATTAGGCTAGGTGAAGAAGCCTAAGAATAAAAGAATTTCTATGTATAAGCAGTATTTAACTTTCATCCATACAGGAAATCCTGATGACCATTAACAGAAAATAGACATCAGTAAAACCTCAAGGTATTTTTGCAATACAATAACCCTGGATAATAAAGAGCCTCGAAACGTCCTCCTCTCTCCAGCAGCAGCAGCGGTGCCCTCCTGCCAGATGACTACCTAGCCATAGCTAAGCTCAGCAACAGTCTAAACCCCAGAAAGGATTTTCTCTCTGCTTCCCAGTGTTCAGGGTCACCTTTCCAGCCCAGGAGCAGACAGCTGAGGTGCAGGAGAGCATTGCTCAGTGCAGGCAACGCACCCTGCCAGTGCTCAGCCTCCAGCCGCCCCCGCCGCGCACGGGCTTCTGCGTGTGTTGGCTCAACCTCCCCACTCCTAGAAAATAACGTCCGCTACGGAGACAAAAACCTCCAAACCCGTCACAAGTATCCACCCTGGCCTCCTGCCTGCTCTCCCTCCTCTTAGGGAAGATGCTGCTGTTCCCTTTTCAGTGCCACCATTTAATACTACCATTAAATCACTTTTCTCACCATCAGGTATTTGGCTTAAAGAACAAGCCTAGCGAGCTTAACACTAACGGGCATTGTCCTGATTTCATCCTTTTCAGCTTGCTGTCTTCTCTCTCCTCTACTCCCACTTGGGGGAATTGTTGCAATTTCAGGTGTTATGGTATCACACTTTCTGATTTTCTTTCCATAACCACTACCAGCAGCTAATGGAGAGAAAAAAAAAAAAAATCACTGGCAACAAGCTAAACTTCAGTCTACAGAAATATTACATGCTTAAGCCCAGAAGATGCCTACTTCATCACCGTGGCTTATCTGAACGTCTCTTTCTGTAAAAGCCGGGGTAAATTACACAAAAAAACCACTACAAAAGCAATGGGATAATATTTTGGTTTTAATTTTGGAACGCCCCAGCCTTTTGCTTTTACTCATGAATAAAGATAAACTCAGCTCGAGTCAAAAACACGTCCCAAGCTTTCCTGCTAACAAACAAGCCCTGGCAGTGCCCGTGGGACGTCCCAGCCCTCTGCGGCAGGAGCCTGCTGGTCCAGGGGATGGGAGGCAGCTGCTGCAGCGCGGCCGTCCCGGGCTCTCCACACGCCCTGGCTGCCATTTACCCACCCCTCCTGCCAAAAAAAAAAAGTTTTGGAAGCCTCTCCCTGCCCTCACCCCATCCCCTTCACCGGCTGGTCCACCCCGTGCTGCTTGGCTGGGTGCAAGGAGTCTGGGGGACCACAGTGAGCATCCCCCCTGCACCCAGCATCCCCCCTGCACCCAGCATCCCCCCCCCCCAACTGCGTGGGGACTGCTCTCTACACGTGCTCTCACCCCAGCAGGTCAAACAAGTGACTGCAAAGAGTAATTAATTCATCTTAAGTGAACAACAAGGAAAAAACATAGAATCATCACAGATATCTCAAGTTGGAAGGGACCCATGAAATGGGGTAAGTTCTTTTTCCCAATGGGTAAGAACAGCAGCACTGAACTACACGTCTGCTTCCAAACAAGCACTCGGTATTTCTGAGTACACAAGCAGGCAGCGTCCTTACCTGTGTTAACAGAGTCATCGCTGAAACTGATGTTATCAAGTAAAAAAACACTGCACATATCTGCGTTAGTGCTTTATCCAACAACATTTTCTGGTTTGTCCTAAATAAACCCACAGTTTGTGTTTTAGTATAGCTCCTATTTACCTTCTATGAGAGCAAACTAGTCAAGCTACCCGGGCAGAAGAAAACACCATTTTGAAGCTTCCATTCCCATTTTTTTCTTTTATCGCCAGATTGTTCTTTACTCTTTCATACAGAAAGATTATTGAAGCTCACTTAGCAAAGATGCTGATTTATGCAAGAGGTGTATAGAGGACTTCACATAAAAGGTTACAGCTACGAGAGATTAACGTGTTACAGTGGTACTGAGAAAATTCCTTTGTTTTCAAATGATTCAACGTGATATCACAGGAAAAAAAATAAACACAAGCGCACACCAGCTTGTGCGTAACCTCTTCACCCAGTAAATTAGATCAGCAGATTTTGGTGGCGTACAAACCCCTGATACCTAAATGTGAAATACTGCCTGAGTATCCACAGTTCAAGGCTGACGCCGCTTACAGCGGCCATCAGGATTCGGCATGTTTCTGCTATTAAATCAGTCCTCAAACAACGCGCTGGGAGTTCCCATGCGACGGGAACCCAGTCTCGTGCCAGGGCATTATCTCATCCTCTGTTTTCCCAAAAGTACGAGGCAGACGTTTTCCCCCTCCTTCAGCCCCGAGAGCACCAGTGGATGCCTGCGCGAGGACTGGTTCGACGGGGGAGCTGCAGGTCCCGGCGGGATCTTTCCCAGGAGCAGCCGTGGCCCATCCCGCCCTGCCAGCCAGGGGAGGAAGGAAGGTCGGTCACCTTGAGAAAGGAAATTCCACCTCTCCAGCGAGGAGGCTTTAACCCCTGGTTCACAGAAACAAGCATGGCCTATGCCATGCTTTCGCAAAGGCGCGTATGGAAATTTCCTGCACAACACCAAACCATTGAGAACTTAAAGCAATACTTGGAGCCAATTCATCAAATGAGGAGTCACTCATCCTTCCAGTTTTTCTCCACTGCTCGGAGCTTGCCCCTCGGTCGGGCTCGGAAAGCCCCGGCTCACGGGGCACAGCACCAGAGAGGACCAAAGCGAGCAGGACTGGGAGCACCGACCCACCGTCCCCATCCCTCCCCCCCGAGAACAACATGGGTGCCGCTTTGCCAGCTGGGTGGCACTGGGATGCCATTCCCACGGGGACGGGGCTGACTGGCCGCCTGCGGGAAGTGCCTCTCCCTCTCCGGACAGCCGGAGGAAACCCAGCCTTCCAACCCAGCCTTTCACCCCACAGAGCTTATTTTAGCCAAGTGTCCAGGTTTGGGAGGACTCGCATCCTATTCCAGCTCCGGCTACGCGTTGCCAATTTAATTTCTGCTGCAATTGTTGTCCCACCCAGACACTTGATCTACTGTCAATTAGCGCTAACAGGGCTCTGCCCCACAGCCCAAAGCCCAAGTTTCCAGCCCCCTGGGCCAAAAGGCTGCCAATTCTGGCAGTGTGGGAACAGTCAAGAAAACAAACGTCCTCTCCTTTTATTAGCACCACATGGCGGTATTTTGACTAGCGAGCTCATGCTACAAGACAGCGGGATTTCCAGAAACTGAGGGATCAACACTCCCACTCTCCCCGTCTGCCGGGAAGGGATGGCAAGGGCCAGTGCCCGCAGCCACCGGGCAAACGGCCAGTGGCAAAGCAAGACTGGAGATCCCAACACGTCAGCAGTGATGTCATGTCTGCGTGATGGGAATCTGGACTTCACGCGACGGCGCTGCTGGCCAGAGAGCACCGAGCAGCATCCCCGTGGGTCCCACCATCACCTGCGACCGGGACCGACAGACAGGCAGCCCTTTGTTATTTGGGATGCAACTCTGAATGTCACTGACTTTGCGTCCTCCTCTAGAGACCCTTGCTGTTAAGGACAGACTTGTATAGTGTAACCAACTGATAGCCAAAGTCTGCTTTTTAAAAAAAAAAATATTATTTCATGAAGGTGACTCACTAGCATCCTGTTCAGTGTCATTTCTGCTAATTGTGAACAAGCAGCTCTCTCCACTTCCAGCTTCTTCAGTCGTGAGGGCAGTTATTCCTTGCAGTCATAGCACTAATCAAAATTTTAATAAGGCAGATTGATTACATTCTTGGTCTCCGAGTAGGGGTTTTCCACAGAGCTCAAGCAATAAACCACAACAGATTTAGACAAGAGAGGAGAGAGCAGCTCATCAGCTGGTCCGTACCTTCCAAGTTCTCTTGCACAGAAGAGAACTGCAAGCCTCACTGCCTTCAAGACAAAGATTGCACTTAACTAAAATGTAATCTACAGGGTACACGCTTTCCTAGAAATCACACAGATTTAGGCACTCTGCTTATGCTCACATGTTTCAGGGCCTCTACCAAGAATTACTGTAGTTGCAAGTCAAGAGACTTTAAAGACATCTTTGCCCAGTACAGTGGAAAAGTTGATCGAGTAAAACCTGGAGGAAGGAAAGACATGTGCTCCACATTACTGGAAAGGCCACTTGGGGTAAAGCTCTCAAAACCCTTTTCAAGGACAACCCCAAACCTATTTTCGCGATTCGAGGGCAGAATTCCAGCAGACTTTTTTTCCCCTGTGTTTCAAAGCAGATTGCTTTTTTCCAGATGCAAGGAAGTGCACCTAAAGGTTGCACATCTTGAGCCACGCTGTTACTTTACAATGCGTCTTTTCTTTCTCACAATCTAATAAGTGCCTTTGCTACACGGGCTGAACGAACACAGCATAGGACAGCCCTGGGTCATATGGAATTGCTTCACAGGGGACTCCAGCCGTGACCGGGATCTCTGTTCCCGGTGGAGGGGTTCCTGCTGCGTGGGTGGGCACTCTTGGGTGCTGATGATCACCCTTAGCACCATGCAAGTCAGGGGACATCTGCAATAACGCCGGGGTTAGTTAGTACAGCTACCGGCACACGTCCCGAGCAGTCAGCGTGAACCACGCTCGAGGCACCGTCAGTTTGGGGAGCGAGAAGAGCCAACCAGCACATCTAGGGTGCAACCACAGCAAGAATACACTAATGTGCACGTGGTACCTCCTTCACCTCCTCTCTGGGAGACCAGAAAAGCCATTAAGCGAGACAACGTGGAGATCCAGCCATTGAAAAAGAGAGCAAGAGCAGGAACCTGTTGTCTGTACCTGCATATTCTTGTTTGTACCTCTCTCTTGGTGCCTTGCCACAAACATGTCTGCTTTTACCTGCTGAGTGCTCCCCAGATTTACACATTTTCAGTGTAGGTCTGGATTTGGGAAAATCCACCTCTACTCCCTCATTATATTCTATGTAACTGTCTAATTTTTAAAAAGATCCATATGTAACATATATTAATAGTCAGATTCAAATCCAATCTGCATTAAACCTCAGAATTGTTGTATCTGGCAGCAGAACTGCTGCACATTTGGTCCTTATTTAATATTATTCATAGGGTTTTGGGCACATCAAAGTCTATTAAGAAAAAATAACTGTCAGAAAAGATTGCTGTAATTGATTAATGAAGCAAACATGGCCAGAACTCAAAGCCCAAGCACACAGATCCCCCTGCTCTGTCAGTCCGCGCAGGAAAGACGAGCAGACCCACGACTCGCTCGTGTGCGATACTGGGATGGGTTTGCCGGTGCTGCCATTCTGCAGTGCCAGCAAGCCCCTCTGCCTGCTGTCCCCGGGCGGGAATGCAAAACATTTGCAAATTCCACACGGCTACAACAGCCAACAGATTCACAGGCGTGACTATACAGGTCCACTCTTTGTGGGGTTTGGAGAATCTCACCCCCTTCCTCGTCATTTGGTGCAGTGTCTGCTGCCAGTGCTCTCCCCCCCACTGCTCACAGAAGGGAAACGAGGCCAACACCACTCTTCGTAGCATCATCCCTGCCTCTTCCACCCTTGCACGTCTTGCATTCCTTCTGGACTGAGCTGAGGAAGGGCTGTGGGGGGACCTTGGGACCCTTGTCAGGACACTCAAAGAGCCACCTCTAGGAGCAAGCAGCAGAGCTAGGCCAACAGCATCTGCACACAGGCAGTTTAGAAGTGCTGGAGAAAAAGCTCTCACAAAACAGCCCATAACACAAACCACCTTTGTGGAGAAAGAAACCATATGAGCAATATTTGAACACTCCACATCGGTACAAGAGTGCTCCTGCGTTGCTGTGGCAATCACGGGATTTTTTTTTTTTTTTTTTTTGTCAGCCTGATGTACTTTTGTTTTCCGAAGCTTGCAAGCAGCTCCGGTGCCTCTGCCACTGCTCTGGGAGCGGTTGGCCAACCTGCAGCAGCGAGAAATCTCAGCAGGCTTCAGTCCTGCCATCCATTACCTTGTGTGCCCTGGGAAAGCTTGCGGCATGTGCGTCAGCTCAGCGCCCATCCGAGGAGAAGCAAGACACAGGAGCTCCCCTTTGCTCCATCCCCTCCTCCCGGTCTCCTCCTCATTCCCCCCAAAACTCTCCAGCACGCATCACGGGCCAGCACATCCAAAAAACCAACAGTTGGGTAACTTGGAGGCAGAAAGGGAAGAGCGAGACACTGTTCCGCTTGCCCTTGAGGAGCCAAAGGAGAATGAGAGTCATCTTTGACCTCACTACCAAGGTGCTCATCAAGAGATGGGTATGAAAGATGGAGACCTCTTCAGCTCCATCCACCTCCCGGTGGCAGGCTGCCGCTGGAGACGGTTCTGCCCTCGCAGACCTTGGGGTGGGAAGGCAGGGGAGGCTGCAGGCAGAGTGCTGGCAGGAGAGTCGATGGAAAAGAGCTGAAGACAGAGGGAAGAGACAAGCTGCAAAGCAGAGAGAAGGAAGAGAAAGGAGTGAGACAGAAAAGACACCATTACCAAAGAAAAAAAAACAAACAAAAAACCACACCACAAAAAACCATCCACCGCCATGCGAAGTGAATCACCGCCACGGGATTAGGAGCACGCAGTGGATTTTGGAAGCAGCCAAGACGGAGGCACGTCGGCCAAGGCAGGTGCAAACAGACCCCGGGCGTGCTGTGCTCAGGAAGGGCAGGCATCGGGCAGCACCCTTCGGAAGGCTCCCAAGAGCTCCATCAAAAATATTGCCGAGCAGGAGCTGGGTCACTGGCGTCGAGGGGGGTCTGGTGCCGGGTGCTGCTCCCCTCCCCAGGGCACTTGCCCAGCCTCCCCGTGCCTCTGGCAAGCTGATTCAACAAAGCCCAACTTGGGTGGAAGGCAATTACGGAGCTGGGTCTAAGCCAGATCAGTTTAGGGATCTAGTTCACCGCAGGAGCCTGGGCTTTACCAGCCCAAGGAATGCACAGCAAGACCTGCACAGAAAAGTCTAACAAACATGACATTTTAAAACCACGCACAGAAACTCCTTAGCTTCTGGAAGGACTGCAAGCAGAGCAGAGAGCTTTCCAGATTCCAGACACGGATCTCCTCTCCCCAGAAAACCCAGCTGGAAAGCCCAGCCTGCGTGCAGAGCTGCTGCTGCCCTACCTGTGGTTCTGGCTCTATATTGATCCGATATGCTTGAGCCTTGCCATCTTCCAGAACAGGGGGGGACCAGGTCTTCCCTTCGGCTCTGCAATGGGAAATTAAGTAAAACTCAACTTAAATTGCTTTTAAAAAAACCCAAACATACCCAAAACCCCAAGCAACTAAAAACAGACTTAAAAAAACCAACATCAAATCCCACCAACCATATATATAGTATATAGGCCTGCCAGGGAATGAATATATATATATATGCATTTGTCTAAAATTATCCTCAGAAACAGTACAGTGGTAAATAGAGAAGATGCTAGTTCCATGCTATTAAAACTGGGAAGCTCAAACCGTTCTTAAACTACAGCCTCCAACTTAGCGTGGAGTTTAAGATACAAACTTATTTCAGTTCAAGAAATCAGCAGACAGGCTTGTGGTGGTTCTTGTTTTGCGTACGCCTGGCTTTGCCCCTTTGTTCTGGCCCCGAATCCTGAAATGTATTCTGATTATGTGTGTGTGTGTATATATATGTGTATATATATGCATTCCCTGGCAGGCCTATATACCAGACCACAGCAGGAATTATATAAATGCCTTTCACACGCTACCCTGTATGAATCATCTTGACCCTTTCAACAGGTGCCAGATAGAAAAAGCTCTAAAAATACAGTTTCCATTCACAAATGCATCTTCGGTCCTGCCAAGCCAGAGCAGGATGCTGCCACCATCCAAAGGTTTTTCCATGTTCCTGATCATTTTTTCCCCACAGAGGCATCTGGGGGCACAGCTGGGATGGGATCTCCAGCGTGGCTGTCCCCTCCAACGCTCGGGGCACGAGGGAGCCGCAGGGGCCCGGACAAGGTCCAGCAGGGACATACACGGGCTTTTCTGGATGCTGAGAGGTTGAGCTGGGAGATGGAAACCTCATGAAGTACAAGACAAAGTTTTCAAATGCAAACCATTCCATTTATCATCACCATCGTGCACCACTTAACGAAAACAGCCTCATTCCGATAGGCAGAGATCACTGGCTGCGGCCAAGCATCCTTCGTCGGACTCTGGCCCCTGCCACGTATGACATTCAGCTTTGGTTTAATTATCTGCAGAGGCCAAGTTTGAGAAATAAGGAGCATGGTTTTAACCCAGGAAATCTTGAGGCGATTTTTTTTTACCTTTGGTACTTTGCATCTAAACCAGTCAGCATACAAACCCACCTTCCCAAATTCAGGGTCCGATCCAAAACCTATCAAAAGCAAAGACTCTCACTGGCTTCAATGCACTTTGGATCCACCCCTCAAAGATTTAAGCTTTTTTTATTCCAAACCACTACTCAGTACTACCATCACAGCTTTTTCAACAGGGAATAACATACTTTTTCTCATAGCTAGATGTCTTGTTCTGATAAATCATCTTCCCTGTAATTATTTGATTTTAGGCTGGGACAATTCACTTTAAGTTGGTCTTTCCAACTGTTTTCAGTGGGACAAAGGAAACCATCCTTTCCAGGAGCGGCAGCATTCCCAGCAATCCCAACTTGCTTTTTGCCACGATCCAGTGCTGAGTATATTGCTCCCACATTGGGAATTTCATCTGGAGGCCCAGAACAATGCAAAGAGATCATCATTATTATTTCTGTGCTTTTTCCCCTGCATTGAATCAGCCTGATGTGTGCTCACACTGCCACGGAGAAGGGACAGTTACGACATTCCCCTTTGCTCAGCTCTGGAGCCCGCATGCCAAACACAGCTTAAAGGATCCCCGAAGACTTCAATTTGCCAGTAAACGAGAACCGAGATTCAGAAAGCGATTCTGAGTGCAGAAGATAAGAGCGATAGCAGTAAATCTGCTCTGCATGAAGCTATGGCATTTGGTCACCGGTATTGCCAGCGCATTCTAGTTTCCAAGTTCCCCATAGCTCTGATAAACATAGCTCTGATCACACCACCTGTACCAGAACGCAGCTAAACTTGTGTTTTCCAAAAAATCATCATAGGTGTCTTCACGCTTAATGAATGACACAGCCAGACTTAGGTTTGCATGTAGAAAGCCCCTTCATAGTTAGTGCTTTTAATGATTAAACTCAAGGCTTGACCATCAGTTCTTTAGAGCGAGCAAGAGTTCTTGGTATAAGCAAGACAGCCTCGTACAGCTTCCAGCGACGGCCTGAACAAAACCAGACTCACCTCAGCCACAGCTCCCACTTGAACCACTCTGAAATTAAGCACAATTTAGGTTCTATTTGGCACTTTTAAAGGCAAAACAAAGGGGCACTGGGAGAAACACCAGCCTCACCAGAGAGAAACGCAAGTCATACATTTGATGAGCATTTATGCTTACAGAAGGAGACTCCCTCTTTTGCCTGGGAACAGCAGAATACGAGGTCATCTGAAATAATTAACAGACGACTCCGTCTGCGAGTACGATGCCGTGGGCAGCTACTGCAGAACGGGCTGATGCTCTGAGCCGACATCCCAATCCCGGCTGCAGGAACACCCCCGTGTCCACATCCCCGGCAGGACCAGCAGCAGAGGGGGGTCCCCTGCAGCCCCCCCAGGACAGGGAACCACGCAAGCCCCAGAGCAGCGGGGACCTCAGGGTCAGCACGGCCACCCCAAGGCACCCTGGCAGCAGGTTCATGCTACCAACAGTCCGAGCTTTGTGTTTAGGCAACAGCAAAAACTAATCACACTTTTCTAACATAATGGGTGAGAGATCAGACATCGCGCTCAAATGTTCCGAGTTGTTTAATTCACAGCTCAAGGACGGGAAAAATGTTTTCAGATGTGTTGTAGCGGATTAAAGTCAGCTATGTGGAAATCATTACCCTGCACTAACAACGTCCTACTCTATTTTAACGGCTGCTAGGACAATCCTAAGCAAAATAACTTGACCTAGGTTAGCGCTAGGCCTTCAACACGGGGCTTCGTGGGAAACAGACCCACTAACAAGACATAACTAAAAAAACAAAGTTGCAGACACCTTTTATCCCACTATTTGTTTTCTAAAAGACTCAACGTCATTCTCAAAAGATTACTTGCATATGCTCACATATTTTACCAAAATGTTTTTTCACCTGGTAACGATCTGCAAGTCTTGCTCTCTACATTTGCAGGGCTGCTTTCAAGCTGCAAGAATTCCTGGGTCTTATTGAATTTCTAATTTCTCCATCCCCTTATAAACTAACATTTAGCACTTGGGAAAGTGCCAGACCGGACCCAGGACACTGCCGTCTGCTATTGTGCAGCCACACAGGTGTGAGCAGGCGACAGCTACGCAAACCTCCAGAACAACCACATTGCTGTATTTCACCCCAAACTGTACGGTCCCTTCTCGGGAGGGGGGTGACTCCAGGTTCCTGCCCACCTCCTGAACGCCATTCACCTCCCATGATGGCACATTACTATGGTCACAACTGATTTTTATCACCGATAAGGCTGTTAGCCTTCTAGGAGCTGAACTCTGCCTAGAAGCAGCTACAGCTGATGCTTCTAAGTCCCCAGGACTGTGAACCTCGCCGTAATAACCACGAGGTGTTGGATCCGTCCCCGCAGCCCGATGTAGGGCTTTCACTGTCCGTGCAAGGTGGGCAAGGCTTTGCACAGGCTGGTGAACGGGCACAGGAGCTGAGCTCTGCTGAGCACCACGACGGAGCCGACTCGTCCAGGGTACATGAAGGAGAAGCTGCAAGATTTCTCCTTCGTTGTTCCTCTCAGCTGAATCCACTGCTGTGTATTGAGGCTCTGGAAAGCTGCCGTTTTTCCTCTCTATTAGTCCTCAAGGAGCTCCAAAGGGGAAGCTGTGATTCACTTTTTCAGTTGTACTTTTACTGGAAACTTGAGAACATCATACATTGTCATCCTTCCCATCTTCCAGCAGCGTGCTTGCACTGCTCGCTGCAAACAGACCCCAACCAAACCTCCACGGGCCGGGGAAGGCAGGAGGGGGGCTCAGAAGAACATCAGCTACGTGAGGTTCCAAGGACTTTTGGGGCTACACGTCCAGCAGACTCATTACTGGGCTTTCTCCCATAGAAACTTCCAGAGAAACTCCATCTCTGTACAGAGAGCAGGAATAAATAGAAAATCTTCATACTCGGATTCTCCAAGCAGACTCAGCAGAACTTCGGTTCGGTTATCCGTCCCACAGCAGAGCACAGCTCACGGCTACAAGCCTCGCTGCAGTTCTGCACTTGGGCTTCGTCACTCGGTCTCAAGCAAACGAGAACAAATCTGATCCTCACGGCGAACACAACGCTGCATGCTGTCGCCAGCTGTAAAGGAGTTTGGGCTTTCCCAGCCCACGCACGCCAGCCTGCTTCCTTCTCAGCCCCTCGTCCTCGCTCTGCCAGGGTTGCACAGAGCAAAACAGCCCCCAGAGCCGGGCAGGGGTTTCCACAGCTGCTATTCAAAAAGAAGAGTCACCATCTCTGAAATATCTTCCCTCTGGGGGCAAGGGCCCAGCTGCAGCACACACACCAGATGGAGGGGGAAGAAACTGCTTCCAGGATTTATTATAGATAGAAGGAACCAAAGCTGAACCTTTGAGAATTTATGCTTTGACACTACAGTCAGGAAATAAATACAGCACAACCACCCCAGGGTCCTTGGCTGTGCCTGGGGCCAGGCAGATGCTGCCAGTCCTCCAGCACCCACCTGGCCCCATGCACAAACAGCCCCAGTGTTATTATCAAAAGAAAAGGCTGTAATTGGATTGAACAGCATCAAAATTATTATTTTTTTAAGAAAAAAAAATGTCTCAACACACAGGAATTCCTCCCTGCACATCACAGCAATGTAAACACGTTACTCCCGGGGCAGAGGAGCCAGAAAGCACCCTTCTCGCCCGACAAGGAATTTCTTCATTTGTGTAACTTCATGTGAAGTTGTCTCTGAGAAAGAAGAAAAAGAACAAGTTTTACCATGTGATCATCCTTATCCACACATTTACACTATTTAAAACTCTGAAATCCTTGGCCGCCAGTCAAATACATACATTTTGTGGATAAATACCAAGCTCTCCGTACCACATTTCTGCGAGTAATAATTCACGAGGCTGCTTAACACCCAGGATCTTCTCCACGCAGCTGCCACATACCTGCCCTTACCCTCCCTTGCAGATGCCATGCAGCAGGCGAAGCAGACCCCGTACTACCTTGGCTTGGGATTCAACAGCTGGGAAGACGACACTGGAACAGGCTGATTTATCATCAGGGCATCCTGAACCATCCCGCTAAGCCTTCATCAGCACCATCGCCGCCTCCGCCTGCAGCCCAGGTGCCAGGCACTGCTCCAGCCTTACTAAGCCCATTTCAACTCCTGGCCCCGCATTTCAGAGCCCTTAACCATGACCTGGATGCCCACCCCTCGTTACAGGGATGCCCAAGTAATTCCTCGCACGTTACATCAGTACCCACACGAGCATCGGTTACATAAACCGTCTCCTTTCATGAGCTGATGAGGATTTTCCTCCACTCAGTTTTGGAACAGTACGACTACTGTGCTGCTTTGCTTTCCACAGCACCGCTGCCTAGAAACCGCCCTGCACATCTCGGGGCAAAACGCAATCTGACAAAGCTGGGGACAAAACACCCATTAGCTTCAGGGGAGACGGGGGTCTAGCCGAGGAAGGCATTAGAGAATGGGCGTGCGAAGAAGGAGGGCGAACTACCCCAAGAATGCTTAAAGTCCTTGATAAAGGACAGAGTAGAGATTTTTTTAAAAAAAGAAATACACGGTAGTATAGCTTGAGAGCAGGGGCAGCCTCAGATACCAGCACTGACTCCGGGCTGCAGGGGACACAGGGCAGCCACAGCCCCCAACACACTTGAAAAGCTGTAACGTCCCTTCCCAGCAGTTTTCCCCATGTGGACTTGGGGCCAACTCCTCCAGGAAGGATGCAGCACAAGCCTTCATACTCCCAGCTGGCAGATGACAAAAGCTTCAGAAAAAGCTTTCGGGCTCGCCTTCCCCCTCTGGCACAGACAGGCAGGTCTGGACAGTGCTGCCAAGGACTTTCCAGCGGTGTGCGTCAGCAGGAACAGCATCCGTGATGCCACAAGGTCTCCTGTCCAGTGCCCGAGGTCCTCTGGGCACTCAAGCCTCTGTTCTCAAGCGGTGATTTCAGCAAAGCACAGCTCCAACTCAATTTTATGGCTGCTTTTATTTGAGGCATGATCCGATTTGAAGCAACAAGTCTTCCCTAATAACTAGGGCTGCAGCATAACCACAAGAGATGTTAACATTCAAAGGAGCTGGGAAGGCTTTCTTTAAAAAAAGAGATAAGAAAATCACGGTAATACTTAAGCAAGAACAGAGCAAGCTGCGCTGCTGAGCTGGTTTATCTCTGGGCCCTAGGCTTGTTATGTGCACTGGCCCAGACGTTGACTGTCTTCCAGAATAAGAAAGGGTTGATTGCAAGAAATAATATTGATTTTAATATGCAAGTACTTGTTCACACGAACATACATCACTACAGAAAATCCAGATGTGATTTGTCAAGCCTGTGTTGCTGGATCCTTTGTTACTGTTAGAAACTAAAACAGCTTTTCCATCCAAAGTGACCACTGTCTGGAGACAGAACGCCCGGGCTCTGCCAGCATCTCACCGTGCTGTGTGTTTTGCTGCCGATACCCTCCAGACGCTGCCTTGCTCAGCCTCCCCAAAATTATGTGAAAGATCAGACTCGGAGCTGCCCCGAGCCCTGCTTTTCTTTGCAAGCCAGCAGCCCATATCTTCACAACTACCTCCTCAGCGCTGCGCCCCCAGCCCCGTCTCCTGCGGGGTTCATAACCAGCCCAGGGAAACTGGAGTGTCCCAAGGAGAGAAAACAAGCGTTCCTCCCGTTTCCCAGGAGCTGTCACGCAACCGTGCCAGATACACCAGGAAACAGCGTGGTTCCCTTCTGCCAACACAGCCGTGCCGTTTGCACCGTGAATCTTTCCCGCTGCCTCAAAACTCCACTTCCCCAGGGCTCCCGGTGCCACTGGAGCCCCCAGCTCCCTCAGGGGCTCAGCACCGCTCCCAGCGAGCGAAGCCACGGCAGATGTGCTTCCCAACCGCTGGCACGGTCCTCCGGCCGGCAGAGCCATGGGGAGGAGCGCTCTGGGTGCTGCTTTCCATTATGGAGTTTGGAAATTACACGTTCACATTTGATCAGAATCTCTCCGTTTTTCTCCTTCCGCACTGACTAGATAAAGAGATTCTGCCATGCAGCTGGGCAAGAGAAAAACCATCAAACCCAGTGTGACATTCCTAATGACAGACTGTGCTAACATGATACATGCGCCAATCTATTTGCAGTCCAGCCACACGGTCACGCCTGACCGTGGATAAAGTTTGCGTCACAGCAGAAATCCCACTTACTCCAGTTGTTCCCTCCCAAGTACGGGAGAGAGATACTGCCCGCGCTGCATGGGAAAGTTTTACACCCTAATTGTTTATTCTACCCACAAACGGCCAGTCCTTGTGGCTCATTACTTGTTTCCCCACCAGCGTATCCAAATTTCTTAATGAAGCAAATTTGATACACGGGATAAGCAGCATCTCCTGCCACCAGCTTCAATGGGCTCTCCGCATCCCCAACACCTCCAAAACCCAGACGGGCCACGTCGGTCTCAGGACATCCCATCAAACCAAACAGTAACTCCCCCTTCTTGTCCTCCTCCGCATGTTTTCCCCCGTTCTGATTTTCCTACTGAACTTTCTACTCAAAGGGCATTTATTGACCACAGTTTGAAAACAAAACCAATCTTGTTCTCTACCTCAGTAACACATAATGTCAAGGGTTCATGGAGAAAGGGCATGGGATGGAAGAAGCCCAGAAGGCTGGAAGCCCTTTGCTGCCAGGCTCGCTGCCTGGCTCCCTGCCCTCCCTCACCATAAACGCCCGGCTGGAGGGAGCCTCCTTTGGTAAAACACAATGAACACTGAATTTCATACGTCTTCACTAAAGACATACAAACAAACTTGCTGTTTCAAATATATTTCAGACAAACACACTTATTTAAAAAAAAAATAATTTCTCCTTCTGTTGACTTGCAAACTATATTTTGCTGAAGGCAGCGTACAGAGAGAACACTGCTTGGAGAGCATCCTTCTGCCCCAGGGACGAGATACTAATCCACCCCTCTGCACCTGGGGCTTTCCTGGAGCTCAGCGGAGTCCAGGGCAGTGATTGCAGCCATTACAAACGGCAGTTGCTGGACACGCGCACAAACCAACAAAATCCCCCCGTCACTGCCCCAGGACACGGTTCCCTCCCCAGCACCAGGTCACCCCGCTCTCCAGGAGGCAGGTCCCGGAGCAGGGATCTGCTCACACCGAGGAGGTAGCACTGGACACACTTCCAGCGATGACTAACGGCTGGGGAGAGTCAGCTGGATCCAACAGGTCACTTGGGAAACAGGGGAGTGAGATCCAAGAGCCATGTCACCGAGCACTCACTTTGGGCCAAACCAAAAATAGACCTAATAAAGCATTACTGGAGCTGCTGTCCTTGCTGTAGAAAAGATAAACTATTCAGTTTTTCCTATCAAGAGAAAGGCCACTCCCATAGGCTTCTCTGGGCACAGCCAAGGTGTGTTTTGCTCTCGGAGGAGCCACCCAACTGACCCAACAGTGCGATCTCCTCCCCGAGAGGAGCCACCCCACGCTGAACAGTTCCTCACCGTCACCAGCTCCTGCCTGTTCCTGTCTTGCAGAAGCCTGAGCATTTATTTTTGCCTATGAGACACAAGAGCCTTTAACATCTTCATAAACGCAGATTTTAAGACCTGACAAAACCCTTGCAATCCTCTTGCCTATCTTCCCGTCTACCAAAGCCCAAGCCACCTCACCCACGAACCCTGCACCACTGCAAGGCTGTGGGCCATCACCAGCAACCTCTGCTATAGAGAACCCACCACTCCCCTGGGCACACTGCAAGGTCTCCCACTTAAAAATATCTGTCTTGGTAGGTGCAGTTGGGCAAACCCAACCTGAAGCCACAGACCCTCCTGCTGCCAGAAGTCTTTCACACAGCAGCTTCCAAGACCACCACGAGGTCATTAACGACCATTTCTGCATCTCGGGGAAGCGAGACAGACAGATCACCCTTAACCCCCCCAAGGCACATCCCTGCAGTGCTGCGAGACCTCCGTCTTGCTCCTCTCGCGACGGAGCGGAGCTGTACCAGCGTGACACAACCCCTGCCCTGTGTCCGCGCAAGAAGTCACCTCTTCGGAGAGGAGACACCACGTACGCTCACATGGCAGCTACCACCACCAGGATGGTCACAGCTACCGCCAGCAAGATTCAAGGACCACTTCCTAACCACGAGGACTGGGAGGACACCAGCAGCAAGCTGGGCACATACCGCCTGCCTCCCACGAAGGAGGAGTACTCGAGGGTCCAATCTCAGCCAATGCACAGATGCTAATTGATACCGGTGGCCAAAACGAGGTGTAAAAGCGGGAATTCAGCCCATAAGTTCACACAGTAGAAACCCTCGTACGTGAGAATAAAATGCTGCCACGCTGCAGGTGAAAGTTGTTTTCAGCAAAACTTTATTCTAATTCCTGACGAAGTTGTTCTGCTGCCAAACCACCTCAGCAGCTGGTAGCTCACCAAAACCTTCCGTCACTGCACAAAGATTTCCACCTCTTCCAAGGAAAGCTCCACCAGCCTGCGGACAGCCAGGAAGGGAACCCTTGTCCTACCCTGGGTACAGCCCCCGTTTGGGGTAGAAGGCCATGTAGTCTCCCTAAAACTGCTCCAAAGAGAAAGCAAAATAACTGTCCTCCTTGGCTATGAGAAATTCTACCTGTGTGAAGGTTTCTCTTTTTTTCTTTCTTTCCTAATGCTGAAGCCCCACCATCCCTATGGCATGGGCTGAACTCAGGGGACTCTGCTTCAGCTGGGTCGTTTGGACACCACTCTGATGAACCACGAGGAACCAACGAGGCTTTGCTCCATTTACGGCAGCGCTCCTTCCCTGCCGCCCCGGCTTCCAGTCAGAAACTACATGTTTTCCAAGAAAAGTATAAACAGTAAGTGATTGCTCTTGATAGCAGGAAATGCCTTTTTAATCTGAAGTAGAAAATTGTATACACTTATTTAAATCTACTACAGATAACATTAGCTATTTGTGAGCCTTACAAGGAGCACTCATTTTGCCTGGATAATTTGTGATTTGTATTAGGAACCTTTAGCTACAGAATTAATTCCAATGCAAAGCAAAAAAACCCCAAGCTTTTGTTTTGCTTTAAATATTCTAAAAAAGTGAACTTGGCAGGACCTTCAAATGTATATTCATCGAACAGATGTTTAGGAAAATAATAGCTGGATGTTAATGAAGTGGGAGGCTTTGCCCAAAGGAGATTTCAGTCCCACTGCTACTCTTCCTTGTGGTGATAAAACCTCCATTGGGTTGAAGGATCCAACCCAGCTCACAGCCCAGACAAGCCTTGCAAGGTACGGATGATAATCCACACATATAAGTGAACTGAACCCATTTTTTTATATCTGTGTTCTTTAAAAAATAATTTTGTTTTGCTGTTTTTAAGAATGCAGAACGATTACACAGACCGTGGGGATGCACCAAGAGCAGAGCCTCAGGGCACATCTGCTCCGGGGCGAGCCACAAGCTTTCTGCAGAAGAGCCAAGCAAAGCTGACCCACGAGCACACCAAACCGAAGAGGACCTACCTGTTCACGGAGAGCAGTAGCTGGTCCATGCATGCTTTGATCTTGTTTTGTGCTTCTAGGTGTGTCATGTTCTCTGTGCTCTCTCCATTAATTGCCAGAATAATATCTCCTGGGCACAGGTTTGCCATGGCTGCTTTACTGCCAGGGTTAATCTAAGCAGGAAAAAATAAAAGGGTTACTTAAAAGAATGCTCGGATTTAAAAAGAGTCCTGTGTTTGGAATAAGCAGCAGATAAAGGGAACAGTTATTTCTGAAGAAGACAGGCGTTTTTGCCTACACCAACGGCATCTACCAGAAGCTGGATGTCAGAGCCAGGTCTCTTGGGTCAGCCGCAGCTCTCCGAAGGCCATTCTCCACAACAACGCTCTTTTAAATACGAGATTTCTGCCAGCCCCAGTCAGTGTGTGACCAGGTCCTCTCTTCGGATTCATCTCTTGCTTGACATAATGCAATATGCTCTTTCCAGAGATGCTTTACACTCCTTTGGCTTGCAGGCCTTAAATCATGCTACGAGGGTCAATCCCTAAAGAGCAGATGAAACCTTCCTCTTTGGCTAACTACGTAATTAGAAGATGAGCAGTCATCCTAATTGTTTCCTGTGGAGACGTTACATTTGACATCAGTTTTTCCTGACCATCATTCAAATGACCTGTCTCTTTCTAGCCCTGCATGGAATATCGTGCAGCTCGTTAAGTCTCCACAACTCTTTCCTTCTGGTTTTGTAAGAATGCCAGAACCTTATACAACTCGTAACTTCTTTCCCGAGGAACTAATGACAGGTCCAGGTACTGTTTGTGGTCAGCCATAAGACCAATCCTGCAGCCCATAAAAGAGTTTCTTGAGAAATCACCATTTCATTTACATCAGCCCAAATGTGTTTTTAATTTTTGCAATAATATAAAATGATGCAAGGCATAGGGAGGACAGGTAAATGTGTCTGTTTAAACTCTTAATAGCTACGTGCTTGCCCTCTAATTTCCTCTTCCGTCATTCAGAGCATCTGATAATGCTCCGCTAACCAACCACATGGTTTATCAAGTGAGAAAGTACAGCGAGTCTGACTTTTGGGGATTGGGGTCTCACTGCATTTAAGAGCGTGATGGTGCTTTGATTCTGTTTACTCTTGATTTACACAGGTATAATCCCCCGTCTCAGGCGATGGCGCTCTGCTCCATCACACCCTGCTCAAAAGATCCAGGCAACAGGATCACTGCTCTATCCTCCATCTCCCCCCGGGCATAGCTGACATCGGTGCACGGCAGCAACCAGACGCTAACAAACCAGGTATGGTTTTTTTCTGATAGTTTGAGACCAAGTGGTGGCCACCCGCTCCACGGTGCCCACAAGCCCCCCGACCACCACAGACCATCATTAGACAAGCAATCTTTTAGAAAGGGAGGCACGCATCCATCGTCACTGTTATCATCTTGACTCGTTTTCTGCAGTTCTGTTTTCACAGGGAATTTGGAGAGGATTTAGTTTTACCACCGAAGTCCTTTGCGGATCGCACTGGGGCTGCTCACAGGACCGAGGCTGGTGGAACAACCGGCGAGAGGCAGAGAGCACCCGGCATAACACAGCCCTGCCGCACACTACAGCCGCCTGTACCACCGAAAAAAGTCAACCTGGAGGTGTTCGAGGAGCTCCAAACCACTTTTTACACTTAAGTAGAACTGGCAGCCCAAATTAAGGCTTTTGTTGCATTGTCAGAGTAAATCAGCATTTGCCATTTGCTCTTCAATAGTTTCAGCCGGGTGATTTTGCTCTAACAAACCTGCCCGGCCAACTCCGTCCCCGCTCGCAGGCTCCCCTGTGACTCAGCTCAGAGCAAACATTAGGAGGTATTTCTGAGCACAGCCAAAGCAGCTGTAAAGCTCCGACACGGGACTTTTCACCCCGGGACAGGTTTATTTCTTCCCTGGCGTGCATTTGTCCTGTTGGGTTTTTTGAACCCCTGTAAGAAGACGTGGCATTCACAGAGCATTAGGGTCCTTCTAACAGCCTCGGAACCTGCCAGACCCACCAGAAAAATCAACCAGAAGCTCAACCAGCACCTCCAAGGAAGCACCTCCATGCACTTGCCTGTTGTTATCCGCTTCGGTCAGTGTCCGCCCCACAGCCCCGGCGGCCAGCAGGCTTTTGGACTAACAGACCTTCAGTTTGACCCAGGACAGCTGTATTTTGTTCTTGTCTGTTCAATGCTGTCTAGATGTCTGACAGATTTTTCTCCCTGCGCTGATCTTAACCAGATTGTAGCTTCCTTGGAGAATAAGCCGTTCATAAATGGGGCTCTTAGCTGTTTCCTATTTTTAGATTCTGGTTTATTTCAAATTATTTTGGCAGTATCTTTATATTAGCATTTTATGCTAGCCGTGGAGATAACTGAGAGCTTGAAACAGAGCTGCACTCCAAGAACTCATTAGTTTGAGATACAGCACTGGTGTGACAGCAGCTTGGGAATCAGTATTGTAATGTCTGACAGGTCCAAAGTTTGTATTTTAGTGAATAATGTTTAAAATACTTCAGACCAAGTTCTCCTACCTCACAGCTGTGCAAAGCCATTGACGCCAAACGTGCCACCGAAAGCCCTGCGAGCCTGCTTACGGGTCAGGGCTGCCTTTGAATCCTCACGCAAGGGTCCTACCTGCTTCACTGCGTGCAGCCAGCCTACCGCAACACCAGGGTCTCCGGAAGGACAAGGATGCAATTTCAAGTGTAGTAATTTTTGTGATAGAGTCTACGCTTGGAGCAAAACACCCATGAAATACGACCCTCTGTTGTCACGTGGAAATGAATAAATACGCAAGGAAGGAGCAGGAGGGATCTGGGTGTCTTGTTCAGGCACCCATTGAGCTACAAGCAGCCAGCACCCGCACCCAGCAGCGACTGGGCTCAATCCAGAACGCTCCTTAACCTTTCCTTAGGAAAGCCAGCTGCTGCCCAACGAGCTGCTGAGCATCTGCTATTATAAGCAAGTACATACAAAAAAAGCGGGTTTTTCGTTCAAGTGATAAACCTCGTTTTGTGTATTAGTCCCTTCTGCAGGGCTATAGCCCTAAGCGAGGTCCCTAGGGCTGCGGGTATTGCCCGTGGGTGCGAGGTCTCCGCAGGGCAGCGACGTTACAGCCCAGCAGCAAACAGAGGTTTTGGGCTGGAGCTTTTACCAGAGGCACTCACCCACTCACACCTCCCTCCAGAGGGGCCTCGGGTCCGCCGTGAGCCGCAACCGCTGCGTGTGCGACACGAACGAAGCACGCACAAATCGGAGAGTCACTGGATATATGACGAAGTTAAAAATCACAGCAAAGAAAACCTGCACCTGGTCACTGGAGCCCTGCGTTCTCGAAAGGGGCCTCCAAAGGAATTGAGGTTTGAGATTAGGATAGGCTTAAGAAAAACGGTGATAAGATTTTTCCTTGTTTGTTTTTGAAGTTCTCCATCAGTGCTAAGAACAAACATTTTAAAAATCAAGGTTGAATGGACACGGACCAAGACAAGACTGACGGATAGGTAACTCGGGGTGGTGTGAGCGCTCTCTCGGGACCAGGACAGGTTGGGTCTCCCCACCGCACGCTGCCTTTCTACGGGCAATGCCGAGTACCCTAAAGCAGAGTCCCAACACGGGCTCCATCCCACGGCGCCCGCTGCACCCTGCGTGTGCCATGCCTCGTCTTGCCCGTGCTGGGCACCTGCCAGGATTTGAGCTGTTTTGTCTGCTTTTCGCTAGCGAAGAGCTCGAGCGGGGCAATTACACACCAGCAAGGAGCCAGCCCAGTCCCTCGCTCCCTGCTAAACCCCGGGGCTGCAGCGCCCTGCGCGGGTGCTGGTATTTCAGGGCCAGAGTAAGATGCTGGTGGAGAATTAAGGGGTTGGACGGGGTGGTCTGAGCCCTGGCACTGCTGGCATCAAGGCCACGCGGCTCCCACGGGGCTCTGCTTGTGCCGTGGGGCGACAGTAACCTCGATACACATTCGGAGCAGGCAAGTGTATAGCACCGAGAGCCAAACCCACAGCAAACACCGCAGGCTTAAAGAAACATAAACATTTTTATTAGTTCCCCTAAAGGTTTTTCTTTTTCAACTAGACGAGAATTCTGCCTCACTTGGAAGCTCAGAGCTCCCAAAGCCACAACTTCATACAGCAACGAAGCAGCACCGATGGGAACTGCCGGGCACCATTTAACATCTGCTGCTAGTTATCATTGCCCTGCACTTGAAGATATTTTCCCACCAACATAAATCCAAAGCCAGCTGATGGAGACTTGGGGTGAAATTGCACAAGACAGCCTAGTCAACCCCACAGCCTGCCCACGAGAGGGGAGAGGACTTTCTCTCTGCACCTTCCCGCTCCCGGGTGCCATCCAGCCTCTTCCCTTGTGCCCAGCAGGTTTTTAAGCGCAGGCTGGGATGCAATCCAGCAGAGCCGAATGGTTTTCTGAGGCTGAATCAAAGCAACTCAGCGTAACAGGTCCGGTGCACTGGACCAGTCATCTGGGACCAGGGCAGGGATGGAGTTAGCTGGTGGTGAGCTGATCATCACGAGACGATTAAGCAGATCCCACACACGTGTGGAATAGCCACTACCCATCACCTAATCGCTGCTGCATCTTCAGCAGGAAGGAACTGAGCACGGAATACGTGCAGGACCAGCCAGTGTGCTGGGGAGGTCACTGGCGCTCGTGTTTTCGCAGCTCCTTTTATGCCCATAGAAGCACATTCGTGTGTATTCTACCCGAGGCGACCACGCACGCACAGCATGGCGTCTGCTCTGGGAACACAGCGTAAACGCGTGTCATTTTTAGTGCTCTCCCAAAATTAAATAAAGCCAAGAGAGAACAATGTTCTGCATTTAACCCCTCCACAAAAATAAGCAGCTGTTTCTTTGTTACTCTCAAAAAAAAATGCAGATGCATAAGAACACTCATAAACAGAAAATACTAAAAGAAACAGAAAACATGCACAGCCAACAATATTGTACAGCAGGGTGTGGGGAGGTTTGCAGAGCATGTGCTCCCAGTAAGTAACTCCAGGCTGTTGAGAGCAGAGAGAGCTGCCTCTCCCTGTGCAGCACGCCTTCTGCAGGGATTCACTCCAGTAGGAAGCCAGAATGTTTTGGTTTTTTTGTTGTTTTTTTTTCCCCCTCCCACCTTTTCCAAAAAGCATATTATTCTCTCTAATCCCCTCAGGACAAGTCTCATTTGTGACGCTTTTTTATGTCCTCCACATAGCACTGTGCTTCAAAAAATACTGAAGGTCCAATAACAGCGCCTGTCTCCATCCTTTCATATTACTCCAGCAGGAAAGGGAGAATTTTAAAGAAAGAGACCCCATTAAACAGCCCTTCTCTCACTGTCCCCTGACCACAGGAGGTTTGGTCACAGGGCTGCGAGCATCACCCCCACCAAGGATAACGAGGGGAAATGCGACCCACAGGCTGTAGCGCTGGACCAACACCCCACAAGTCACTATCTCCTTTTGCCAAGTCATCAACCCGTGAACCGTATCTGCACAATTACAAACCAATCTTTTAAAATAAGTTTCTCCAATTATTTTCCGCACCACCTTTCCTAAGATTACCACCCACCTCTCTCCTCTCCTCCAAGGGGACCAGCCTCGAGCAGCTCCCTCCCCAGCCAAGTGGATACTCTGATGCTATGGAACAGACTGGAAAAACCCCAAAGCCAGCAGCGGCTATCTTATCTGGCCACTGGAGCCTCGTCAGGATTTACTAAGTGCTAGCATCTGACATCAGGCCAATAAAATAAAGCACATTAAGGCAACTGTTGCGCTAAGCCAGTTGGTGTTGGGAGATGTGCAATCTAATTTAGTAAGCAGGATTATTTGCACTGAGAGGAGTTTACTCTTGAAACACACATAGCATTACACTTTTCCCCCCAGAGATCAAGCACAGAAGCGTGCCAGGGTCATGAGACCCGTTTGACAGGGCAAAGTCCCCGGGGTTTCGCTGTGTGCATCCCACCGCCCACGCAGGGATAACCACCTCCCCCCCCGCCACGGGGACGGCTCGGCTCCGAAGCGGCTTTGCTCAAGCCATCGCTAGAACTGGGCCAACACCGCAAGCTGAAACACTCAACGCTCTCGTGAAAGTTTAATGTGCTATATTAACTTACACCCCCCCCGGTTTTTCCTCCTGCCTCTGTAACATCCCCCGTGTCAGGACCCAAGGACAAGGGACACAGTTCCTTCTCACGCCTGCACAGGTCCCAGCACAGCCATCGGAAGGAAGAACTTCGTATTTATTCTCCCAGTAGTTTTTACTCAAATTAACAAGTACCACCTAATCATCACACCTACATAATAAAGGCAGCTCTCTCTCTGCCAGGCCTCCATCACTTTCATAAAAAAAAAAAAAAAGCACTACGTTAACAAAACGCGACACATCCCATCAATCAATGAAGCCATCTTCCCAGAATTTAATGGGTTAAGACACGCAATGCCATACAAGCCTACACAGACCGCAACACCCTTCTCTTAAATCAATGGTAGTTTGTTACAGGCAAGTCTGGGGAAATTTTCTGTTCTGCAAGTGTGATCAAAAGGGCCCGATTAAAGTCTTTGGGAGGCTTTCAAGATAGTGTGACAAAATTCTCAGCTTTTAAACAAAGCAAGCCTGTTCCATTATCAGGAAGCATGCTACGAGGCAGTGATCTTACGGTAGCAATCTCTTTTAAAACAGGAAGAACCAAGAATTAAATGACTAACTAATGAAGATAAATTCCCCAAATCCTGTAAGCATTTGTTTCAGGAATTCTCTTCAGCTTTTCAAAGCATCGTGCCTTGAACTCGCATACATTCCCTGCCAACCATTTGCATTTTTCTAATTGCTTATATAAAAGTCCAGTGCATCAAGACATTATTTAGGTATGCTGTGCAGCCTGGTAAATGAAGAGCACTGTTTATGCAACACAAATTCATTTAACTACTGAGGAAAACAAGAAGCTTAAAAGCATAAAAGAGAAAGAACCAGAGTGGGAGTGTTATAGAAGGCAAGACACTTGAAAATCCTTTTGAATCCAAGTGTTGATGGATCCAAATCCAAATTCAGAATGGATTCGTAGCGTAGCTCCTAATTCAGCTCAAAGGCTGAGGACTCTGTACAAAGAAAAGAATCATAGAATCATTTAGGTTGGAAAAGACCTTCAAAATCATCAAGTGCGACCACCAACCATGCCCACTGAACCATGTTACAGAGTACCCCCTCTATGCACTCTTTGAATGCCTCCAGGGACGGTGACTCAACCACTTCCCTGGGCAGCCTGTTCCAATGTCCAACAAACCTCAGTAAAGAAATTTTTCCTAATATCTAACCTAAATCTCCCTTGCCGCAACTTGAGGCCATTTCCTCTCGTCCTAAGGCTGATAATCAATGAAATCCAGTAAGAATTTTAGAGCAACCAACCACATAACCTGAGTGCGAACCTCAAAATGCTGACTGAGGCAGACGCAGGTCGTTCAGACACTCACACCTGGCTTATTTGGCCAAAAGCTCGCCTTGCTCAGCCCCAGAGCACCCAGAACTCCGGCAGCAACCCTTGGCTGGAGACACCGCCGGGTGCTTTGCCGAAGACACGCAGGAGCTGCTCAGAGCTCTCCCTTTCCAATCACCAGCCTTCCCGGCCGGGAAGGTGGGTTGATAACTTTCTTTCCTATCAAAAGGAAAGCGGCAACAGAGGTGTCTCCAAACAGCAGAAAATTCTCCAACACAAGAAGTTTGAATCCATCCAGGGAGCAAACCTGAAGCTTCGTCCTTGTGAAACGAGTAGGCATCCATCTCGCACAGACTGCAGGGATTTGTGCCTTTGCAATGCGGCTGCCTTCTCCCAGTTTAATTGCAAACGCTAGATATTTTGCAGGGTTTAGTCTTTTGTACCAGAAGCTTTACATGGGCTAAAGGCTTCTGGGAAGTGTTTTGTGGCTTATGGTGAATGACAGCATTCAGGCTCAGCGTACTGTAAACCTCCCAGCAGAGCTTCTACTCCACGGTGCTCATTATTGAACAGTCCTGGATTCAACTGCTCAGGACAGTTTATCTTCTAGCTGTGCATTGCCCATATCTGATAATTAAGAATAATTACTTGAAATAATCTTCTTTAATCCGGTATGTTTTGCTTTCTGAAGCTTGTACTGTAAAATGTCATTCACACATAATCTGCTATCAGTCCACGCAACATGTAAAACTACTTAAGGTTTAATGGGTGTGAATTTGAGTTGCTCTGGTTGACAAGAAAGATTGAGTGTGGCATGGGCTTTGAGGCATCTTTATGATGTTTGGAAAATTCATTGGCTGAAATACTCTTGCACAGCAATTTTTTTTTTTTTTTTTTAAATAGACCTCTGTTCTCTATGGTGAGAAAGTGGGGTTTATTTTAGGTCTCTGCTGGCTGTAAAAGCTACTTGAATGCCACACTGCAGCTTAACATTTTTTGCAGTTGTTCCAAGTAACCCAATGAATCCTGGGTTTCCTTAAAGTTTTTGCATAAGTCCTGAAGTAGAAACCAAACATAACCTTATCTTCCAGGGGTTGGGGCAAGCGCAGCGTTAAGGGCTGTGTACAAATCCACTACATTAACAGGCTCTGGCTAGATACGCCGCGGTTTGCTTCGGTACACATCTGGCAGCACTGCACTGACAACAAATCAAGCAGAGTATTTTCTGTGAACATGTTTGTTTTAGCTTTTTTTATCAACACTACCAGATCTTGAGAAATCTACTGTTTTCTTTCACACTCTAGCACCTGTGGTCACAGATGACTTAAAAAATAAAAACATTTTCACTAAGTGTTTGGGTATCTAAGAACCATGAGTCAATGCATTTTCAGACCTCAGAAATCAAACAACAAATTCAGTTAGAAATACTACATTTAAGAGGACTTGTGCCTTCTAGGATTCGCCATCTGAGTCCTATAGACCTATGATATGCATTTTCCCCCAAAACTACAAAAAAAAATTAATTGCAATAGTCTGTACTAATCCCACACAATCCATAACAGCATATTTGTATTAAAATTAAAGGACTGATCTGCCCCCAGGACCACCAGGATTATCACCGGCTATCGTGCTATACATCAACAAAAAGTTTAACATAAAAAGATTAATTCCACACATGCCCCCTTGTATGCTTCCTACACTAACAAGGCCATTTTAGTAAGTCTGCTATCTAACTTTATTCTCTTTTTATCACTGTATCAAGTGGCGTACAACCATGCACTTCTCCAAAGTAACTCTTAATACCTGTCCCAACAAGCAATCTTTCAATCTTCAAGAAGTTAGAAAATTGACATCACCATCATTTAAAAGAAAAAAAAAAAGAAAAAACCCCAAACCACAAAAACCCTAGCCCCAACTCTAAATTACCACTTACACTGAGCCCATTCTGCTTTGTTCAACCTGGCAGAGGCCCGAAGTGTTTTCAAGGGTGTGCTGGGCTTATTTTGCTGAACTTGCCCCAAGGTCAGACCTTGCATGAATGGACCTACATGAATCATTCTTTCCGCCTGCTTTCCCACTCTGGATTATCAGTGTGCTTGGTTACAGTAATTAGCATTAGGCTTTCGTTCCAGCATATTCTACCATTACTGTCTCCTGAACCAGCACAAGCATTTATTCTTCTCTTTCAGTTATTAAATAAAGCCTCAGTGATAGAATAACTTCAGCAACAAATATATTTGTTACATACTTTCATTAGTTCTTACGTGTAGTTCAGATTAATGGTTAAGTGCCACTACAGCTTCAAGTGTAACCACCCAGATCTCTCGCTCCAGACCTTATATGCAACAATCATTGGAAGAATGATGAGAACAAAAAAAGACAAAAACAAAGAAGAATGACAAAAAAACCTATTTCCTTCCACTCAAAAAAAAAAAAAATCATCCCACTTGAACTATTACATTATAACAAACATTAATAGCTAGCATCTCTTCATTCCTCCATACGAGCAATAAAACTACCAAAGGTCAGCAGAAATCAGCTGGGGTCCTAGTTTTAGGATTCCTCACCACAGAGCAACTACTTCAGTCCATTTGGGAGCTCTGAACAGAAAGCACATCATTTCCATTTAATAAACACTCAACACATACAAGTTACACATAAAACCGGGAAAAAAAACAACTTATGGAAAGCAAAGGAAAAAAATAAAGGCCCCATTCCCTTCTCTGGTTCTTGCCTTTTGTCTGCCAACATCCGTGGAGTTCCTGGGGGAACTAAACCCACCCCCCCAGCACTGCCCAGCCCTTCGTGCTCTGCCGTCCCCGACCCGAGCACACAACAGCAAAACCTCACAGGCCGCCCCAGAAATCATTACCCCGCGCGGGTACTCTGCGTTCAAGTGGGATCAACAGCAACACACTTGGGCATTTGCGGGCTGCCCTGATGGAGTCAACAAGACACTTTTACTGGAATTCCTCCCTCAGCAGAATTCCTTCTCGAGTACCCTAACCTTTAACAGGACACGTATTTGCTCAAATACAAAAGCTACTTAAGTTTAAAAGTCAACCTCAACTCAAACAATACCTGGATAATGGATTGCAGGCCAATTATTTCTCACCCTTCTTATGTTACAGTTCCAAGCCAACACTGAAAAATGCATTTTTGCTGCTCAGCTAGAGACCAGCGGGTAAACTGATGCTGAAGCTGGCAGATAAAAGAAAAACTGTATTAAAAAAATTTTCAAAATTTTATTTAAAAAAATACTGGAATCAGTCCATTTGTCAGTTATCTGCTTAGCCAAGTAATTTATCTACAATTCTAAAAGCAGCAAGTGCTTGGATTAACACTGGCAGAGTTGGGTAGATGACGACATTGACTGCTCTAGGAGCTGGACAAGCGAGTTCAAGTGATTAAATGCATTCAGCTCCTCTAGTTACGCTAATGACTGATTATCTTTTAATCCCAGGCAAGGGGTAGATCAACTGTGATCCCACACAGAACCACAGCACTCACTGATGTGGTTATAAGCACCACACTGAGAGCAGCTGAGTAAGTTATTCCATTTCTCATCCTGAACCGTGGTTGCTGGTCAAAGGCAACGTTGTCACTACCTCGAGTAAGAGCCACCGTCAGCTCCCTTTCCCACCAAGGGCACACACAGTACCCAGTTGTTAACCTGCTCAACCAAGGAAAAGCAGCTGTCAGCTACCAGAAACTTAATCAAGTCTTAAAACCACTTTCTATCAAGTCATTAAGGCCAACTCTAAGCAGATGTTTTAGGTCACTCCCCCACCCCCATAAATATCACTAGGAGGAGGAACCATCAACTACATGATGTACAACACCCAGCATCAGCTTACTGGAACCGTGGGTATAAAACGAGCCGGGTTGCTTCCCCAGAGCACAGCCCTGGGCTACAATTCCCTTCCCAGCTCTGTGCTGACAACGCACCACCATCGCCCCTGCACCCTCCAGGGCTGCGTGCCCCCAAACCGGCCCAGCACACCCCAGCCCTGCTCATCTGGGTCCCCCAGAAAATGCAGGAAGAAACAGGGAGGGGAAAAGGGCAGCTAGCACACCTAGCTTTTTACGTGACCACATGAGAAAGATGCCCTAAGCACACCCTTCTGGATTTGCACTTATTTTTTCCTTATCTCTAATACTGGAGAACTTAACACTCCAACTCAAGCCCTGGCCTCTCCAGGGGAGTGCTCAGCATCAGCTGTTCCCAGTCACTCTGGCAATCACATCTTTAACACTTGTCACTTAAGATTCATCAAACCACAGAGGGAAGTGACCCGCTTTCAAGAAAAACAGATCATTCCTTGATTTCATGAGGATATTTGAAACAGCTGCAAGGGATGGGCTCAGCACCATCAGCTGCACCTGCACAAACGCAGTGACCTCCTGGGGGCTAAAGGCTAAAGCAAGTCCTGGTGAGTGAGTCAAGTCCCATTCCAAAGCAGGACTGTGCGGTCATTATTGTCCTTGCTGCCAAATCAATTTTTTTTTTTTTTTTTAATTTAGTTTTTTCAAATTTAGCCCTTGACAATATTGTCACAAGCCACTTTTGTGGATTACCTTCAGGGTTCAGCTGCACCACAGTGTCTCCTGCTCAGCTTGGGCTGGCAGCTCCTTTCACACCAACCGCTTTATTTCCCCTTTAGCAGTGACACTTTGCCTTCCAGTTCCACAAACGTAACGTCAAGGAAGGAACTCTGCCTCCATTCAACCCGGAGCAACGACACTCAAGACAGGCTTTGGAGAAGAAGCTGCACCCTTCTAGGGTCCCCCCAGCAGACAGCACAGCATCGCGCCCTGGGGCTGCGACACATCTCTGCACTGCTACAGCTAGCGGGAGGTCTGGGGAGAAACTGTTTCCTGTAGTAGCTTAGCAAAGAGTAGAGAAAACTAACCTATTAATGACAATAATTTTGTTTTCCAACCCCTACGCAGATGAATTTGTGTTTTGTAAGTAGGCAGCCAGCCTCTGGCACCCAGAACTGAAGGTGGGTGGCTTTTGGATGCCTCAAATCCCAAACTGCAACCTATGAATTCCCAACGTAACCAGTCCGGGTAGGATGCTTGCAGAGCTGTACAGCCCAAACACTGCGTGGCCCATCAGTCCTCGGCCCCCCTCGGGCACAGAAGCGGGGTGCAGCAAACCCGCATCCCTCGGGCAGCCCAGCGCACCCGGAGCGTGTCCGCATCTTGGGCTGGCAGCTGGATACGGGAGTCCCAGAGTCTGGTCCTGCCTCGCGGCAGAATTTCTGCTTTTCAAAATATGTTTGTAATTCAATGGCATTTTAATATAAAGCAAATACAATTTAAAAAAAACCCAAAACACTTCGAAGGAAGCAGAAGTCAGCCAAAAGCCTCAACAATTAGGCTACAGCGAGAGTCTCCCTCCCACCTGCAGCAACCCAGCCCAGGCAAGGGGGCTGGGGACTCCCCACCCCAGATCCCAGCCCCCTTGCCCAGGTTTCAAGCTAGAAAGAACAGATCTCCTGGTTAGACAATCAGTTTAACTGTCTAACTAGACAATTACAGAATAAAAATGAATATGGCACCACAGCAGCCACGCTCAGTCCTCGGCAGAGAGGCAGGCTTGCACAGACCCACCACCAAGTGAAGCCCCGGCTCCCCCAGCAGCCCTTCCCCATGGCTGGGAGCTACAGGAGAAGCCAATTCCTCCCCAGTTTGAACATTTTCAGGTATTATTTCCGAAGCTAGTGAGGTCTCTTCTTGTGTTAAGAGACCAGAGCCCAAGCAGAGCCCCCTACACCCCTATTTACATCCCAGGGAGTTGTTTACCACCCTCTGGGAGCAGCTGTTAGCATACAGCACATCGGAGCATCGCTCCTCTCTTCAGTGGGAGCAAATTAAAAAAGGATCCGATTTAAAAGGCTGCCACACACAGTAACATGAAGCAACACCCCACGGCTGCTACTTGTATTACACCTCGTTGTGATCTCAAGCGAGACTGGCCTGATGAGAATTATCCTCACATCTCCCAGGTTTGCCGAATCAAACAAGGAATTTGGCAAGCCACCTGCCTAGGCAAAAGCAGACTTTGTTTTTTCTTGTTTAACATTAAACCAAACTTTTTTCAAAGTAACAGGAAAGCAGGCTCCCGCCGCTAAATTAAGATGTTCATCTTCACAACAGGAAGATTTTTTTTACAGTCACCGAGAGGCAATTTTGTGTTTTGCTGCGACACATCCCACATTACTGGGGAAGAGAGAGGACCTCCCTGTGCCCAGGGGCGTAGACTGAGCCCCAAAAGCCGAGCGCCTCCCCTCGCAGCACAGACACCCCGGTGCGTGCCCGACCCCGGCAGCACGGCCGGACCCGCCGGCTGCCGCTCCCTGCACTGCCCCGGCCTTTCCCGGTCCCAGTCTTCCCTCCTCTCCATCCATCTCCTCCTGCCTCTCCTCCAAAAAAGCCCTCGCTGGAACATTTGGTAAGGGACAGTCCAAAAAACAAGGACACAAAGCCGTGTAATAGGCACGTTTGAACTCAAATGCAAACCAAGTCTCTCTAAAACGTGCTCTCTCCCATAATTATTTCTTTAAAACTCAGGGTATGTGTTTTCCCTTTTCTGTCACAGCTTTGGCAGCTGAATGAAAAGACGGCAAACAGCTTGTACGCGTTATGACGATATTTTTTAAGTTACAGCTCCTTTCAAAGCCTTTCAATACTCTCGGTGTTTTGTTCAAGCGCTCCAGCAGCGGCTGCCCAGGAGAAATTCAGCAACATTACCCAGCCTCAGCACACCACGGGGCAGCTTCGGGTGTCCAGCCCTTTCCCAAGGCAGCCCGATGGCAATGGAAACACCAGTGCCCGTGGGAACGTGCCCAGCTCGGGCACAGCACCTCAACCATCCTGCAGCCCACCGCACCGCCTCACTGGGCTCCTTCCCGCAGGGGGGACGGTTTATTTTCACCTAGATCTGTGCACAAAGCCTATTTCAAGCTAGCCGCGGTGTCTTAGCAAAGAAATTTCCAGAATACATCTTTGTGAGGTTAAATACAAGTGTGAGTGCACTTACACAGTAATTACTACCAGCCCACAGGGACCCCATAACACAGCAGAGAAACTTCTTGCTGACTTTACTCCTGCCTTCCTAAAAAAAAAAAAATCCCCCAACAGCCTGTGAACTCAGTCCAGGGCAGGAGTCCAAGCCCTCTGTAGCACTGAAGCACTAAAAACTTTGAAAGCGGATCTTTATGAATTAACATCCCCCAAAATAAATCAAGCGGGGAGAAGGCTTGCCTGCTCTGCGTTAACAGGGGCGGGGGGGGCGCTGAAACAGCGCTGCATTCAAAGGGAAACCCTTCCTTTGCCTGTATTTGGGTGGATATATAATAATATCTACTTTAAAAAAAAAAAGCCCAAAGGGTGCTGCCCACCCGCCCCCCCCCCCCGGGTACCATCAGCCCCATCCCCACCGGAGCGACCCCGCTGCCCGCCCATCACCTGCCACCGGTCCCCCCCAAAAAAACTTTTTCTCCCCCCCCCCCCCCCCCAATTTTTCTCCTCCCCCCCCCCCCCCCCAGCTCACCCTGGAGATGGTCAGCGGAGCACTGAAATCTTTCCCGCCCACCAAGCGAAACCCCCACGGCGAAGGACCACGCAGGACCACCGAATGGGACATAACGACGGTGGAAGAGGCTCTGCTCGATCGAGCCACTTCGCGCTTCTCCTAATTACCGGGACGGATCGATCCCGCCTCCCCGCCACGCCCCTTTGGGGCGTGGCGGGGAGGCGGGATCGATCCGTCCCACCCCTCGTTAGAGGAGGGAGGGGGGATGTTGTGGAGAGGGGAGTTTTAGCTCCCTGACCATTTTTACTAGGGATTTTCAAAGCGACTGCTCCCACGAGGAAAGTTAAGTTGTATCGCGTTCGGTGACGTCCAAGCCTCCGCTTACCGCGCCTCGCAAATGATGTCAGAGGCCGGTCAACGCGTCGTCACCCGCTATTTGGTTCAGCGCAAGCGGTATGTTGGGGGAGAAAAGAGAAAATTTCCAGAGAATAAACAGTTTCAAGTAGTTTGGGGATCCTTCATGGCTAGCGCTTGGTCAAAAGATAAAGCTCCAGGAAAATAATCCGGTTGGGTTTCAAGCAGTTTGGGGGATCCTTCATGGGTAGTGCTTGGTCAAAAGATAAAGCTCCAAGAAAATAATCAAGATGCTTTTCAAGCAGTTTGGGAATCGCTTGGCCAATGCGCCCCAGCATCTTTAGGGGGGTGTCTTGCAGGGGTCTCTGGGGTGGCACAAGGTACCGCAGAGCATCCCTGCTTCCCGCTGGTACAGCGGAATCGGTGACCGTCGGAGAACCCAGAAGATGTCCGCGCTGCAGAGGGTGTTTAATGTGATGGCTTGTAGGGATGCAGCGGTAGCTTGGTGGTGGGATGGGTGGTCAGCTGCTCAGCGTCTCCCCCAAAAGCTGAAAGCAAATCTCAAAATGCCTGTAAACCTCCCTCTCTGCCTGAAAAGGGCTGACCCAGAATATCCCACTTCAAAAAAGGACCTAACAAAGGATTCATTGTTTGAAAAGTCCAGTTTCATCAAGTACCTTCTTGTTGCCCGGTTTCTGTGAATTTGATTTATGTGCTATTTGCTGCAAAGTCTTTTTGGACACGTTTGCTCGTGACACGGGAAGGTCGGTGTGACCATCTCACTGCCGTGCCCGTGTTATCCGGGAGCCTTTGGTCTGGGACAGGGGTGAGAGCTGAGCCTTTTATACACGTTCCCAAGCCATGCTGCAGCCTTTGGATTTAGCAACGTGAATACAGTGAGCGCACTGTGTTACGAACCCGAAACACAATGAACATGTTTACTTTGCTAGAAAGGTGCCTACAGAGGAGCAGCTCGGCTGCAGCTGGTACCAGCAGAGCTCTCGCCCGTACTCTTTGTTCCACGTGAGCCCGTGTCTCCACCGAGAGAGGCCATAAAAACTGACTTTTGTCTGTGCAACGGGTGATGAATCATACCTCCTCATTCCTGTATGATATCACCGAGGCTGCAGAAGTCTGGGAGTAGGCTGGCCTGAGGTTTCCCTGCTTGCATTAGAAAATCCACCCAGCTGAACACCAAAGTTTGTCTTCCAGAGAGCTGGAGGACTAGTTTATGTCCCACCTCTCCTGCTCTCGCTGTTCAGTGACGAGGAGGACCGAGTTAAAGGTGTGCACAAATGCGGTGTGTCGGCACTGGCATCTCCTTCCTCTTAGGAGAGAAAAGAAAAAAATCCTTTCTGTAAAAGAAACTAAGTTTTCTGGAAAGCAGCAACAATAAAAACAGAGAAAAGGAAAAGAGCAGAGAAAAAAAACGGAGACTGCAGTTCTGTGGAGTCAAACATTTCCCACTGGCATTCATCGGGGCTTCATTACCGGGGTGGTTTCTAAATCGCACCCGGGCTGTGAGTGACAGGCTCTGCTGTGCAGCAAACCATCAGCGTTTTCAAAGTAATTCACGGGCGTAGGAAATAGATGATCAAAACACAGAAATCCCCACTATTAAAGTATTCATTTCAAAAGCTGATGGGAAAGCTGCTGGCTCCGAGGCACTTTCTCTTCAAGGCCTTTTGAATGCTCAGCCTAGGTTACCCCTCATGTCACTTAAAGCTTGTCGAAAACTTAACCCAAATAAAATACAATTAGAATTAGCTAAATTGGTACAAACTTGTGGGTCTGCTTATTCCAAGTGAGACTGTATTCCAAAATACATTAAACTGAGCTGAAGTAGAGGCAGTTTTCCTCTGAATAAAAGTATCTGCAGTTGAAGCGCTCCTGATGGAAAGTGTCCACGTGTCGAGCAGCCCTCAGGTTTCAGAACTACATCAGGAATTAATTGGGCACCCCTCTATCAGTGATAGATGGTTTTTTCCCAGGATTTGGGGAATGAGAGCATTAGCTAAAGAACTCCGCATTTTCACAGGTGCGTCATTTTCTTTCCGTTGCTCACACACCTTTTCACATGTGCTTTCTTCGAGCAAAGCCAACAGTTTTGCAGCCTGCAAAGGACCCAGATGTAGTCTCACTTCAATCAGCCAAAGCGGGCTCACAGATTTCTGGTTTTGTCTTTGATAACTTGAGAATTTTTAAATTATATTTTAAGTCATTTCCAAAAACTAATGGGAGTTCTACTTCTGGATGAGAAATTAACAGAACCAAGAGAAGGTGATATGAACCTTGCTGTAGGAGCAGGCCTTAACACCCAGCTAAAACACAGTATCTCCAACATGCTCATTCTTCTGCCGAGTGCTGAAACCCTATAGCGAGTTTTAACAAAGACCACGCATTATTCAAAAGAGAGGTCAAACATGTTCATTAATTCCATCTCATCACTCCATTCGCTTTATCTTTTTTCCCCCAATATTTTCCTCGGTGTTTGTTTTCAGTATTTTTCCACCCCAAAGTCTTATCACCTCTTTGTTTCTTTTTTTGAATAATCCATTCTGGCTCTCCTTTGCTGCTGGTGACACTCTGGGTTTCCTTCCTTTGTTATCACAGACCGACTGAGTAAACTACGGATATTCAGCTTTGTCTCCCATTTTGAATGAGCATTCAGGTTTTCCATTTTCCAGCCTCCCAGCCTCTAGCAGAGGTCCTGTGCTTATCTGGGAGGCCTGGTAATGACCCTCCCCAACGCAGTTTTTGAACATCTGCCCACATGAGAGTGATTTCAAGCATTGTTATGGCTTGATAGTTCTCCAGGTCAGGAGACTTTCTTGGTCTACAAATTGCCTTCTTCTGGACTACGGCTGTTTCTTTGAGCAGTTTCAGGAGGCTGAAGTTAGTCAAGCGTCCTCTATAGCAGCAGGCAGGATCTAGTGGAAGTAGAAATGAGATTCTCTGATATTTTCAGATCAGGGGACAAGTTGATGTGTGGGTTATGAATATTTTCTTCAGTGTTTTCCTTCTCATTAGGATAGAAGTTAGTCATTCATAAATTGCTTGATAGACACAATTTGATTATCAGTCCATGATAAATGGCTGTCCTCTTTGCACTGCCCTCTGGCCCTTCATGAAAGATTTTATTTTTAAACTGTGAAAAAATACCTGATAAACCTTGTAAGTTCAATAAATGACTACATTTGTCAGAGAGGTCTGCAAAAGGCTTGCTAAGGTACAGCTTCTTTGTTTTTCAGAGTTTCAGGTAGAATTCAGCCACTCTATAGATGGATTTTTTTTAAATGTGAGAGCCTAAAAATCTCTGTCCATACAACTCTGCTTGCTAGAGCAGGGGCATCTCTCTTGATTGCGTACAGCTCAATTTTACAAGATGCTCAGCACTTTCTGCTTTACTCCTGGTGGGCTCAGCTTGGGTTTTCAAGTGGCTTCATTACATTCATGTGGCACTTACGACTCCCCTAAACCAGCAGCATCTTCTTGTAGAATCACCCAGATGTTAGTGGAGTCCCCAGCATGACCGCTGGCACCTCTGTTATCAGGTAGGTCCACCAGCTACCTCTCCATTTCTAGCTGGAATATGTTTCACTGCACGATTAACTGTTCAACAGGATATGTGACCTGTAGCTGGGAATGTGCTGGGAATTACAGTTTTCACTCATCCATCAGTCATGCCTAATTTACCCTCTAGAAAGGGCACATTTGGAAACACTAATCCAGTACATCGATGGAATGGCATCTGAGGATGAAGTTAGCAGTCAGACATTTTTTGGCTGAAGACATAGATTAAAAGGGCATCTGAAGTGTGGGAAGGTGATTATTTTGTACTAGTACAAATGATTAAACTGCAAAAAAAGTTTTAATACGGGTTCATTTGGCAGGTCCATACTTCACATAGAAAGCTCTTGTGAAAAGTATTAACTGAACTTCTGTTGCATTCACACGCCTTTGGGTGAAGAGAGGTCTGTAATACGTTTATATTACAAAGACGCCCCTCCTCATATTCGTGCATAACGCAGAGATGACCTCTACCAACAGTCAGTTCTCAGCGCAGCCCACGCGATGCCCGTTCCCCTCCCCTGGTCCTTCTCCTGCTGCCCGAATCCTTGGACATCCCCCCGAGCCGGACCGTGTGCCGGAGCTGGGCACGGAGCAGCTACAAGCACGAGGGGACGCGGAGCAAGGCAGCCAGCTGGCAGAGAGGACTCGTGACTAACCAGCCCGAAGACATCCTTCCTTCCTACAACAGAAAGTGCAACTCCCCATACTGCTCATTGAAGTAGCAAACTCCTATCTGATGAAAAGTTTGTTCTGAAGTAACATTCATCAAGTTCAGAAATCCTTCTTGCAGCTCATTTACCCAGAGGTTCCAGGTGGATGACCTCTCTGAAAGAGCTTTTATTGCACTGACGTCTAACATAGCAAATGCAAAATTCCAAACTCCAGTTCATTTTATCACCTGAGAGTTTAAATGCTTCTATCGTTAAGGTAAGGAAAATATTTTTACAGCCCCTCTGTTTCAACTCACAGTGGTTACCCAAGGCACAAGATCTTTCTCTTTCAGTGTAGCTGCTGTTGGAAATATTTTAAACTAATGTACACACACGTTTGATAGGATGCCCTTTTTAATCCATAAAAGCATCCATATTTAATTTTCAAATGGAGGTGGGAATCTAAGATAGTTCCTTGTCTGCAGAGTGGAACAATCAATAACGCCCCTTTAGACCATTTGTAAACAGTTTAATACAGACATTTGATATTTAAAAGTAGCTCTAAGCACCAAACTAGATGTGAGCTTGCGCGTTGGGTTTCAGATTCAGTGGCTCATGGTTTGTGTTTGAAACTTATTGGTTGTGAGCGGTCATTTGTACGTTCTAACGCTGGTTGTTCCTCTTGGTATTTGTGATTGGAAATGGTCCCTGAAAGCAATGCTGATCACATGAATTCAAAATTCTTGTGGGAGTAAAGACTCCAAGCAATGTTTCATGGCATTTGTGCAATTTTCCCTCCCGGTAGCCAGTGTTTCTCAGAGTATAACATCTTTTCCTTTCTTACATCAATCAGTAGTCCTCAACAGTTTCATCTTATTTTCCATTGCTTAAATGAGTCCTTTCTGGTGCCTTCCTAACCCGATGGGATTCATGTACAACAGATTCTTAAGGGTTTCAGTTTATTTCTTTACTTCATAGTTAATAAAATCCCAAACATCCCAAACCCCAACATCCTGTGAAAACAGTTAATTTTGAAGCTCATTATTTGGATTAAGTCCAGGCAAATCTCAACCCTATGGCAGATTTAACTGCAGGTTTCCAAAGGATTACTTAATTTATAGGCTTTGCAGGATCTCTCAGATCTGAGTTATTATTTTGGCTTTTGAAAGTTCCTTGGCGGATGCCCAAGTGTTGGGGGCTGTCATTTTGAATTCTAGTTAATTTATTTGTTTGTCTAAATCATTTCTAAAAAAAATGTATCTTGTGGATCTAAGCATCCCACAGAGAAAATTCCAGCTGTGATAGAAATCATTAGGATAATGAAAGAAATCTCATTGGTCGAGTAGAATTTCTTCTTCTGTAATCACCTTCAGGTGGAGCAGACTGCTGCCTCCCAAGGCTTTCTAGCTTTGTAGGATTGCTGTGGAGAAAACTGTACGCACGAAGCTGTACTGTGCACGGTCAGTTCTGTCTTTGATTCCTTTGAATACGGTGCAGCAGGTGCAGATTCACACTAAGGACCAAGGTAAATCCTTTGTAAGATGTGTTCAGAGGGTGAAAAGCAGCAGGGCCTGACCCAAAATGCAGTTTATTCTTCTGTTCTGGCAAACGTTAAGGAGACAATTTTTACACATTATTCTAATCCTTGCTCATCAGACTACCGGTCATCTACCAGAACTTCATACGGCTGGGGTTTTCCAACCCGCTGAACAGCAAGGATAAATCCCTACCTCACAGACGATGCAGACTAAACACAAGATAAGAGCCGGCGGATGGATTTCCGAAGGGGAATACCGGGAAGCAATGACACGGCATGGTCGGCTCGTGTCGGAGCACGGCAGCAGCCTGTTCCTGATGAAGGGCAACTTCAAGGAAGGCTGTGGAGAGGGACGAGGCAGCTCGTCGGGGCTCACGGAAAGCTGACAAAATGTTCCGCCGTGCTGTTTACAGACAAAACACAGTCTTTTTATATTCCCTGCTCCCTATCAATTTTGCTGAAAAACAAACTGGCTCCGTGTTCACCCCATTCTCAGTCCCACTTTCCATCTCAAGCGGCAGAGCAAACGAGCAAGCGCCCGTCAGCTCGGGTCTAATCTTACTCCCAACCTTTAATCCCCGGACGAAGACTAACCCAGTGATGAGCCCGGAGAGCGTGAAGTGGGCAAGTGGGGACCCTGCCACCGCCGGGGCCGTCCCGCTGCTGGGCCACCGGAGGAGATGCTCGGTTCCTTTTCATCTCAGCCGTGAGGTTGTGAACCTGGAATGTATTGAGCAGATGCAAGGAGCTGGTCTGTTTGCTTTGGGGGTGCGTGACCTCCTCCCCACGGCTTCAGCTGCTGCCCTGGCACGGCCGGCGAGGGCAGGATTAACCCCGGCTCTTCCTCTCCAGGAGCTGTAACCTCTTCGCAGGCACGGCGATGTGACCGATGAGCAGCAGTGGAGAAAATACGAAGAAATATTGGCCTAATATTGTAAGCAGAAGATGAGATTACAAGTGGTCTGCTTTTTCTGTAAGGCTAATTGTTCCCATTATGGGATTAAGCTGATTGATTTCCCGTCAGAAACGGTGCCTGTAAGAACAAAGTCAAAACCTCTGGTATAACGTGAGTCACTTCGCCAAGCAGCTAAACACTGAGCTTTTGTGTTTTTTTTTCTTGTGAAATCATGACAGATGTCAGCTGTTGGTATATTCTGCAAACAAATTTAGTACATTTTTAGCATCGTTATTTCATAAAGTAGAAACCAAGCGATTGTACCTATTCAGCAGAGGAGGTCCCCAGCCTTTCTTTGGGATTTCAGCATTTATCACCCTAACTCTTGACTCCGTTGATAGCGATGCTTCCTTTTTTGGGTGTTGTACAGCTCCAGAATGCAGACAACTGGAGAAAATTAAGCTGAATGTTCCCAATTTATGCAGGTCAAGGAAAGTTTGCCTTTTATCGTTCAGAGATAAATACAGCAAACTAACTGTTTTTGAAAGGCTGAGTTCCACAAATGCCGGTATTAAGCCTCAGTAATCACAACGGTTTGTGTAGGTGGGTTTCACCGAAGCTTCCCCATTCATTTCAGAATGTCCCACAGCCTTAAACTGATAGGGACAGCGGGACAAACAGTATGCTAAAAAATGAGGGCATAAGCCTTGTTGTGTCTTATCTCCGTGCATTCTGCCAGAATTAATTTAGCCCAATTCATCGGCTGGCCCGCGCAGAGGCATTCACGCTGTGCTGAGGGTATCTGACACGCTGCCCCAGGGAGAATCCGGAGTGAGCAGTCCCCAGCCAGTGTAAAAGGCTGCAGCCTGTGAACCATAAACTGCATTCATGGCAAGGGCAAAGCAACGCCGATAAAACCGCTTAGAGCGTGAGAACAGGACGTAAGGCACACAGTTCAGCCCAGTACTTAGCACCGAGTACTCAGCACTGCTTAGCGTAGATGCTTTCTCCCTCCTCTGAGGCTGTTCGTCATCTTGTAAAGGACTTTTGCAGAAGTTATCTGTAGAGGCACAAGCATCTTCGCACCAGAGGTGAGAACCACTAATACACAGTCACGACATCACATATTGCCGTGGGGGAACTGATGCAAACATCGCCTAGAATTAAATGGAAAATGCAGAGCATATTTGGTGGTGTTTATCCTGGATGTGAGAGGCGCGTTTAACAATGTGAACTCTCCCAATTTCCTGAGTTCATCGGATTGCTGGAGGAGGATTTCCAAAAATCTTTGAAAAATATTTTGCTTGAACTTTGAGGTGAAACGCTATGAGGTGCTCAAGCTAGACAGAAGAACAAGCATTCATCATCCATGAGCATTAAATGAAGAAACTCAGTAACACCGAATGAAGAAACTCCCTACTGATCTCACGGGCTTTAGCTCAGCGCTCATTTTTTGGTGACTGTAAAAAGACAAATGCACTAAGCCTTCCTTTCACTACCAGGGCCTGCAGGCCAGAATTAAGATGGTTTGGTGCCCAAATCCCACCATTTCTGGGGGTGAATCTCCTGGGTACCAAGTGAGACCAAAAGCAGGCAAATAACATGCAGATACAATTTTCAGGATGGCCATAACAATTCAAGATTGGTCATATGGATTACTATGTCTCTGGTCTTATTTCTCTCTTATTATTCCCTAAAAGTTTGCATTTGTGCACCCAGATTACACAAATTCAGAAACCCTGAATACAGGCAGTAACTTTACTGAGTAGGCAAAAAATAAAAGTAATTGCCAATATATGTATTCTAGAACATAAGCAGGAATTCATAAATGCTTGCAGGAATGCAACATATCAACCTCCTTAAACAGCCGTATCCTGTTTCTTTTGTTTCCTTCGCTGCTTTTGCAGTGACTGTTGCTACAACACCATCCATCACTGCTCCTTTCATCTGTCAGGCCCTCCAGCCGCCTGCCTACAGCTCCGTACCTGCCCCCTCAGGTCTGCGCTGTCTGGATTTCCCCTGTGTTTGTGGGTGTAGGTGCCCATCCTTTTCAGCCAGAGCTGTGTGGGCGATGAAGTTATCCCCTCTGGTTCCTCAGCACCCTTCCCGTACCTGCTTGGCTGGTTGCATGAATAGGATTGAGTCAAAGCAGATTAGTTTTAACAGGTTTCGTCACAGGGCATTCTTTCTGGGGACTGAAATGAGGGTTAAAATGGGCACGGTCTAGGCTGAGACCAAGAAGGTGATGGCTGCAGTCAGAGAACAGCGCACATCAACATCCCTGTTCAGAGGAGTTCAAGCACATCTTTCTCCATCCCTTTCTCCTGGTATCATTAGGTTCTTGACACCGAATTATGTGGCTAATGAGCTGCAGGCTCCTGCCACTGAAGATGCTCCTCTGATCTCTTCCGAGCACGGCACAGGGTTACCTTCTGGACCATATTCCCTGAAGAAACGAATTCTGCACAAATGGCAATTTAATTTTCTTTTTCCCCTCCTTCCAAGCATGCAGTTACTTGGACGTGGAAAAGCTGAGCCTGAAACAAACGTTTAAAGTATTTTGAAGGATTTGTCATTACTCAGAGAAATAGGTCTGACATTCACTGGAGCGCAAGGAGGTGGAGAGAAAGAAATGTGTTACTCAGAAACTGCATTGGCCAGGCCAAAGTTCTGCCTTCGGCTGCATCTGGGCAACTCATTTAGGTTGAGAGAGCTGCGTTGCCTGATTTGGAGTAGAATTTGCCCTCAGAGTTTAAATAAAATAAATGATATTTAAGAACCTGCAAGGCTGTTAGGTGATATTGTACAAAAACGTGTCTAACAGCATTGAAAACTGTGATCCAATTTTCAGTGATGTCAACAGAAAAGCTCCCACCAGTGATGGTGGGAATGTCATTTCAATAAGCAGCTTGGCCGTTACCCCAAGTGTTTAGTGGACATTAGGATAATCAGTGATTCCACCTAATAAAGAGTGGGATCTCACTATTTCTTTTTTAACACGTGGAGCCCCTTATGTTCTTCAGGCTTTTTCTGGCTTTCTTAGGAAAGGGCATGACATGACTATGGACTAAAGATGCTTTATGTTCCGAAAAAATAACAGAAAACACTTAAAATTCAAGGAGCATGGAAAGCAAATGTTATGAACATTTGAAGTATTTGCCTGCTTCAAGCAGAATATTACATTATGGTAATGAATCTTTATCTGAACTTTAATTTATTATTGAGAAAGTAACTCCCATCTGCTTCTCTAACCGAGGCATTTAAGGGCCTTTGGCAAACATTATCTCCAAATTTGTCCTCGCAGACAGGATAAATAATGTTTCTAACAAATCAGTGAGACTGTGGCATTGAATGGTTAAATAACAAGTTCCAAAACAAACAGCCAGCTTGTGCTAGAAATAGTACCCATCTTGTAATTCACTCTCCTATGGTTTAAGCAAAAGATGGATGTGTCTGCAAAACCCACGCAGGACTGAGGGTCCTCTTCTGTCCCATCGTTTGCCCCATCTGGATACACCACCAGTTAGCAGGAGAAGCTAATGGTATTCCACCAGAAGTAAATGATTTCATCTTTTAAAGGTATCATACAAAATAACGCTTGGTTGCCAAAGAATATGGGATTTTTATGGATGTTTAGGCATGCACGGTGAGGTGTCACAAGATCAAACAAATCCCAGCAATTCTGGGGGCTCATAAAAGGTGCAGAAGGATGAATTGTTCAGCCTTTTTAATTCCTCTGAGCCTCTTTGAAGATTTAATATGTTTTTTTGGTTGGCTTTAAATCTTAATGGTGCTCTAAAGCTCGTTAGTTTTTCTCAGCAACGCTAACGTCGATCTGCTGATGGTTCAGCTGAGCCTGGCCAGCAGCTGCTCTCAGGCCGGCTGCCCCCGCCGCGCAGCCGCACAGCCCTGTGGCATCGCCTCTTGTCTGTTTTCAGAAAAACCTCGTCAGGCCCAAAATGCATCATTTTTCTTCGGTTCACCCCACGAGCCGTTCACCTCTTCTTTCAATATCTTAATTTCAGCACTACTTTTAAAGCAATCAATGTCGCTGCGGAGGGAGAGAGAATACAAATACTTGGCACAGGTCGATGTTTACTTTTCTGTTTTCATGGACGCGGAGTCGATTGTGCCTGTTTGGAATGTCTCAGGAGAAGCATGAATAGTTTAAACATGTGTTCAAGGAAGCTTTTTAGTTTATGGATCCCCAGGTATTTTTCCAAGTTGTACTTTTGTAGAATTTCTGAAATAGGTGTACTATTGTTCTTCTAAAAGAGACTGAAAAACTAATTCTGGGCAGAAGTATTCGTTAGACCGTACTTTGCAAAGGAAGCGAAATTGCTGAGTTAGTGCTGGGACAGCCCAGCCCAGCTCCAGCCCCTCACCTGGCTCCCGTGGGAAGCACAGCCTGGCCACGGCACGGCCGTGGGGAGCATCCCTCCGGGACAGCACGGCCAACCTCTTCACGCCTTTCAGGTATGTGTCAAGTGAGTATTTCTCAAATCCTCTTCAGCAGAGGTCAATGTAACCTTCTGGGGGAAATAAAAATTCATTGGATTTCTTGTGTAGCATTGGCGCAATGGTTTTAATTTACAGCCAAATAAAGAGGTTAGCTTGGGGGTTGTGTTTTTCCCCCTGTTTCACACAAATGCAGAAACGTGTGTGTATCAGTTTGGGTGGGTTTTGGCAGCAGTTTTGCAGATCGCTTCGGGATGTCTCCAGTGGTTGGTGGCCCAAAGGTGGTGAAGCAATGGAGTGAGGAATGGGGACCGTGGCGGGACGGGTGCTGGGCGATGCTCCCTGCCCAGGAACGGCTGCCCCTGGCCCTGCTCCACTTGTCCCCAACGGATGCTCATCGCAAAAGCTTGATTAGAGAAAGATTTTTCAGTTACACAGTTATTTTGTGTTGGCTAACTCAGTCCAGGAGTGTAGTGCAGATGTAGCTGTGGGAGCCCAGGCTGTGGCTTTTGGAAGTGTCACAAGCCTTACCCACACTGACCTTTCAGAGACGCACCCGTTGGCATACGCTGGCCAACACACACCAACGAAACACCCTGAAGAATCACAGGGCACGTGAGGCTGGACTGGATCTCTGGAGATCACTGGACCCAAGCTCCGGCTCAGAGCAGGGCCAGCTCTGTAGTTAGATCCCCTTTCCAAGTCAGATGGGGTCTGATGAGCTGAAGAAGGAGAGATGTCTAGCGCTCTTGAAATGCCACTGAAACCTCGAGCTTCTTGATGGTTCCTAAACTGAAGCTGGGATGGAGCAGGCACGTAGCTGAGTTCAACAGCAGAGAGGTTCCTCTGTGTCTTGCAGTCACTGAGCATCAACTGCTGATGACTCATTTGGAAATGATTTGTTGGCAGCATGTCCCCATCCAGCACGCAGCCTCCATCCAACTGTTCCCGCAGACCCCCTCGCTCACACGCCGTTTCCGTGCTGTCAGGCAGGGATGAAATCCAGCTGACAACAATAGATACCAGGGAAAAAAATCCCTAAGAGTTTGTGATCCTGCAAGGGATTTCACAAAGGAAATAGTGGAAGCCCCTTTGCTGAACTTGGCAAAAAAAAGTTTGGACAGTGCTGTCAGGAAAATATTCTTCACTGAACGAGTGAGGTAGCTTATTAGCTCTTTTCTCTATTTCTGTGACTATGAAGACAGAATTCATGAGTAAGAGGCCGTTACGGCCGGTGTCCAGCTGTATAGTTACAACATGCTTAGGGAAGCATACTTTTTCTTTCCTTTTGGACAATCAAACATGGTATTTTTAGTCTCGCACAGAGGTTTCTCCTCTGTAATGATGTAAGGTTCCTGTTAGCTCATCAGATTGGGTCACCTGCTGTAAAAAGTTAAAAAGAGACGAAATTGCACACCCCATTAGGTCTGAGCATCAGCTCGAGGCGGGACGGCGGGGAGAGACTTTCCGCTGCTGAATCGCACCCAAGCAGTGGAGCAGGCTGGATGCAGAAGCCCAAACAAACCGCAAAGCCTGATTCTGGTTTGAACTGAACTCTTGTTAATTTATCTCCATTTATGGAGTTATTTTATGTTAGACAGAGTATTATGCTACTTTATGGCTGCTTCATTTGAGACAAAATATGCGATGACCTAAACAAATACCAAAATCCACAAATTATACCCAGGTGGCAAATTTATTGTTCATGTTTTTAAAAGCCTTTTTTATATAATCCTCCTCGTGGGCGGCTAATCAGTGAAGCTGGACCTCTGGCTGGTGTCAGTCTGCGTTGCTGTGTCCAAGGGTATTCATCTCTGCTGCTTTATGCCAGCTAACAGTTTGCCTCATATATTTTCATGTTCTTATACTGAGAAAACTCTTTAACTTCTGTTGCAATGCTGATATTTTCAGAAATAGAGGGCTTAACGCCGGAGTGGTTATTGTAAGTGATAAAGAAATACCTTAATTTTGTAGGGGGGGTTGGTTTGCGAGAGGGCCAAGGAGGCTGTCCCGGTTGGAGCTGGCTGGGGGCACAGCAGTCCCCGGTGGCTTTTTGGTGGCCGAGACCTTTCAGGCTGCAGCGGCTCCGGTCCTGCAGCTGCTCAGCAGAGCCTCCTCCGTGGCTGGAGCGGATCCGGCCCTTCGCGTCTTCCCCCTCCTGCATCCCAGCATCTCACTGGTTTGGACACAGTTTCTCTGTAGCTGGAGGTCTCTGCTTCTCCCAGCTCGCACCCCCGGGGTTGTGTAACTCCGTTATAAACTGTTCTCAGGAGGGTTTTTTTCTGTCTCCTGTTTTTTTCCTCTCATAGGCAGTCAAATCGCATTCACCTAAAGCTTTCTATGCAAGAAACTAAAGTAATTTCCTCTGAACATTCATTTGAGGCTTGTTAGTTTATAAAGAAACCTGGTTCTCTTCCATCGCCCTTCCCAGGCACTTCCTCCACATTCCCGGCCTGCAAGTCAGTAGGAAATGCAGGTGCCTTAACCTTCGGCTGCTGGCACCCGTCGCCATGGGAGAACAAAAGTGCAAAGCTGTGTGCCTTGAATATTCAGCCCGATGATTTCCTAAATCCTCCCAGAATGGAAAATTTGCAGGTCCTAGTTATAGATGCTAAGCACTCTTAAAAAAAAGTTTTCCTATAAATCTATAAAATATATAGGGTCAATTCCTCATGCGCTGTGAGTCAGCGTGGCCCTGGGGACTTAACAAACGGCTGCTGTGCCCTGTCGTGCATGAGGACGCTTTCATGGTGATTTGTATGAAACTTGGGTTTTCCTTGTCAGATGCGTGGTCCCTCCTCGGCTGATCCACTCACTGAAAGCAACAGGACATTTTAGGTGGATGGACGCAGGCAGACACGAGTTCCAGGTGATATGTCATGCACAGATGCCCCGAGATAATTCTGGGGTGTAGAAAAGACCTTTCTGGTCCATTGGAGGTGCCTGAGAGGGAAGTTTCCGAGTGAGGCTGGAGCCTAAATGGGATTTACTTTTGCTGAATGCACTAAGGGGCCCCTAAACATTTTGTGTATTGGCTCCGATCCAACCCACGTGAGCCTTCCCGTCAATGTGGCTTTTCGGAGCAGGCCAGAAGAAGGAATGGATTGCTTGTGATATTTCCCAGGCATTTGCTTTATAGTCACTGAAGACAAAACGTATTTGGTTTCTAATGAAACAGGGATGTTTCTAAGCATAATGAAGTTCTTGCCTTTGTTTTGCTTTTCATAGCCCAGCATTATGTGACATATAAAACCACCCCATTTGGTTTCCATTGCCTGTAAGTAAATTCCCCCCTAAGACCACCACTGAGCAGGTACTATCGGGAGGCCAGCCCCGCTCTCACAGTCCGGACTCCCAGACCCCTGGCCCCGGCTCTCCTCACCAGAGCATTAACCCGCTGGGTGATGCTGGGTGCGTTCGTGCAGCGTCCACCCCGTGCAAACGTAGCGCACGCTTCCTAGCCTGGTGTAGCCCATAGAGGCACAAGACCCATCGCTGCCACGAACATGTCACAGCACATGTTTAGTCCTCATTTCCATGGGCCTTTTTCAGCCAGAAACTTGCCGTACTCCAACCTGAAGCACGGCTGGACTGGCAAATGCGTGGAACATCTCTGAGTCAGTGCAAACGCGCGTGCTTTGTTGAGAGCGGAGCTTCGTCTCCTCCGGAAGAAAACACACCTATGTCATCAAATACGATTGTAGTGAATAAAGTCATATGGTGGATGCGAATAGGATACTGTGGCTTTGGCCTTTTCGTGTGAGGAGAAGTTTTTGTGGCGATAGTTCCTGTTTCTATAGCATCGTCCATCTGCGGGGCTGACGGCGGAGCTGTAGGGGGTGTTTTGGCACCAGGGCAGCTCTGTGGCTCCTGGCTGGCGGCTCCCCCAAGCCCCCTGGAGCGTCCCTTTGAGCCGGCCCTGGCCCCGTCCCATCGTCCTGCCTCCTGCAATCACCAGTGGGGGTAAAACCAGCCAGCGTGACCTGGCACGGGGTAGGAGCTGGTACGTCCCCCTTGCTGGTATTGCCAGAGCTAATGGATGGAGGCTGGAAACGTTGCTGCGAGACGGAGAGAAGGAAAAGCTTTTTTTCAGGCTGCAAAGCGGAGACGTGCAGAAATGAAGTGACCTTAGAGAGGCCTTTGGGAACAAAAGCACACTCCGTGTCTTCCAAATTGCAGTCCCACGAATTCATACAAACCCACCCTTTCTGTTCCCCTCTGGCCGGTTGTAGGTGTGCCTCGGTCACTTGGGGAGCCAGAGGAGCAGCGGCGTGGGAGCCGCGGGTGCCAGAAGCCAGCCCGGGGGTGTCACGCCTGGAGGGGCCCACGGCTCTGCTCCCCTGGCACACGCTGCTCTCCCACTTGGGTATTTCGAAAGCACGTGGAGAATCAAGCACGCCGCGATGGACGTTTTCCGCATGAAGCCTGCTTGCCAGAGCTTACGGGCTGCGCTGGGTCTTCATTTCCTTCGGTGTCTGGAAGTCACGTTAGGAGCACCTGCTTCTCTTCACGGACGATAACCAACACACAGTCCTATATTTCTGCTGTATTTAATGAGGGAATTACTCCCTAAAGGACTCAGTACAAAATTCCTGTGTTGTTAAAGATGTGCCAACGTTTTCTTCGCAAATCTTTGGTTCCCACCGAAGTTAGTGGAAAGACGTCTTTTAACTTGCTGTAGCTGCGTTGGGGCCCTAAATTGAGTTCACTTCAGGATAGCCCTGAGGAAACCTGTTGTTTTCTAAATGTGGAAGAAATCATATATTCCACTTGCTGTGATTGCCAAGGAAAAAATACAAGGATTTTTTTTTCAGCTTTAGGGTTTTTTTGCTTTTATGCTCTAGGACCAGGTGCTCACGAGTGCGTGTACGCTGAACTACACAATTAGTGTAATGCTAGTATTAATAACAACGTGACCAGAAAAATAATTTGATCTTGGTAAGAAAATATGTTCCCACAACTCCTAGTGTATCTTGTGTATCATGAGTTGAACTCAGCCATCTTGACTGATTTGAGTTTGACTACTGAATATACTGTTGTAATTGAATTCAGGGCAGCAGTAATGCTCTACAGAATCTGGTTTTCTAATTAATTCAAATAAATGTTTCATTAAAGTGAGCGCATCTTCTGCTCGGATGTATCAGCTCTTCCTTATCATGGTGCTTAGTGAAGAATATACAGTTGCTGAAATCCAACATACATTTGCAATTAGTGCCACAGATAATCTCTCATGAATGTCGGATTTTTCAGGATACTCTCTCTGCAATCAGTTCATAAATGAGCTAATTTATAAATCAGCTTATTAGTAATAAGAGGTCAAGTCTTTGGATGAGGGACACCTAATGAATGTCGGCTTCTCCTGTGCTGAGCATCAGCCAATTCCACATGTAAAGAAAACCAGCCTCCCTTCAGACTTCCCCATTTCAGAACAACAAAAGGAATCCATGCTCCTTGAATTATTAAAATGACAGAGGGGGACAGCCCTGAGTTGACTGTTAAGTACCTGCGTGGCCTGGGTTGGCAATTAGTGCAGCCCCGGGTATCGCAGGCTGGGACCCGAGAGCATCGGCTCCGGTCCTGGCTCTGCTGCTGCGGGAGTTGCACAAGCCCCACGTTTCTCCTGCCCTGCATCTGCTGGAAAACACATGGAGATCCACAGAGAGGGAGCAGCATTTTGGACTGTTGCTATTGCTATGCTGGGCATAAAAATCCTCTGAAATAGCCTCTTTGTTTAGGAGTCTGTCTCCCAGAATAAACCACAGTATTCTGGATTATTAGCTTATTTAGAAACTCCGCAAAGACACTGTGTTTCAGAGAAGTTTTAAAATAAAATGTATTTTATTTTTTGAAATAGGCTTAGAGGTTCATAAGGATTTGCTCTTTATTTGTTCCTTGAGCCCAACCTGCAATTTTTTGCCCTTTTTCCATGTGACGGTAGCCAAAACGGCCATTACAAATCTTGGACTGCAGTGTTTTGTGAGTCAGTGTCTGCTTTTACAGCAGAAGGCAAGCTAGGGTTACCACTGGGGTTGTTTATATGGAATCGCATTAATTAATTGCCGAAGATATGCTTTGGGTTTACATCACTTCATTGTTATTGGGCTGTGCTCATTCTGGCTCAACACCGTTTATTTTCAGCTGCTGCCCTCTCCTTGCCTTCCAGCTGTTCGCATCGCCGATGCCCCGGCGTGAAATACATGGAGGCGTTTTAGCCAGAACCCCCAAATTCCTGTCACCACCTTCACGGTGGTTGCAGCTGTGAGTCCTGGCTTGGGAGAACAACTCCGAGAAGCTGGAGCCAGCGGTGCCGGCCACGGCTGCCCGAGCCCCAGGGAGCAGCGCGGGGAGCAGCTCCTCTGCTGCCCTTCCCCGCGGCTGGAAAGCGCCGTTCGAATTCCTCACTCGCGCAACTACTGTGAGCAGCTCGCTCGGACTCTCTGTTTGCTTTAAAGTCTGGAGAGCGCCTCTGCTAATGAAGCTTTGCCAATTTGTCTCAGCTAAGCTTCTGGTCCCACGCGTCGATTGACTCATTGCTAATTATTTATTTGAGAAAATCGGCGGTGGCTCTTAAATGTGGATTTTTACTGGCAAAGACGGCATAGGAGTCTGGATTCTTGAGTGTATCCATTTGACCCAGGAACTGGGACGTGGCGGAGAGGACGGGCCTGGCCAAGCACCACGATCCTTGAGGATGTCCGTTTGCATGGAAAACAAGCGGGTTTCTAAAAGGAGCCCGTGGGTGCACCGACGGGGACGGCACAGGCTGGGGAAGGCAGAGGCGCGCTGGCCCCGGCTGCTTGCTGTCAGAGAGCAGGGAAACGTGCCCTCCATCGTCACCGCTCCCCTCCAGGGTTAGCATCCCTTGTCCGAATGGCGTTTGATTGCCAGCTCCGCTGCAAACGTCGCCTTCTACACAAAGCTCCGCACGGCCGGGCTGCTCCGTGGTGTGCCAAGGGCAGGGTGGTGGTGCAGGAGCCGGGGCAGATCACAGCCCTTTGCCCTCCCTCCTCCTCCCTTTCCCTGCGGGACACAGGGCTTCCTCCTCATCCTCATCCTCATCCTCATCCTCTGCAGGAGCAGGGTGAGGGCTCCCCTGCCTCAGCTCCGCACCCTGGTAATTCCCAGCGGCTCTCCTTGGAGCGGCTCCCTGCCTCGTTTTCCAAACTTCTCTTTAATAAAGTCAGGAGGATTTAGAGGGGCAGAAATGCACTCGACTCTACTTCCAGACTCAATACCATGCAAAATTAGGAGCGCTGGGGCCATATTTCTGGTCTCCGAGGTGGACGGCAGATGCGAGCAGGGACTGCAAGCTCTCCTGATAATTTAGCGTAATAATGGTGTTAGCGAGGGCCAAATTGCTAACTTGATTGTGAATGAAAATAATCACCCTGCCAGTGCATTGCCACGAAAACTTTAAGACCAATGAAAACAGACTGGCCCGGAATGAAATCCACTCATTGTATCAAAATGACCATAACTTCTTGTGCATCTTTATTGCCAAGTATGTTGGCTTTTGGGTAATTTGACAAAATACGGCCTCAGCTGCTCTCTGCTGTTTGGCACCATGTCAAGAGACCATGGAAAACAGGGAATCCTATTCCACAGGCTTTTAGAAAGGAGGAGAAAAAAAAGGAAAAGTCAATATGGGGTATTTTTCACAATAATGTCTTAATTACGCAAGCATCAATTTGATGGATTTTATGCGATTTCTATTTCCTGGCTACAAAGAGGGGATTTTTTTTTTGTGGAGGAGGGCATCCACAAAGCCTCTCTGCTATTTATCCCTTTGACCTCTGCATTACCCCAGCTGTGGCCAGGATGACAGATGTACATCCATGCACTCAGAGTAGTGAGGTTAAAAGGAGAAGTGACTTATCCAGTATGAAACCCCCAGGAAAAAAATAAATCCCTTCAGATGGAGAGAGGTGTTAGACCAGCAGCTTAATTTTGGCGACTCGTTGCCTTCTCGCCGACTTACGGGTTAGCACTGTGCAACCACGGCTGCTTTGGGGTAGGCTTTCTGGACTGACTCCTTAGAAGCACGGTCTCTCGGGATCAGGATTTGTCTGTCCGTAGGTGTTGGCATCGGTACGTAGGTCACCCAGGAAACAGCCTGTCTCCAGTGGAAGGGAGGAACAGAAAAATCCTCCAGCCTGGAGTACCCTTATTGAAAGGCAACGCAATAGGTACTGTCTTGGCAGGCAGCCTGTTTATCAGAGCTGGAGAAGACACAGAGCTGAAAGAGGCTGCAAACTCATTAGAGAGAAACGTCTGAAATAAGTAAGATCCGGCTCAGTGGGGACACATACCAAGTACAGAAACCGCACAGCTACAAAGTGAAGAACAACCAGTCGCTTCTGCTGAGAATAGGTGGGGGGCAAATAAATCACCCGCGGCGTGGGTCCTGCCGGGACCGCGGCATAAGCAGGAGAGCTTTATGCGAGACGAGGGAAGGAACCTTTCTGCTGTGCCTGCTGCGGGAGAGGCCCCAGCTGGTGTGGCTGTGCATTGTGCAAGCTGGTCCTTTTCAGGGCAGAGACATGAAGTAAATGACCTTTCACAGCCTTTCGTCGACAATTCCACTTTTTGGCACGCTGGGCATGATCTCGCAGTTTCTGTGGCTTCTAAGTGAGGTTGAAAATCAGACTTTTCCCCCTTGTGCTTTGGGTTTTAAAAAAATCTGCCTTTACTTAAGGAGCAAAAGTGGCATTTCCAGATCTCTGTAAATCGGAGTTTACTATAACCACTCTGAGGGCAGCTTCATCCTGTGGGCCACAGTCCTGTGCTGGGGATGTGACATGTAATAACCCATCCGCAAAGATTTTCATGGTGGAGGGAGCAGCTTGAACCCCGTACCTATCCCAAGGTAGGTATTTGGAGGACTTTTGATGCTGTTAATGAACCCACTGGAGATAGAACTGTAACAATAGAGCTGACCACCATCACTTATATCTGGTTCACAGCCTTTAAGTCCCTTGATTTCAGTGCTCTTCCCCCTCTGAGCTGCATTGAGGTGGGGCAGTTCTCAGCTGCCTTAGCAGTCTGGGATAACTTTGGGCTGTGGTATCAACATAGAGAAGCCACACGGGCTCTGCCTGTCTGCCTCAGCTTGGTGCCTGGAGGTTGCCACCATCATGCTGGATTTCTCTAAAGCTGAGCCTCCAATTTGTTGCTCTGTTTGCTCCAACGCTTCCAAATACTTGCCTGCCCACATGCTTGGATCCCCTTGGCGGTCACGGGGCCCTCCGTCCCCAGGCAAAGGGGAAATTGCATGATCGTATGGAAAATACCAATAATGTTGTTGAGTTTTGTTGCCGTGGGAACAGGAGCTCAAACCAGAAATACGGCACATCAGAAGGCGGAAGGCTGCCTGTTGTGGAGGATGCCCAGAGTTCTGTCTTTAAACAATGACATAGCAAAAGAATGAGACACGAAAGGCCAAGAGCTACTCTGTGGGTTAGTCTTCCATTTCTTTTGACCTTTAACTATAAATCATCCCGCTTATGACTGTCTCGTAATATAATCTTATATTGTACATGATTTTTCATGTACTTGCTTTAATAAATGGGACTATGTATTCCCCTCTTTCTCTGTTTGTGTGACTTCCTGTAAGTAAAAAGCTTCACCAAGCAATGAAAGACTCTATTCACCTTCAGCCCACATAAATATCTTGTGTTAACATACAAATGCATGAGACCTTTTGCAGTCTGTACCCAGATGTTAGACGTAATGGCTTTTCATCTTCCAGTGTTATCACTAGGTTGCTTTTATTTAGGAATGAGTAGGATTCAAAGAGGAGCTGAATACTTCTGTGGTTAGTGAGCACATCTGCAGCTGTAAAAAAGCCAGGCCATGGAGAAGTAGGAAGGTCAAACTGCCCCACACGTGTCCTGCAGACAGCAGGACTCTGCCGAGCTCCCCGGTGCTGAAGGAGGTACTTTAAATAGCCAGGGCTGGTTCCTACTGATGCTGGCAGAGCAGAGCTCAGCATCACTCCCAGCTCCAGCCCCAGCTTCCCCCGTCCCCAAAGTCCTTTTCCACCAGCATCTACTGGGATCCACCCTGTGCTAATGTGTAGCTGATCTGATGTGATTAGAACCGAACTATGGACTTCTGCAGCTTTGGAGTGAGGCCATGGCAAGGACCCAGCTCCCATCATTCTGCCGTTGGGGCATTTCCACCTGCACAAACGCAAGGCAGGCAAGTGCAAGGCAGCGATGCTCCAGTTTGGCCACCGCCCCATATGCGTCAAGGCACAGAAAACACCCAGTGAGGAGTGGGCTCCCAACAGCCCCCATGGTGGAGACTCAAAAAATTACTGTTTCTGCAAAGCTGGTGGGAATTCGGTCTTCTGCTGGCTTACAACATCCACATCTGTGATGCATCACCGAAACGCACAGCCAAACATCGTATCGATAGAGGAGGAGGAATAAAGAGCTTGAGCTAGCACGGAGGAGTGATTTTCCCAAGGCAGGGTGGGGCGATCACGCCACGACTCCCTCGGCTTTGAGCTGCAGGCCCATGACAGTGGTGCTGAGCAAGACCTCGGCCGGCTGAGTCAGCCTTATCGGCCGGGGCCGTGCAGGAGGAGCGGGGTTATGGATGGGCTGTCAGGCCCTCCCAGCGGGGCCTGCCTTTATTAGGTAGCGTCACAGCTGCTGGCCACTTTCCATAGGAGTTTTAAAAATGCTTTTAAAAAATCTTCTAGGGAGAGTGTATTAAACATGCTGTACTGCGGTGAGAAACAGACCCAGCTGACAGGAGTGTCTGCACAGGACTGGCTAAATTCCTGCTGTCTTTATAACATATTAATCGCCCTTTGCACTATCTGCCTGCGTTAGTTTTCAGGAGTCGTGTTAAACTTCTTTTTTACTTTCTTTCTCTCAAGAAGGATTTCAGCCCTGGCTCCCCTACCCTCTCCGAATGGGTGGAGGTTACATGCGGAGGGTGCGCATGTGTTGGACTCTGCTTGTGCTGAGCAAGTGGCTCCAGGCAGCCACGGGGAGAAGAGAGAAATTCTGACCCAGGGCGGTGGGCAGTGGGTCCCCCCGCTTTGACCGTCCTCCGGGATGCAAGCATAGGGTTTTGCGGGTGACTCCATCCCTTCTCCCTCTTCACAATTCCTCTCTGCTTCCTTTGTACCCTCCTCCCGCAGCTACCCCAAAACCAAGGCCAGGAGGTTGCGGGGTGCTGCCGCAGCAGCTCAGAGCCCTGCATCGGTGATGGCTCCGTCGGGGCCCCGGTTATGCGCAGCCCACGCTGCACAGCTCTACAGAGCTGGGACCAGCGGTGCCTGGCCGCGGGGAGAGGAGCTGATGCTCATCTCAGAGTTGAAGGAGGGATGGGGATGCAGGGTAAAGTCCAGGCAGTAATATGATGAACTTTGGTGTCAATTCACTTTGCCTTCCTTGAGAAAGTGTCTGTAAGACCATGCAAAGAAATAGTCCTGCTGTGCCTCGGTTGGTTTTCCAGCCAGCAGAGCCTGTGATGCAGCTCCTGGCTGGCTGGTGTGAGGTCAGATGCAGAGCAGCTAACGTTGGCTTCCCGCTCACCTGATTTCCCACCCAGTGCCAGTTTAAGTGAATCAATGTAGAACCAGGCTCTTTCGGGCCACACAGTTTCTGTAGGTCCCTGGGGGGTGAGTGCCAAAGGGGAGCTCATTCTTTCCTGCTCATTTGTTTCCTGGCTGCTCTGGCGCAGTGGTGACAAAGGCTCTATTTAGCAGGAGCCGTGGCAGCGGCTGATGCCATCCAGACATTGCTCTGCTTGTGCCAGTGATTCCCAGAGGCTGTCACAAACAGTCTTCCCTTCATAGCCAGCTTGGGCTCCTGCACTGACAGCCTGGCGGGAGCAGATTTCCCTTTCAGCCGAATCAGATTAATCCAAAATAATTCTGTCAAGATCAGGAGAGTGACCATGGCATTACCCACCCCAGGGTGACTGAGAGCCTATTGATCCCACTAATTCTGTGTTTCAGCATCGAGATGCTGAGTCAATCACCGGTCTGTATTTGGGTATGTTTAATATTTTTAATGGTGAGGACAGGATCCTCTGGTTTTGCAGAACACATTTCCATTCTTTTACTTTAAGAGAAGGCACACATCCTAAATACAGAAATACCCGTCATTTTCCAGTTGGGTTATAACAGAACCATTGGAACCATTAAATCTACTTTCTGAATTTTGTGCCAGTTATTTTGTTAGTACCCAGACTCTGCACAGTAGAAGCTGGTATCATGTTAAAAATTATTGTGTGATGCATAGTGAAATATATTGCTTACATGTGTAGCCACAACATGTTGGCAAAATGTGAATTTATATTTAAGTTTGATGTGAGGTAACAAGTACTTGCATATTATCCAGTTCTGCTTCCTTGGCTAGCCCAGACTCTTCCCCTCGGGGGTAATAACTGTTTTACCATGGCCATGCGGAGCCAGCACAACTACTGGGGGGGGCAGAATGGATTTGTTCTGAGCACCTACAGCAAGAAAAATGTTTATTATTTCGACGTTCAGTTTCAGCTGTGGAAGTTTTTAGGCTGCAAATGGATGCATGGGAATGTAGGGCTAGACAAAGCATCCAGTCCCTCACCAGCTGGTGAAAGATGTGGCCGATCAGGGATCTGGTTGATCCTGCTCTTTCCCGAAGGCGTCAGCCCCCAACTCCTCCGAAAACCGGCTGGCAGGTTACTCGTGCTGCTTGCAGGAGTTGCACCCCCGGCAGCTTGATATTAAAACAATAATTTCAAGCTTAATCTCTTCTGCTGCAAATTAAACCTGATGTTATTTATCCCCCCCCCTCCCCCAGCCTTGCGGGTGGTGGTGGGGGGTGCATCAGCCCAAGCCTTTGCTCTCCCCCGATGCCCAGCTCTGCTGCCGCTTGCCAAGGGCAGCCCACCCCCCCGCTCCGTGTCCCTGACCCCCCCCCCCCCCCCCCCCCGCGGCCCCTCCGCTCTCCGGCTGCGGGGAGGGAAGAGCCCGGAGCCGCCGCCCGCCCCACGGCCCGAGCTCGGCGTGCTCCCTCCCGGCCGCTCCGGGAATCACAGCCCGGCAGCCGCCGGAGCAGCCCGGGCTGCCCTGCAAGCCTCCCTGCGGGCAGGACCTCCCCAAAATAAACCCCTGACACCCTCTCCCAGCCCCGGCTCAGCCCGCCCAGCCCCGGCAGCCGAGGCAGGAGGTTTCAGAACGGCCTCGGCCGATCCTCTCGCCCCTCTCCGGGCCACGGCGAGGGTGGGTGCTCGCTGGGGTGCTGCGTGGCTCGTCTGAGGTCGTTAATTAGAACAGGGTGAGGACAAATCTGCTTTGAAATGAAGGGAATTAGTCAGAGGACGTGGCCTGCCGGAGGGGAAAGGGAGGGCGACTGGGACCCGCAGGAGGTAGGGTGGTTCTCCGCTGCGTGCAGTGTCCTGTTGGGGATGGATGTGTTTTTTGGTAACCCTGGCTAGGGTTGGAGCTAATGGGTCCCCAGCAGAACGTAAAGCGGAGCTGGTTGTGGCCCCGGGGGTGAAGATTAGTGCCAGCCTTCACCGAGATACAGCTCAGTGAGGCACAACTAATAAGGAGCTAATAAAGTATTAGGAACCTTATTTAATTCTGCACCATGAAAAATGAGGTGGTTTGCCCTTCTGGGAGAGGGTTGGTAGGCTGCCTTGGCCAGAAGCCGGGGCCTGGGGGGAGAACAGCTGTAACACCTTCTTCCACGGGAGGAAATGCAGCTGGAGCCCTTGGCGAGCAGTGACATTTTGAGGACATTTCCCAAGGGTCCTGCGGAGACCTGGGCAGCAGCTGGGGGCCAACACCACGCCGAGCTCATGGTAGAAACCACAGCGTTGCCTTGAGACGGCTCCTGTGAAATAAACAGGTAATACTGCCGCAGCGAGGCACGAAAAGTCGCTTTGCCCAGCCAAATGGCTCTAAGGGAACTTTCCAATAGCCCAAGAGCGTCCTTGAATTTCCTGCAGCAAAATGATCCCTAAAAGCGATGTGGAAAGGGCAGACGCCGGCGTGCGAGGCCCTGCCGGGAGCTGGGCAGCCGTGGCCGTGTTCCCTGGGCTGCCCTTCGCTGCTGCTTGCTCATCAGCAGCGTGTGCGCTGCAGCGTAAAACCGCAGCTGCAAAGCTGTGCCACAAGCTGCGTCCTTAAAGAAAACCTAACACAAATACTAGTTTTGCCCAGGGCGATTCATTTAATTTTTGGCTCCTTAAAATCATTACAGGGACAGCGTGTTAGGCCACAATAGCAGGGTCTGATCCACAGCTAATTAAAAATAGCTTCATCTCTCAGGGCTTGAAACTTTGCTAATTAAAGAAGACTAATTCTCCTGAAATTAGTAGGGTTTTACAATTTATACTAGCTGAAGATTTGTCTGTAGGGCCAAAATTATTTTCACATGGTAAGTTTCCACTGTCACACCCATACATGCAATACAAGCCAGATTCAGCAGACTGGAAAGGTGAATGAAGATTTATTTTATGGTATTATAATGTGTTTCTTCAATTAGAAATGAGAAAATATGATTTCATTTTCTTTTGAATTTGTATCCAGCTCTAGAGAAAGTAAAAAAGCCAAGGGACATTTTTTATGTTTACAGAAGATACTGTTACTTAGGCTCTTAGTTGTATTAATAGACGTTTTCCAAACATATTATTTTTCTGGATTAACCATGGAGCTTAAATCTTCATTAACTAGAATGCTTCAGCTCAGTAATTGCTAAATAGAGCTGAAGTAAAGACATACATAACAAAGAGCAGACTAGGAAATAAAAACACACAGTTATATCATCACAATTATATCAGAAGTTATACAAATGCCTATAAAGAACCCTCGAATCTGCTCAAATGTCAGCAATTGTTAAATGTGTATACTCTTTACAGATACGGAATTACATTTCTTGCAGTTGCAGTTTAAATCCTCTGCCTGTCTACTTTCTTTCTCTTTTTCTTGATGATTTTATAATGTTAGGGAAGAACACACCCCATCCTGATTTAAGCTCTTTGGTGTATTCAAATGTGCTTAGAAAATGAGGAGCTGAATGGTGCTTCCACCACACGCTCTTTACTGTAGAACCAGTCATTATGGGAGCAGCCTCTGACTCCTGCGCTTCCCCTGGATCACACCAGAAATGAACTGCCTGGTGTGTCCTGTCACAGGCCGAGCAAGGAAATGTATTTGCTCTGAAATAACCCTAGCAAGTGCACAGTGTGAATTTACATATGAAATTAGGGCATGGGCATATGTAGAAAATGTGCTTTCCCCTTCCAGCAGCTGAAGTGAAAGGAATTTGCTGCCTTATTTAATACCTCTAAGTGAATGTCCATGCTCAGGCATTCACTGTTTACTTATCCTGAGTATACAGTGCACACACTGTACTTCTTCTGCCTGGGAAGGAATAAAGATCTACTGTTCAAGACAGCCAAATATTTTTAAAATCGAGTGATGTGCCAGAAAGGATTTCTGGAGCTCCAGAAGTTAACAGTTCCACCGCTGCATTTTGCTGTGCAGATGTTGCTGCTCAGAGGAAGGATCAGGACTCACACTGCCAGGGTTGCCCTGTTTCAACACTGAAATGGGAATTCAGAAAAGATCCTTTGCAGGAGCAGCTCCTGATGGGAGAGGAGAGACCTCTGCGAAGAAGACTGACCCTAGCACCTTCTGGCCTGGGAGGCCGCATATGAGCCACAAATGATACGAAACACAACGGAAGGACTAAGTGCTCTGCAGGTGGAGGAAAGATATGTTCCCTTTGCTTGCTCATTGCTGCCAGGCCTGGAGGTCGTGGGTGAACATTGCTCTGTCAGAGTGGAACTTACACCTGTGATCAATCAAAATTAGGAAGGGCACTGTCATCCTCCCTAGGATTTTAATTCTGAGATCTGAGATTTCAGAATCTCAGCACGAAGCTAACGAGTCCTCTGCATGAGCATTTTTCATCAGCTGGGTTTCCCTTCTAAGGTGTCTATAAAATACGTTGTGTGCGAAGAAGGGATGTGACAAGCCAGCACAGGCTGATGCAGAATGAGTAAGGACATGGAGCTGATAGTGCTGGAGCTAGTCAGCAGTGAAACAGCAGAGCCTGCTAGCAGTGTTTGCCTGGGCTGCTCTCTTTAGTACAAAAAAAGAGATGCGGTGATCCTTTCCTCATTTGTGGAATCTCTTCTGGATAAATACATCTCAGTTCCATGTGGAAAACCCACACACATAGAAGGAGCTATGCCCGGAAGATGATAGCCACCTAAAGCACAGTGACTGCAAATTATCCTCTCTCTGGAGAGAAAGATTTCATACTGATCTGCCTTCGGCCTGGTTCAATATGTGGTTTTTTTAAGGTCTGGCTTTTCATCCACTAATTAGTAGCCTAAATAAAATACAGGTTGAGATTTTTTTTTCCATGGTTTTGTAATGTCTTTTACCCACATTTCTTAACTACATCTTTCCCTAAACCTAAAAGGAATAATGTGACCGGCTGGCCTTTCCTATTTCTGGATTTGATTTATGCTGGAGTCTGCAAACGAATGACTCATAGAGCCTGCTTTACATTGGCCGCTCAGTCTTGTACAAAATCTGTGCTAAAATCCAGGGCATGCCGGGAGGAAGGTTTGCACAGCGCAGCGTGGCATGACCCGAGTCCTTGTCCACACTCCCTCTTGGACTTTCTCTGTTCTGTGTCAAAATGTGCTTCTCCTCCACAAACCTCTACATTAAATGTGTTGCAAGGCTAAATCCCTTGCATGTTGTTTTCTGAGCTTTGGCTGGGGTGATCCAGCTGCCTTACCTCAAAGCCTTTGTTTCTTTCACTTAGTGAAAATTACTGCTATGCAGCGAAGGTAGAGGTCTGATGGGCGATGCTGAGCAGTTGTGTGCTTGCCAGCTGCCCAGGTACATTCCCCATTGCTTACACCCCAGGGTGCGGTGACACAGGGAGATGGGAATGTGTCTTTCTGCCACAGCTGGGGCTGCTGCTGAACTTTGCTGCAGCTATCAGCATCTTTGTCTGGACTCCGAGGACTTGCCGTATTTTCCTCTTAGTTCAAACAGGGAACACAGGGTGATTCATCATTCCTGCTAGCCAAGTTTACAAAAGAGCTTACTCATTTGCTGAGGAGGGGGCCAAACTTTGATTAAAGAGCATAAACATGGATATGATTTAAAAAATGTTTCAGCCTGGACAGTGCCTCCTATGCATGTAAACGATCGGGGCTGCAGTTGCGCAGTGCTTTCACAGAGCTGTCCGTCTTTAAGTGCCCACAGACAGATTTAGGAGCAGAATATCAGAACATCATTTACAAAAGCTGCTTCACTCCCTGCAAGCCCCTCCAGTGCTTAGCAAGGGCTATGATTTGCATCCCTACATCCCCTGGTTCTTTTGGGCATCCCTGGACAATTTGGAAAATCTAATTAAAATATGGGCAGTATCATTTTAAATAAGGTAAGAAAGGGAGAATACATGTCTTTTTCCCTCCCTGTAGTCAGACATCTCTAATTCTCTATGGGTGCACTTAGTTTTAAATAAGCTAGTCAGGCAATTACTAGTTATTTCTATATTTGCAGAAGTTTAAATGACCTTGTGAACGTGCAGCTGGGCACGGTTCAGAGCGCTGCCAGACCAGCCTCGACTGTACCATAATTACGTTAAATAGGAACACGAGCCGTCGGATTCCTCCCCGGGTTTGTCTTCCCCACGCTCCTGGCGAATCCAGCTTTAGTTTCCCAAACCTGGCACAGAGACAGCTGGAGCTACCGCTCTGTATGACAGACCTTTTCCATCTGCACGCTGTGTGTTTATCTCACGTTAACCCTCATCTAGCTTATCTGCAGCAGAATTTAAGACATAAATCCCATCCTTTAATTTCTCCTGGTTGCACTTTGGTGTCCTCAAGGGGTGCAGTCTTGAATAACACTGACTGCTGCCTGCAGCCTCCCCAGTCTGCTCAGCTCGGCTGTGCACCAGCATCAGTGTGGCTCTGGACGTCACGGGACTGAGCTCCCAAACCAGTCTTAAGTGCAAAGGGCCTTTTCCCCATTCCAGAAAGATCCTGGCACAGGTCTGACTGCTCAGGAAGTGTTCAGACCAGGAGTTTGTTTGCAGCCAAGGTCTCTGAGTTTTATCAGAGGACAAAACTTGATACAGTTGACACCTAGACAAAACTTGGTATAGTTGACACCTCAGTGTTTCACACACTGTGGGTTTGTTTAGCCCGTGCAGGGCAGCCCTGAGCTTGGCCTGAGCTGGCTGCTGGACAAAATTACTTGCAATCCAGAGAGCAGATGCCAAGTGGAGGAGCAGCGTGAGTTCATGGAGCAGTGAGCTGTGTGGGCTGTGGTGCTGCACTGTGGATGTGCAGTAACCTGGTGTAGCTTTCCATTGCTGCTGCACACAGTGCATCATTCGAAGAGGAAATTGTACCCAAGTCTGTTCATAGTGAGATGTCTATGTCTGGCCACATAGCCTTTTTCCCACGTTTGGCCAATCTTGCATCTTAGTCACACTTTTCCTGGTGATGGGCCATGTTTCTCTAATGCTCAGGTGTTCTGATTCAGGATGGCTTCCAAACGCTCAGGAATTGTGCTATCAGCAAAAGCTCTGTGATTTTGCTGTCAGCTGGGTACCAGACAGTGACTAACACCAGCACTGAGCCCACAGGTGCAGCCAGCACAGGAGACTCCTCCGAGTCCTGTACCCTCTCCCCCTGCTTCTGCCCGTCGTTGACAACGGAACTTTATTTCCTTTGGTGTGCCAAATCCTCAGCATGTAAGATCCACCTGCGCACACACTAAAGGAAGACTAATAATTAGATGATACTTCAGCAGACACCACTTCCGTAGCGTAGCATGATCTTTTAGCTATGGTAGATGTAAAGACACCGGCCAGACTTTTGGCTGAATCTTTGAACAGCACAGATCGGATGTTGGCATGCCTTGGTTTTTGTCTTCCATTCTTGCTCTTCTAGGATCTGGTGTGATTATTTTTTCATTCACAAAAAACAAAGGAAGAGCAACAGACACACAGCTAAGTTTAGAATTTATTCATGTATGGGGTCTATTTACACACATACTTTTTAGCTACGGTGTCAGGGAGAAACCTGAGCTACACTGAGGTCAGAGTTCTGTTATCCAGACATATCCCTGCCTCCTCTGTTCTGACTCAATGCATTGTTTTATGGGAAATACTATACTGTGCTATGTAAGTACTCTTAGATAGTTTTAACATTTCCTCTGCTAAGGTCTCGGACAAAAGCCTTGTAATTTGAGAGACAAGGGGGCATCCAAAAATACTTGTGTGTGCATTTGGCAGCCAATCTATTTGCAAAGGGGTTTTGACTCCACTTTTAAGGAAGGTAAGGGCTTGAAACACTCACAGGATGCTTCGTTCTCCTGGTTTTAAACCAAATCTCTGTGTCATAGCTCTCCAGGTGCTAGCTGGGGTTGTACTGAAGGGACATCAACCTGGACTGGTAGAATCAGATGTTAAAAAAACATCTCCAGCCATTCCCCCTCTTCTCCCTGGACCATGGCTCAGTGAGCAGTGTCTCCTCCTTCGTCTCTTCTACTAGAAATCTCTCACCCTCATTCCAGGGGCAGAAGCAAAGGAGCTGTTTTTAACCTGAGGCATGCTCCTGGTGCCAGCCAGGGCCACTCTGCAAGCCCAGCACCTTCATGTAAAAGAATTTCAAAGCCAACAGAGCTAAAGCAAAACTGGTACTTTATAAGGATAACACATAATATATTATTTAGAAATATTAAGTAGTCAAAGCTCTTTGTGCTAATACTACATCATATGGTCTGTATATACAGTCAAAAGGACTGCACAGCTGGTTATTCACATGAACAGACTCATGTGTTCTTGTGTTCCCTCTGCAAACACATTTTTAGTCCTTTCCACTAAAACAGAGAAGAAAACTCCTATTTCTCTGTAACATAAGAGCAAAAAGTCTATAATAAAAATAGGTTAAAGAAGCATCAGAACTGAGTAAGAAATCTGGCTCTGAGTCACATCGTCTCTGAAGACTAATGCTGTTTTTACAGTCTTTAAAATGTACCAATATCTTTAGTGCCATCACAGACTTACAGATTGCTTCTTTCATTGACAGTAATGCAATCTTTTCTAAATATATGATGGAAATTAACTTCAGCCAAATAAATGGTAATGTACAAAGTGTATGTATGTCCAACATATGGAGCTCTGTTAGGGTGTTCTGGTGACAGGACAGCCGCGCCCTTTTATTATGGTTTACGATATTAGCAGTTGCTTAAAAGCATCAGTGAAATTGCACCCTTATGTTAGATATTTAGTTCCCTATTTTCCACTTTCTTTATGGATTCTGGTATGGTGAGTCATCTCCCAAAACCTGGCTTTTTCAGTCACATTTTGCTAGATCTCTGTTCAGCGAATGGACTTCTGATGGTGGAGTAAATCTGGAAAGCAAGAGGTAGCTTGTTCTTGGTGTCTGGTATGGTCTGATTCAGTTTCTGACTTTAATATTGAAAAGGTGTTATTTTTGGCTAAGGTAATCGTTACAACTGGTAATGGTGGTGGTGGTGGCTCTGAGCTGCCGTCAATACTGGTTCGTGTAGGGGAAAGAAAGTAAATTAGATGTTCTGGTGCGCTGGGGAAACGACCTTCTCTGGCTTTTTTTCGGCTCTGTCCGTGCCTCAGTCGCTGAGTCTGTCCTCACCCGACGGTGTGCCGTGACCCCACGAACCGCAGCGGGAGCTCGGGCCGCTCCTTGGCGGCGGCCAGGCCGCCTGTGCCAACATGGAGACCGGCCGTTCCTTCCCGAACCTGCCACACCCTGCTCGTACCTTCCAGTCACGTTCCAGCACAGAGAGCATCTTATTTCCCTTTTAAACGTAATTTTCCTTCTCCTCGTGAGACTACCACCTGCCAACCGCTCACAAGATGTCGGCCAATGAGGACACCCCAGCCCATGCTGGTGGTGCTGGCGCCGCAGGAACAGCGAGCCTGCGGGGAAGGCATTCCGAGCCGGGCAGGCAGGTTTTTTTTTTTTTTAGAAAGCAAGCAGAACTTCCATGTGGTGTTTCATTTCTCCGTGGAACCCTCTTTGAACCGACCAACACCCGCCTTCCAGACCAACACCCCCCCCCCGGCCCGACGGTCGCGCCTCAGGGTCCCTGAGGTGATCGTGGGCGGGGCGGAGTGCGCCGCTACTGGCGGCATTACGGCAGGAGGGGCGGGGCTGGGGGCGGGGCTTCTAACGTGGCGGCGGCTCAATAGGAGCGGGGCCGGGGGCGGGCCGGCCGGCCGGCCGGGCGGGAGGGAGGGAAGGAAGGGGGGCGGGCGGCGGCGCGGCTGGAAGGGCCGGGGCGGTTCTAGAAGCGCGGCGAGAGGGGCTGCGAGCTGCCGGGTGAGCCGGGCGGGGGGCTCGGGCGGGCCTGCTGGGAAGGAGCGTGAGGAGAGCGGTGAGTCCTGCCCGGCGGCAGGGCTGGGGGGGGCGGGTCGGGGTGGTCGTTAGGCTGAGGTGAGCCTTTGGGCAGGCGGGTGGGAGCTGACTGGAAATGGGGATCCAGCTTTGAAGTGCCGCGGTTCAACGCGGGGCTGGTCCCCGAAGAACGCGTTCTATGCCCCCTGGTCCCGGGTAACTCCCTCCGAGCAACACCCGCGGTTGGGTGCCTCGTTACTGGGTTGAACTGGTGGAGTGAGCAAATGGCAGCCTCGGGGGGTCCGTCCTGCCGACCCCCCGCTGGCTTCTGACGGGGGACTGCAGCTTGGCTGGGGGAGAAAGCCGAAAATGACCTTTCGGGGAAAAATCCCTGGGTTTCTGTAAGCACGTTGGAGGGGTCATCGTTAGGAAAAATGTGGAAGGGCTGATTCCCCTTTCTCCTTGCCCTCTGGGTTTAGAGATGACTGATATTACCACTTAGAAAGATTACTGTGTGTCAGCTGCATCAGCTCGCTGTGTGCGCTCTTCCAGCCTGCGGTAGGCTCCAGGTGCAGCAGACCGCGTCTTAACCCTCATAAAGGTGTTCAAAACCCACTTGTTCTACTCCTGTCTTGTTTTGTTTTAACCCGAGATTTGTTTTCCAAAAAAATGCTTGTCCTTATTTTGGTCGAAGCACGCAGATGTGCAGCTGGGCTGGGGTGATAAGCCAGGAGAGCGCAGACGGCCGGGTGTGCGAGGGGTACGGTGCGGTAATCGAAGCCTGCGTGGAAAAGGGTTGTGCAAACACAGCGGAGGGCAGGCTGGTGTGAAAGCTAAAGGCACTGTCTAGAGCGTTGTCAGAGCTCAGCTGGGGCACCATAGCTTGCTATGGCATAGTCATGCAAAACATGCTTTTGACCAGACAGGAATAATTTTATTTCAAGCACCGAAGAATGTCCTTATAACCTGGAAGCAAGGAGGAAAGAGGCTGTGTAAATAAAGACTATGTTTGGAGCTGTCTGGCTTTGTGGTGTTTGGTATTCCTAGCCAGTAATCACCCCTGTTCCTCAGTAGAAAGTACTGAAGGTAGGCTTTCCCAGAAGACATTTTTGTAACGTAACCTCTTGCCCTTTGATTTTATAGGTGCTCTGTGAGGGCAAAGCTGAGCTGAAAGGCCACAACAGCCATCCTCACCAGGGTAATACTTCAGCTTTCTGGCATTAAGGACCTAGGGCATAATCCTGCAGGTATGTTGTAAATATATATAGCAACCAGTAACTTCCACTCGTATTTTACAGGCAGAACGTTATTCTACAGTTGTAAATTGGCATTGCTATGACACTAACAGACAAGAATTTTGCTTCTTGCTTATGCCGTAATTTCTTGAGATTCAGTTTTTTAATGTAGCTAATCATACTCTGGGAAGCAGTGCAGGAAGTATGAGCCCAGAGTATGATTATGTATTTCAAAGACAGTAACAGCAGAGGGAGCATGATTTACCATTTAGTATAAGAAGTTTTTCAGTCTAGGTTTAAGTCAGGAATCCAGTCTGTTTATAATTTCCATGCTGTGCATATTGGCAAGCTTCCAAAGAAGCAAGCTGTAAACATAGATATTTTTCCTATGACTAGTTCTGATTTTTGTGTATGGTTTTCTGTATGTCTGAGAAATGAGAATGTGCACTATGGTAGGGGGCACATTCTAGGGTGATCTTAGTCAATGCCCGCACCTCTGAGATAATGTCTGATTTTAATTAAATTGCTGATATTAATTGAAAGAAACAGTTCACTGACAGTAGACATTTTTATATTAAAAAAACCCCTTCTTTTTGAACAGGAAGATTTTTTTAATGCGATATGAGCATATGGAAGGTTATGTTAAGTATCATGATGTACTAAAATTACAGGCTTTGCACAGTGAAGTGCACTCTAAATTCTGATGCTGAAAAATAAGCTCTAGTGGAAAAAGAGCATGCAGTCTTGCTGTCTTTGCTAACAGTGTGGGATTTGACTCTAGGCCGCTTCATAGGGGATGAGCTTGCAGATGCTGCAGAGTAAGATGCAGGCAGATTTGCTGTGCCTTAGACTAGCATGAATTTTCTTGCCTGCTGGAGTGCGGAAGAAATATTCTTTGCTATGGTTTTAAAAAAAACTGTTGGGAGCTAATCAAGATGATTATCGTTTCTAAGGTTATTATTATAATGAAGGATAACACAAGCCATTCTATATTAGAAGAAATGCATGCAGTTTTGCATGAATGTGCTGTATCCTTGTTAATGCGTGCAAATGAACAGCTTTTCCTCCTTTTCTTTTGGCTTGCCTTAAAAAACCGAGGCAATTGTGTTGTATTATTTGCAAGGCAGTTATAATTATTTTCAGATGCACATTAAACCCTTTGGCAAGAAAGGTAGTGATGCTGACTTAAGCTGCTTTGAGCAGTAAATCCAATGTGTACTGGAGGAAGGGGCTGGGAAGCAGTTATGTGATGATGAGGAGAGAAGAGAACTCGCTGGTGAAGAGGCACCTAATATTGAAAGGGAGCAATGCCTTTTGTGTCTCCCTGTGTATGACTGAGAGCTAGCTATTTGTAGCAAGGTAACTGCATGTTGCACCGGCAGTGTCGTGAAACCTGACATGAGGTTCAAGATACGACAGTGCAGTCTGGGTAGGGCACTGACAGGCGTTTAAATCCAAAGCTCTTTGGATCAGAGGAGTGGTTGAACGTTGGAGTATCTGAGTTAATGTGGAGAATGAATTTTGGCCCTGAACTACTTTTTTCAAAGTCTTCAGCCAGTGGTGAGGGTTTGCTTCCTTAGGATAAAATTAATAAGTTTCCGTAGTATTTAATAATTTTTAAATAGTTTTATAGGTGCCATCATGTGCCAGGCATCTTCTGGCTAACGTGTCAGACTAATCTGCAAGACTTGAAATACTGCTACAAGCTGGATGGTTTTTATGGCTGCTTTTCTTATAAAGATATTGAGAGAAGCTCTGCCTTGGCAACATCCTGAAAATCTGTTTACAATTCAGACCATCTTTTGGCTCTAAATAAGTATGTAAGCAATCTTGCAGTTTTTCTGTTTGTACCATTTTCCACTTAAATATAATTAGCTTTGTCTATGGCCATCAATACTGATAGCAAGTTGTTGCCTTCTTTTGAAGCTCCATTGTTTGTGGAGGGGAAAGGTGATGAAGCCAGCTGCACAGTCAGTTCAGTACTTCTTGCTGTGTCTGCAAGCAATAAGACAGTGGGTGGAAAGTACTGGCATTTGGAGAAGTCGCAAACAGACCTGTCTCATCCAAGAGTCCAACCTCAAATTGCTGTTTGAGGATGGACCGTTTTTCAGAGCCTGGCATGTGGGCCTCAACTGTATATGGACCAAGAACCAAGCTGTGGCCTGAGGTGACTTTGAAGTAGTGATTTGCTTGTTAGATTTCACCATGATACTTTAAATTTAGATGCATGTGGAAGCAGCTGCTTTAGCAGTGATTTTTCAGGTGTCTTTAATAGCATAGGCAAGCACAGAAGAGGAGACAGGCTGTAACCCTTACTTGTGTCATCAGCCTGTAAGTTGTTGCATTGGGATGGTTTAGAAAAATGATACATTAATCAGATTTTGACAGTATCTAGTTGTGATACTTTGTCTTACAAAATTTATTCCCCTGTAGCAAAGTGTGGGTCTGTAAGAATAGAACCGAACTAGGGAACAGTAGTCTACCTTAATTGCTTGGAAGAAACCATTGCAGCATGGGCTGGAAAAACCCCCACAAACCAACAAAAACAACCCCCCCAAAAAACCCCAACCCAAAACCAAACCAAAAACCTGGAAGAAACAGAAAAAATAGAACTGATATGAGTAATTAAAATTTGTCATGAAGGAAATGTATAGCAGAGAATGTCCGATGACCTAAGATACTGACAGAGCAGTGATTTCTGCTGTGATCTGAGCTCAGTATTGGTAACATTCTGAAGCAGTGAGTTGGCAGTCTGCTGACCAGTGATGGTATGCAGGTTTTTGACTCTGATTTCGTATGGATCAGTGAAGTACTGCACCCTTAGTGCTCTCTTTTCACTTTTGATCTGTCTGTTACATTTTATACCTGGTTTAGCTGTGAGGTAATGTCATCTGCGTTTTATGTACTGGGAACTGAAATATAGACTTAGAAAGAAATGCGTTCACAGGAGCTGAAATTAACCCTGTGAAATGTTCCCCCTCCCGTGCCTAGTCTTTGGAAAGAGAGGTGACTTTGCTGGCAGCAGTTTAGAGCAGCTAAATTACACCCCAGTTCTATACCTCTTCTGGAGAAGCCTGATAGGAAAGGGAGTGCTGTCATGTCTAAGTGGTGGAGTGGAAGAATACTGTGGGTTTTTTCCAGAGTTCATGTGATCAAAATTAGAGTTCACAATACAGCAGGAGTAACACTGGCCTGATTTGCCATAATAAGCAACAATAAGGGGTATGACTTTTATTCTTTAAATTTTACAGACCGGTCTTAGGTTGGTTCTGCTTAGTTTAATTCTTCTGCATGAGAAGTCTGTGCAAATTTGGAGCCTGGATGAAGGACTCGCTTTTGTCAGTCCCTGTTTTTAGTTAGCCTGTCAGGCAATTGAAGGGTTTATTCTGACTTGTTTTGTTCTTCTGAGCACACCCTCATCTGGGAATGAAAACTGACATCAGGAGTGAATGATCAGCCATGAGACAGGTAATTGAAGATGCAAGTTGCACTATTGTGTGTGCTGCTACTATTACATTTGTAAAAAAAGCTGCAGAATGCAAATCAAGTCCCCCTATACACCGTTGTGCCAACTGAATGGTACTTGTTGAGGCTTTTTGGTGGGGTGAGGGGAGAGGGGTTCATGTTTTTAGGGCCTCTAGCTTCAGCATATGTGGGTAGATGTGCTGCCTCCTGTCTAAAGGAAGGCTCTGTGAGGGTCCTGCTCTTGTTCTGTGGTGTACAATGGAGACCGCAGCCTATCAGTTTGATCAGAAGTGGGAGTCCTAAAGGGACTGGATGAGTAATAAGTATTTCTTTCCTCTTCTGACCTGAAAAAAGTCCTCCCTTTGGCTTGTGTGGGAGCTGGCTTGAATCCCCCATGACTGGTTATGAAATTCAGAGTGGGTGAGAAACTGATAACCCTGGTAGATGTGCAAACAGCTTTTCTTTTATAGGTCAGGTCCATGTTTTTATATCTTCTTGATTAAGAATTTTTAGAAAGCTTAATTAATCCAGTCTAACTTGTGGAGAAAAATTCCTTCCTGTCTATTTTGTCTGTAAGAACCTCTTTTCCCTCTGCCAGTGCTCTCTGAAGTCTGACAGCACTCTTTCCAGTGGGAGCAATGATTCATTGAGGTCTCACACTCTAAAGAAGTAAAGTGTTTGTACAATATCCATTTCATTAGCTTTTTAGCTCTGCTGGCTGGGCATATTTCAGGGAAGGAAAGGAGCAAAACTTTAAATATGTGTTACTGTATGCAGAGAAGCTCAGTTCTATCGGTGTTGCTGGAACAGCTTCTCACTGTGGTGAGAACTGCCTTTTAGGTAAGGCAGTGGTGTAAGTGCTCATCTCCTACGTACACATGGCCTCAGGATCCCTGTGCTGATGGCACCTGAGGTAGCCTGACAAGCCAGGGCAGTACGCTTCTCGTCCTGGGCTGTCTTACAGCACTAGCTCAGGACAGTGTGAACTGCCTGCTCTCAGTTCCTGCATGGGGGGGTTCTTGTAGCCCAAGGCTGAACTGAGCCCAGTGGCTCTGCTCAAGCCGTCTCCATCTGTTGCAGAGGAATGTTGCTATTCTCATTTAAATAAAAGGAGATCTTAAATTCACCTGTCCAGTAAGATGTCTTTGTCATTTGAGGATGCTGTTGAAAAAAAGCCAAGAATGTAGGCAGTATTTGTGTTACAAAGACTTCTTATCTGGCATTTCTATGCAACTAAGTTCTTCCGTTCTCTGAATAAAACACGCTGGCTTTATAAACATTTGTCTCAGTTATTGAGGTAGGAGTTGCTAATGTCCCTTCTGCCTCTCTTACCCTCTTTGTTAGCAGATGGTTTAGCTATGGTGAGGTGGGCATGCATACGTGTGTGTGCACACATGCTCGTGCTGTCCAAGAATGTGGTTATAACATTATGTTCAGCCTCCTGTAATTCACTATTTGTGCTGGTTTTCTGAGTAACAGCTGTGAAAAGAATGTGTATAAACAATTTAAAAACCCTGCAGCCAGGTGTCCTGCTTGTTCAAGCAAGAGCTGATTTCTCTGTTTACTGAGGTTTCTGTTTATTGACTCAAGTAAATCTGAGTGGGATGGTAAAGCTGTTAAAGATCTGCTATAAAGACAAGCTGCTAGCTGTAGTAAGTGTTCTTCTTGGCAGATATCCTCAGCCATGAGAGAACATGGTGGGGAGGTGCAGGGCGGAGAATGTAGAATGGTGTTGTTTTAACTGGAAAATTCCCTTGTAATTGTTTTGCCAGGCTTTGTGTAGTGCATCCAAAAAACCACTCCATGAAATGACAACAGACTATGCAGATGGACAGTTGTGTCTTAATATATCCAAATTAATGTACTTCCCAAGTGCTCTTGCCTTGCTGTGCTTTCTGCTACATCACTTATTGTGGCTTTTAGTATTGGCAGACCTCCGCATGGTACTATTCATTCAGCTTTACTCAATTCTCAGATTACCCATGTACTAGTTCTGAACTAACTTAAACAAGCATTTTGGGAATATGTGGTTTGCAGGGGGGTGAGAAACAGAAGAGGGAAAGGAGAAGACTTATTATGATGCTGTGAGACACTTTCCTGCTTAGTCATGCTTGCAAACTTGTGGTAAATGTTTCTGATTCCTCATGTAGTCTTTTAAAGCAATCAAAAGAATAATTTAAAAACAGTCATCTTGGCATGCGATAATACATAGCAGAGAACAGAGCTATTTCTAATGTTTGAAGTGATGACAGTACCACTGATGGTGTGTTTTGTGTTTATGTCCATGGCACCGGTGAGGTCAACTGAGGGTGAGGGCTTCTATCATGCTGTGGGCTTGAAAATCCCAGAAGGAAAGGGCAATATCCACCTTTCACCTTCTATCTCATGTTGTGCAGACAGATATGTGGAGCCCAAGGGAATAATGAGCTAGAGTTGTTCCAGAATTATCTTATTTTAATACCTTCCCACTTGCTGCATTGCTTGAAAATTAGGATATTCCATGTATTTTCCCTTCCCTTCATCCCCTTTTCTCATCAGATTTAAGTGATTCCATTTTGCCCCAAATAGCTGCAAGTTGTTTACTGTATTTGGAGTAACAGTGGGTTGCAAGCGGTCATTTCCAGCTGCCAGTTTACCCAGTTACAACAGGTAGGAAAAAAAAAAATTGCTTCTTGAATTAAGGTGAACAGTTGTCATCTTCCTTCTGACACCGTGTGCATGGGTGTTACACGAGAGCTCAGTGTTTGCTGAGCTGCAGTACTCGTATGTGAGGGCCGACTGTGGTGGCTGTTCTTGCTTAGTGAACAGGCAGCTCTGGAGTGAGCTGTGAGCTGATTCAAGTGCAGTACAGGCTCCTCATAAATTCCCTGGAAGAGGCAGTCCTGGCCATCAGATCTACCAGGAGAATTACCGCTTCCAGGAGGCTCTTTTGTACAGACCTTGCATCCCTTACTTCACTTGTCTGCTACCTTGTCTGCCTGTCTGCTCAGACTGGCTTTCCCTCCCATGTCCTCAGTGAGCTGTGTTCTTAGAAATGTAACAGTCTGCTTTCAGCCTCCATCTCAAGGGGCTGGGTTTCGAAGCTGGCACAGCCTTTGAAATACAGAAGTCTTAAGGGCTGTGCCCAGAGGCCAATATGCTGGGATGATGCATCTTGAATAAGCAGAGTTGGAAATTTCACTTTCAACTTTTCCAACCATCGCTGCCACTTCCACAGTACAAAAGGCTATATTTCTTTATTTGTCTTTCTCACTATTTGTATTTCTAGACAGTTTTTATATAACTGAGTTTCACAGCATGCTACAAGTCTGACCATTTAATATAGACTTTTATTATTATTGGAATATAAAACAACTCTGTATACTCTCCTATTTTCCAGCTATAATTATGCATGAAGTGGAAGGCATTGAGCTGTCCTTGCAGAAGATCTTGTCACTGTCTCGGTGGACAAATACATTGCTTCCACATCTGTTGTGTGGGCCTTCCATGGACTGCAGTCTCTTCCATGTAAATCTGAAAGAGTATACCAGATAGCATTTGAGACTTAAGTAACAGCTCCTGTGGTTGAAGAAGACTTTTTTTCAAGCTTCACTGATTAGAATTCAGTATTTAAAGATCTAAATAATTTTCATGACGGTGAAATGACTGAAGATTAATGCCTTGGGGTTTTTTCTTACAAAGAATTTAATAATTTTTACTCCTCATTTTCCTTTTAATTTGTTACAGGTTTGAGCTATCTGGAAGATGAAGCCCTGGCTGCAGTTGGTTTTCTATACCTGTATTTTCTTGATCTGGCACACAGAAGCGGAGTTCTTCACCTCCATAGGTAGCAAAAGAACATATGCACAATGTTGTGATGTAGTTAATGTGATGGCCAAAGCTGTTAAGGTTTACAATTGAAGCATATGGCTTTCTTCATATGGCTCTATCAAGCACTGTCCACATTAGGAAAAGCTACTCTTCTGCAATCTTGATGCTATTCTGCATTGCAAGTCTTGCATAGTGCAATTTGTTTGCAGTTGGGTAGCTTAGCACACTGTGACCAACATGATGCAAGATTCTCTGAGGGCCCTGTCAGTAAAATAAGACAGTGCCTGTGTTTTATTAAGAATTGTGCACCTGTTGTCATCTTGAACACAGCCCGAACCTTATGCTAAAAAGCTTAGTCCTGAATTTATGATTTATGAAAAGAATGTAAGTGATAAAGATGTGAAATATTTTCTTTCACAGAACCTGAAATCTCCTGACTGCTCAAAAAGCTGGAGTCAGGTGTTGGAAGGAAAATTTAATATCCTCCTTACCTTATGTGTGTTTTGTAAGATCTGAGTAAATCCTGAAGAATTCACATTGTTATAAGTCCTGAAAATAAATTTATTTTTATGACAACTTAGTTCTTGTATTCTAATAGCTGTGATACAGCCGTGTGTATCATAGCTGTGTACAGCCATGAGCTCAGTGGAGCTATGTTTCTGAATGATAAAACTCAACACTCTCAATGGTTTATTTTGCACCATGGTGTGGAACTGCTCAGCCAGAGTAAGGCAGAGTGGTGTTTCACTACCAAACTCCAGCACATGCTCCTGTGCTCTGGAGTTGGCTAAACAGTATTTAACTACATGTGTATTATTTGGTTCTCTTTTTTTCCCCTAAGTAGCTTTTTGTATAAAGTTACTGTGAAGGATCACCTTTTCTTTACACTTACTATTTCTGAACCTTTCCTAACTGAAAATAGCATAGCCTGCTGACTTCCATCTGTTTAATCATGCCTCATTAATAATTACTTCGGAATGCTGAAACTAAAGCTGTGGCTGCATTTATAAATCTCATCCGGTCTTTCAGTGTTTCGTCTTTGAAAAGTTTGTCATAGCAATTAGGATTGACATGCTAGCAATTTCCACTAATGCTAATCAGGAGAGAGTGTGTGTGTCAGTCTATAAACATTAGTCTGAAATTCCTCTGTACTTAATGTTAGGTTGTGTTTCCACAGTTACCCATATTGAAAAGCTGTAATCTTAAGTGATGCCAGTGGTTAGACTAATAATTTATTAGTGTGACGTAATCTGTATACATATGTAGAACAGATGCTTTGGCAACTGTTTGGATCTTTTGTTGCTTTTGACTCAGTAGCTGTATTAATGTCAAACCATTCTTTTGATTGTTTTGCATATAATTGTAATACTAAAAGTAACTCAGAGGCAGTGGAAGGGTCGCAGCAAAGCTACATGAGCCACTGAAGTTGGGATTTTAAAAGCCCCTTGAAGCATTTGAATGCCAGACCTGTATGTATAATAGCTTTTGTGGTTTATAGGCATTGAAGTGCATGCCCTTAATTTGTCTGTTCTTTGTGGTGGTTTTAATAGCCCTAGAGCATCTGAGGTCTGCGTTCTGTGCTGTTGGAAATTGTTACATTTTTAGGTCTGATTAATATTTGCTCATACTCTGTTTTTAGGTCAGATGACAGACCTGATTTATGCGGAGAAAGACTTGGTACAATCTTTAAAGGAGTATATCCGAGCAGAAGAGAACAAGCTCTCTCAGATTAAAAGGTAGGGGGAGACGTTTGCATAATGGAGAGTGACAAAATGGCTTATCTGTGTTCAATTAAACCGCACCTCTCTGTCACCACGCCTTGCTGCTAGATCTTGTTAGTATTTCCTCAATAGGTAATCGCAGTGAGACCATAGGTACTAAATTGGCTGTAACTTATTCCCATGAACCTGCAGAGAGGGGGTCCTGCTTCAGATATTGTCTAGAAACTTGTCTGCTAGGCACTTCCCACTTTCCCTTGTCCTTGTACCATCACAATGCTTCTGTGGAGAAGACACTACTCATGTCAGAGGAGTCTTGTCCATGTGAGTTAAATGCCTTTGAGTGCCAGTGCTCTGTGCTACCTGTTGTTTCCTGGCATCAGCACTGCTTACAATGGCAAAGTGTGCCAGCTGTGTTGTTTAGAGGAGCGCACACAAAATCCCTGCCTTCCTTCCTGTGTTGGCTTTGCCCTCAGGGACAGCTTTCCTGCCTTGTTCTCTTCAGTTGCCGACCTGGCTACAGCACATCTCGGACGTTATCACGATTGCTTAGTTCACTCGAAAGGCTCTTGCTGACAACTGATGTTTTCTGTGTCCCTTAGGAAGACTGCTAATACTCATCTAGCTGAAAGTAATATCTAATAGGGTGTGACACTAGAATAGTCTAAATGAGGTCCAGGTTCAGAAGAGCTGAGTGCCTCTAAATAGAGCCATGTTTTCCAAAAAATTTCTGAACTCCAGGCTATATGTGGCAGTTTGATCTCCCTTTGGGGATATAGGGTGGGGATAGGGCTATGGAGTAGTGAAATGATGGGAACTCCTTGTCATTTGTATACACAAATGTTCATTTCTTGAAAAGCTGCCCTTTTGAAGAAAAGCAGTCTCCTCTTCAAGTATTGTTAAAGAGAATGTCAGTTCAATCTATGTATAAACTGGTGGTCTTTCAAAAAAAGAAGTCTTTTTTCATGGACTGACATATATAAGTTTTTTTTTCATGTGTTAAATTTTCAGTTGACTCATATTTTGGTGTATTTGTAAGCAAGATATTCTGCCACTGTGTTAATATTTGAGCCCTCATGCCCTGCTCATGTTTGAGGCATATACTTTGTAACAGAGGTACTAGATTTTATCATTTGAATATGATAACACTTTTCAGCACTCTGTCTATTAGTTCCAGAGATACGTTTATGATTCAAAAGCACATTGTGATGTGTGTAAAGAGACTAGAACTTGACAGTATTTACTACCTTGCAAAACGTGTATTAGAAGTAGTGAAAGTCTAAATTAAAAAGAGGGTGCAGGTGAGACTGACTTTAATATGTTGTTAATCTGATATCCTTGCAAAGGATCTCAGAAAAGCCATCTTTTGTTCTATTGCAACATCATAGTATAGGGAAGCCAGGTGGTCTGACAATTTTTACCTGTGTTTACATAAAGTTGTTTGTAACCATAGTTCATTCATGGCTTACTGAGTTTGAGATTACAGGCTCAAAGGGAATTTCTTATGTTCAGTTATTAGCATCTCTCAGCAAATTTTCTTCCTATTAATTACTGGAGAGAGGAACACACATCTTGGCCAGATGCTTGTGTTAAGGGATAATATGAAGGGCAACAGAAGAAATTCTCACTGTAGCATCAGCAATGTAGTTGGCAGTTCAACTATACTGGAACACAGAGGATGAAGTTTCCCACTACTGCTTTGAAGTTCACCAACAGTGCAATCTAGGTGACTCACAGCACTGCCACCGTACTGTCTGAGGGTTTCCAGTCTGAAAATCAAAGCTTATGGTTTAGTTTCCATAAAGCTAAAAAGCTCTTGGAGTTTTATTTGTGCTTGTATTTTTACTAAGACATAGATAAATGACACTCACAGTGATTGTGTACTATATATTGTTATTTTCTGAAGTGCAGTATGCTGAAAATTGATGGCTAAGACTCATTGAAAATGAGACGCATGCTTACTGGAGTAAGGCTTAAAATAGTAAGCAGGGAGACAAATCCTTTTAAAAGAAAGACTACTGTAATTAAAAAAAAATCAGTTGTACTTCACTTTAGCCTTGTGAAGTTGAAAGCTTGAAAGCTGGTTATGATGGCAAAAGCAGCAATAAATTGATTCTAGCTGTGTAATTAGAATGACTTAAGAAGGAAGACATGCATTCATAAATTGTTCTCAGACTGAGGCATATGATTCTCGTTCCAGCTGGGCTGAAAAAATGGATGTACTGACTAGCAAATCAGCCTCTGATCCAGAAGGGTATCTGGCACATCCTGTAAATGCATATAAGCTGGTGAAGCGTTTAAATACTGACTGGCTGGAATTGGAAAACCTAGTTCTTCAGGATACAACAAATGGTAAGGAGTTACAGGGGAGAGGATATCAGGAGGTAGCCTTACAGCACAGTTGCTTATCCTTCTTATATTCTGGAAAGCTGGAAACTCAGCTGTGGTTCAAATATTACTGCTAAGTTTGTTTGAAACAAACTAATGACTGGCCTCTTATTTACTGGTTACCCAAGTGCATGAAACTTGCCACTGAAACACATCTCAGGGAAGACTCAAAGAAACTGTTATCTGTCTTAGGCCTGTTACATTTTGTTTAGTTTGTGCTGCTTGGGGAAAAGGGGCGAAGAGGATATACCAAAGTTGTCACCTGTGTTGGCAGCTATTGTTTTACGTCTAATCTTTAGCTTCATGTTCCTTTATATAAAAACTTACTCATCTGCTTTCTCAGTCTGCTGCTTCTCTTGGTGATCACTGTTTTTTGACCATGTTGATCAGTAGATAAGATTTAAGAATCAAAATGAGACCCATACTGAACTGGTGAAGGAATTCATATCAGCCCCAGCATTAACAGTTGGCAGATGTTATAGTCAGTCTGTTGATAACAGGATAACATACAATTGCTACTTGTAAACCTATCCTTCTAAATCAAATATTTCCAGTACTAATCTTTGGGTTTGCATCATTTTGTCAAAGTATCTGCCTGAATTTGCTTCCATAGCTTTTCTTTTAAATATGGGTTTATTTTTACTGGCCTCCTTGAAAGTAAGGGAGAAGAGGCTATGTTTTTCAGGCAGAATGCTGCATGTTTTCCCTTTCTACTCTGCATATGCTAAAGTTTAGGTACTTGGAAGCTTTTTCCAGCCAAGATTTTTCTATTGCCTTTTGGAACAGGCATCCTAGATGGAAATAAAATACTCAATTCTATTGAGTACTTCTGTCATTAATTCTTTTTCTAAAGGCTTCCTTTTCCAGTTCTGCTTGCTGCATGACTGGAAAAGGCTGGGTTGTCTTCCTTCATTTGATTGCCCCCACTTCTACCCAACCAGCCTGCTGTGTAACCTTGATATGTTTATGTAGTGCATTTAATTTTACTTCTAAATGTCACCTGGTTTACTTGTCAGGTTTAAAAGCCTCTTATTGAGTCAGGTCCTACCCCTACTGAGGGGATCCTGGATCAGGGTCTTTGTCCCTTGAGCTGAGATTTGAAAAGCACTTATGGCTTTACAGGTTGGAGTAAAGAGTCTGAAATAGTTGTCCAGTACTATGATCTGCAGTTGTCTCTGTGGATATTGCAAGAGAACTGATGAAAGCTATTAAGTTTTCATGCTAGAAAAAGAAATTACAGGAAAATGAAGGTCATTAGATTCACGTTGTACTTCAGTAATTGTGTGGCACAAGACTGAGAGGCTTAGTTATTTATCCTTTATCTTTTGCTTGTGAGCTGTATTTTTTAAAATGGGATAGAAAAAAATGCTTTTATAATTTGAGAGCCTAGTAAGAGGCTTTAAATCTGTATTATTTGAATCTCAATTCCCAAAACAAAGCAGATGTTTCATCTTCTGTGTTAATCTGGTACTGATATTTATTCAAACTCTGGAAGTAACGTCTTTCCCTTTTACTGCAAAGGCTTTATTGCAAATCTTACAATTCAGCGTCAGTTTTTTCCAACTGAAGAAGATGAGACTGGAGCTGCGAAGGCTCTGATGCGCCTGCAGGACACATACAAACTGGATCCTGAAACTCTCTCTCGAGGAAACTTACCAGGTAAGTGCACAAAGGTCTTATCTCCTTTAAAAGGAAGTAGTAACATCCTCAAACTCTCTCCAAAAGTCCTTTTTCAGTAGTGAGGAAGGACCATGGTGCTGAGAGTCCATGTGGCCTAGATGTTTGAGGACATATCTACTTTGGCACTTTGAGAACACCCTTGAGGTTGTTCCTGCCCAAGCCAAGGCGCCGTGGTCTGCAGTGACCAGCTCAAGTAGCTTTTTTAAATTAGTATTATTTTAAAAGAAAATGCTGGGGTTTGTTTTGGATTTTTTATATAATCGCTATACCAAAGCAACGAAGGATGACATACTTTCTTGTGCTGGTTACTGTGTAAGCAAATACTGTGGGTACTTCCTGTCCCCTATAACTTACGATCCAAGGGAGGGAGCTGCTGTGTAATTCTTTGCTCTGATGGCTCTTACAAAGCTTGGCTCTGTTGTTGTTTGCTATGGTCTTCCAGTAAGGCTTTGGTTGAATCACTTTGCTTGTGTTCCTTCTGTGAAATGAGGACTAACAGCTTTTGCCACAGATGTTTTGGAAGGTATGTAGATATATTGGAATTTTGCAGTGTTTGGGCAGCTGAGTCCTGATAAACGTTTGCTGCTGCTGCTTATGAGAGACTTCCTGAAACAGGTTATGGTTGCTAGCAGCACGCTGTTTACAAACTGAATAGGCTTCATAGAGTGTGGGCAGATGAGCTGACAAAACAGTTTATTTATTATATGTAGGTTATTAACAATGAACTTAAAATTAACTCTTATCTGTGCATCTGCTGGGCTGGAGCAACCGGAAATTAGAGCACAGTTACAGTCAAATGGATACCCAGATTGTCTAAATTGTGCATAAGCAGGCTGATGGTTAATATACATCTCCAGTAAACAGCAAACAAGCTAGCTCTGCATATAGTCAGTTTCTCTGATCATCTAACAGTGTTAACTTGTAGGTTGTGTAAAATCTGTTAAGCTGTCAGTCTGCTGTGCTTTTGTCTACAACAGAAAACACAATAGTTTAATGCTAATTTCTGCATTAAACTTCTCTTGGTTTCTGAAGGAATTAATGCCACAGAATTATGATATAATGTAATCTTTAATCTGAAGATGATCAGTTTGGTACAGAACCTAAAATATTGTCTAAGTGTTGTCTTCAGAAGCCTTTGTGGATGATAGAAGTGTGTATTTATAGATACTCCTCAATGTGCCCCATGTGTTTGAAGGCAAAGATGCTTCTGTGTGGATTACTTAAAGCTATCTTTTTTGTTTTAGGAACAAAATATAGATCATCTTTGACAGTAGGTGACTGCTTTGGTATGGGGAAGACTGCTTACAATGATGGAGACTACTATCACACAGTACTGTGGATGGAACAAGCTTTAAAACAACACGATGAGGGGGAGGATACAACAGTCAGCAAAGTGGAGATCCTAGATTATCTCAGCTATGCTGTTTTCCAGTTTGGGGATTTACACAGAGCCATGGAACTTACTAGACGTCTGATATCCCTTGGTAAGAACAAAAACCCTGCTATTCTAGTGTTGGGGAGTGTTGCCAGCAACAGAGCCAAGAACAGTCATGGCCCATACATATTGGTGAGCTGACTGGAAAGATATCCTGCCAGATGACTTGTAATAAACATGTGTCCTGGAAAAAAAAAGTCTACTTGTACATGAAGTATCTTTAACGAGATATCTTATAGTCCATGCTGTTATTACCCAGTGACCAAATATATGTGTGACTGCAGTACCTGTGTGCTTTGCTTCAGTGTACTGAGATGTTGTGTTTGGTAATGGTTAAAGCCTGGGTTGTCTCAAGTGGACATCAAGGCTACCACAGACTTAGGCAGATCTGTAAAGTCCTACTGACTTCACACATATTCCTCTTTATTCCTCAGTGCAGGTACTTTTTGATGCCAGAAGAATACTTTGCCTGAGAACTTGAAGTATTTATTTCTGAATATTCAGAACAGATTGAGTTTCTCAAAGCCTCCTTTTAACTCTGGTCTGTTTCTAGCTTTCTCTTGAGTAAGCAGATAAGCATTGCTTCTTATCCAACTTTGCCTACTTCGTGCACTGTAAAGGCTTATCCTCTCCAATTAGAATTAACACCTACTGCATTATGTATTTGTATGTTTTTTTAATCAGCTGTGGTTCTTAGTTTAGATGTTAGCAGCATCCTGAGAGTGGGTAAAGCCTTGCTATTGAAAAATATCTATCAGTCTAATTTCTGCAGACACTGGAATTAATAGATTAAAATTTACGAGAATATGAATATGTATTGAATCTAGCTCCCTTTGCCATAGTATGGTCTAGCACTGATAGCAGAATGCAAATCCTTACCAGCACCAAACAGTGGAACAGACTTGGCAGTCCCTTCTGGGAGCAGCAACTTCCTCTGCTCTGGGCTTAGCTTCCTTATCTGGCCACTTTTAGCCTATGCTTTAATGAGTGATTACTTCTGTGGCCTTCTGGGTTAGTTAACTAAGAGAAATACAATAAGCTTGGGAGGGTCAGAAGGGAAAGGAACTGTTCTAGGTGCTCATGTCTAGAAACACTCGTGGTGAACAGGGAGTTGTTCCTTCTTAGTTATGCTGGGTAAAGATCTATTGATGATGTTTATTGATTCATATTTACTTCATTAATAAATCACTAATGATAGGTCCAATGATGCTAGTGATCCAGGATACCTCCCATATAAACCTGTTACAAATATTTAGAGATGGATGCTGTAGCTGTTAAGTGGCAATGCATACCTCTGAGCTTCCCAACTTTGGAGGAAGTCTTTGGGACTGAAGTCTGTGGCTGGGACTCCACTGCAGTCCTTGGTTAAAGCATGCTTGTGCAGTGCAGATGAGGAGCATGGTGGAGAGGAGGGGTGCCACAAGTAGACTAGCTTGATCTCTGCTGATGAGCTCTATGATCTGCTTATCTTGGGTAGAACTGAGCATAAAAGTTGAGAGAAAAGGAAGAACGTGAAGACCAAAAACTCCTACTCTTTTTTCCTGAAATGCAAGTTTTGTGATAGGTTCTTCCAGAAACAAGTCTTTCACAGACTATGCCTACCATCCCTCTGTGGAGATGAAGTTCCCAGTGCTGGTTTTCAGTCCAGACTGGAGACAATGTCTTTGGTTGCCTGATAATGTTTTATGAAGGGGAGAATTATTGCTGTGTCTTGATACAAAGACTTGTATTAACAGTTCCTGAGATTGCATAAATCACTGGTTCTGTCTGTGTTTTCTCTCAATGAAGACAGTACTCATGAGAGAGCAGGCAGTAATCTGCGGTACTTTGAGAAGTTGCTAGAGAAGGAGAGAGAGGAGGAGGAGAAAGAGAAATCAATAAACAAGACCATGACAACGACAGAACCAGTGGTGCAAGGTGGTGCTTATGAGAGGCCTCTCGACTACTTGCCGGAGCGTGACATCTATGAGGCCCTTTGCAGAGGTGAAGGGGTAAAAATGGTAAGGGAAAGGCAAGAATGTCCTGACTACGCTGCCTTTGCATAAGGGTGATCAAGCTTGCTGGGAGGTGTTAATTTTTCCCTTCTGTGAAACTGGTTTTTTAAGAAAAAATTAAATGTAGTTCTGTCCAGGCTGAGATTTTTACCTTATGTCTTGGCCTCTCTATCTTTAGATGTTAATCCTAGACAGAAAACCAGCTCTCAACTGTGCCTTTTAAAGGTTGTTGAAAATTGATTCTCTGCAGTCTGTCTACTCAGCCATTTGAAATGCCAGCTGTACTGATATACTAGGAGGCCTTTTCCACTGAGCTGGTTATGCTTTGCCACACTTACAGAATCACATTATTCCTTCCCTTTTGCATCTTAAAGACATGTCCTTCTGGGGTGACTATTTTGACCAACCAGTCTCCAGTACCTCTCAACAAACATGGCTTTAACTCTCAGTGGAGGGAAAGGAATCTGTTTATTCCATCTGCATAGTCTTAATGATAAGAGCCAGACTTCTTTTTTACAGCTAGCTATTTGTGTAGTTATTTGCTTAATCTGTAACGTATTATGGTTTAACTCTCCTAAAGGATAGTGTTTCAGATGTTACTCAGTGATATCTTGAGTGGCATCTTGGCTTTTTTATTTGCAGCAAACTACAGAATCATTCATGCTTACCTCTTAAATTTGCTAGTCAGCTGATGGCTTTTCCAGTGTTTGTGGAATGAACCCCGTTTTGTTTTGTCTTGCCTGTTTTAAGTTCATGAAAAGTGGTTGCACAAACAATGTTTTGTTTGGTGTTTTGTTTCAGACACCTCGAAGACAGAAAAGGCTGTTTTGTAGGTACCATGATGGAAACAGAAACCCTCACCTGCTCATAGCTCCCTTTAAGGAAGAAGATGAATGGGATAGCCCTCATATTGTACGATATTATGATGTCATGTCTGATGAAGAAATTGAGAAAATTAAACAACTAGCTAAGCCAAGGGTAAGTTTCCCCTCTTCCATCTCACTAATGACTGCTAATTCCACGCTTTAATCTCTATTGGCAAAGACTAGGCAAAGGATTTGAAAGATTTGGTTTCATACTACAGATGATACACTGCAGCTGTGAGCCTAAGGGGAACGATTTCGAAACTGCCTGGTGATGTAGGACCATAAAGCCCAGGCTCCTGAAGGTATTTATGCATTGTTGCACTTAATTATGCAAAGTTCTCAGTAAATGGCTTAACCTTTTAGGAAACTAGGGACTAGACCTGAAAAGGTAGATGACTGACTGGCTTAGAGTGATAGGACTGGGTGTCCAATATACCTTAAGTCTGCCTTTTGAAATGGAGCCAAACTACAAAGCAAAACTAAAAAAGCCCAAATCTGAACAGAAGTGGGAAGAAACAATGGGGTATTTTTTTTTAAGCTATACTAGAAGCACATCTGGAGGTTTGGGTTTTTTTGCTTCAGGTAACCTGGAATCCACTGCTGCTGTTTTAAACCATAGTCTAGACTTGCACAGAGGCAGGCACTTTAGATGCCATGGTGTATCCATGAGTGGAACTGTGGTGTTCTCCTGAAGCCACACACAGCTTGTTGGGAATGATGTGATATGGTTAACACAGAGTGGAGAAATCATTTGTGCTCTTAAGTAATTCCCAGTCTGGGACTTGGGAAAGACAGAGTACTTGTAAGGATGAATGCACAATGCAGTCATTCTCTCAGAGCACTTCAGATCTGACTTTTCCACCTCAATAGCTGTCTTGGGCAGCAGAAAAACAGATGTGACAGCTTCAGTATGCTAAGTGTAGATCCAACTCAAAGGCAATAGCTTTGAGTGGGAATCCTAGTTTTGATGCAATACCTGTTACCCATGGTGTGAATTCTAGTGACTCTGCACACAATCAAAAAGCAGCTACCTAATGCAAAGCTAGTAATTATCTCATCCGATTTTTCTGGATGTAGAATTTCCTGTCTGTTTCCTTTCTGGCAAAAAAAAGTATGTCAGTGTGATATCAGTAGTAGATGCTACACCTTAGTTTTCTGTCAGGTGTGACAAGCATGTAAAACTAAACACCTCTATTTTTATAGATGAATGGTTCATTTTAGCACTCTCCTAGCTACTGCTATGAAATGTGGTACTACAATTCCAGTCACGAATTACCCTTCTGTATGTATTTCTAAATGTAAACACAGTTAGAAATGGATTGAGAAACTGATGCTTCCTAAGAACTTAAATAATTTGGGATGTTTGTGAAGCTTGACTTCTATGACTATCAGCCAGCTGTGGGAGTGTTGGCAGAACACTCCTGTCTCAGTGAGGACTCTCACCTCCATAAATGGAGACTTTTTCCTATTACATCATACTATAAAACTTCAAAAGCTTCAGATAAAATGGAAACATTCAAATAGAGCATATCACTTAATCCATTTTATCAAATTATGTACATTCTAAATAAGGCAGCTATTAATTTTTTGTTTGGTTTTCCCTTTTTTGTTCAAAGTTTTACAGCAAGTCTCAAGTTTTGTCCACTGAGTTTTGCTTGTATTACTAATGTCAGGAATTCTTCATATAATTTATGTAGTGTAGAACTGGGTTTAGTCCCTGTAAAAGTAGGTAGATATTGTAGTCTCAAGGTTCAGATGAAAGTTTTCAATTAAAAAAAAGCAACCATTTTCTTATAGCTTGTTTTTTCTAAATCTGTCTATAGCTCAGCTGCAGGAATAGCTTTAAATTCTGCAGTACTACTGAAAGAGCGGAAAATGCAAGTCCTGTGATGAGATGGTCCTTAATAAATATGGCTTAATTTCAGCCAGGAAATTTTAGTTAGTAGTCATGGAAGCTTTCAGACAGAACTCTGAAGTAGTGTGTTAGTTTTGGGCTCAGAAAGATGAGCACTTCCTTTGTTCTAAAATGCATTTGCAAGAAATTTCTACTTTTGGGTCTAAGCACTTTAGCATTATCTGCAGTTTACACTTGCCAGTACTTTTTGGTTTGTAGAGAAACAACATCTGGACGTGATTGAGAGTAGCTGTATTCAAGTTGGTTTTCATGCTTGTTTTGCAAAATGCAATCACTTTTACTCCAATTCCAAAAAGTAGTTTCAACATTTCAGGCAATATATCAGAGCTGACTGGGAAGGGTCAAGAAAATTAACTTCATAGGTGTGGATAGCATTGGGACAGGTCTGCCATGAAAGTATGAGAACTTTATTCCCGAAATTCTGGATGTTACAGGCAATAGAGCTGTGCCTGAACAGGCAAAAATATGGCATGGAGGGCGACACGTTAATATCTTTGAACTCAGTGCTATACAATTTGAGCAGTGGAGTATTTCAGAAGAAAAAGCCAATGGAGTACATGTTAAACTAAATGTAGACTCTAAGAGGAAGACTGGATGAAGCTTCTGACCAATCCTATGTGTTATGATTCTTCAAAGCCCAGCAAATGCTTGTTACAAGTCTGCTTTCTTCACCCTGAGACAGGAAGCCTCACATTTATCAGTTATACCAAGTAAGGTATAGATTGTATGTCTTAAATGAAGAAGCCTACTTATCAGAAAGAGAAGAGGAGATATGGAATAATGAGTGTAGTCAGGCTTATTTTAGTTCCGATTTATCTGATCAAATGCTAGGTGCAGAAACAAGCAAGCATATTCAAGCTTGAAAGTGGCAGTAGAATGAAAAGTTTGGGGAGCTAAATTATATCCCAAGAGCTACGCTTCATTGTACAAGTGAAGAACAAGAGTCAGTCAGCTTGGCTCTTCTGTTATGATTTATGCAGGAGAAATCTGGAACAAAATAACAGTGAGTCAGAATTACAGGAATAGCTGTGCCAAGAAGTCTTGTATAGGGACAAGACAGCTGACATGGATTGTAAAGCTGGCTGGAGACTTATTTGAGGAAAAATGAAGGAAATAATGACTGCATGCTCTGAAGAAAATGCAAATAAAAAGGCTTTCTGTGACCTATAATTAAGTGGAAGGAAGGAGACATGATTTAAAGTGTTTGTGGTTTGCAGGAGTTAAATTTAAATGTGGCCTGAGTTTACAGTCAAAGAAAGAAGTGTCCCAGTTCTTGTTCTCAGCTGCAAGTATAAAACCAAAGTGACCTGTTGCGTTATGCTAGCAGTAGTCTATCACTCTGACACCACAGCAAACCTGATCAGTTTTGCCAAGTTCCAAATTTTTCCTACAAATACGGTGATGTGGCCTAATGGTGATGATACATTACTTGCTGTTTAAAATGTATAGGTGTACTGTGTTTTTGCAGAGCTACCTTTTATAATGCAATAACATATCTCAAAGTGTCTCTGTGAATTAGATGTTCCAGGCATCTTCCAACTGGAAAATCTGAGCACGGTAATGTTGAGAGTTGCCCTCAGGAGTTTTTTTTTACCACTGTGGGTTTGCCTGCCCTATAACTTGTAACTCATTCTGTAAAAGTTTTCACTTGTTATTTTTCATCTGAGAATGAGGTTGCATTTTTTCAGTCCACATGAGGAGCAGGCTGATTAAATTTATGGAGTATCCAATGATTTTCTCTTGGCCAAGAGCATGGCCTTCATATGTTGTTAACTTTTGTTGTTGTTCCCTCTTGTTAATATTGACTCCAGCTGTTTAAAAAAAGTACCTTCAAAACCTGTTCAGCAAACAGTACTCATGGATTTAATGAATATCATGGCTTGTGCAGTCAGTCAATTTCTTTTTCCAGGATCAAATGCAGGTGATGGATTGCACTTGTGTTTCTGCATGTACTGTTCTAGCATGAAATTGGAACAAAGTCTAGGCTGGAGCTATAACTTTCATCCAATGATATATTGAAGTTGGACAAATCAGGTGTTGATTTTGGTTAAGATGAGAGAAGATTTTTTCTAACCTGTAGTTGATGTGTTTCTTCCCCCTTGGGATTTTTTTGACACAGCTGGCACGAGCCACAGTACGTGATCCCAAAACCGGTGTCCTTACAGTGGCTAGCTACAGGGTATCAAAAAGGTAAGCATAGAGAAGAGTTTAGCTTTAAGATTCTTGTGCTTAACAGCTGTCATCTGTTACCTATAGTTGAAAACTTCAACTGCTTTGCATGTAGCAAAAGCTTGCCTACAATAAATAAGTAAATGCACAGTAAATGGCTCTTTTAGCCATCAAACTGGGGGCAGAAGAATCCTTCTGCCTTGGGAAATGGGTTGTTGTGGTTGGTATTCCAAAATAACATGTTCTAATCCTTCCTTTATTCTAGCTCGTGGTTGGAGGAAGATGATGATCCCGTTGTGGCCAAGGTGAATCAACGAATGCAGCAGATCACAGGATTAACAGTGAAAACAGCTGAACTATTGCAGGTTGGTACACTTATCTTGTCAGACTTCATCCTGGTAGAATTAGCTGCTTGTCAGGGTGGTTTGGTGCTTATTCAGATACAAACATAGGCTGGCTCTTAACCAGCCTCTCTTAGGGATTCTGTTGTCTGCTGGCTACACACACAGAGTAGGTAAGGTGTTTATGAAGATTGGGGGGGGGGGGGGGGGGAGTGTGTGGTGTTCCCAGCTGCTGTTAGCTGTAAGGACCTGGCAGGTAGATGTTTTCCTTTTGTGTGCCAGGCAGAGAAGGGTGGAGATATCAAAGAAATAGAAGATAACTTTGTGCAGGAATCTGTGACTTACCAGTTTGTTTTGAGGGAAATGCCTGCCACTTATTTTCAAGTCTGCAAAAGTTGAACCTCCTTCCTAGTTGAACCTTTCAAAGATCCAAATATTTTTCATAGTCCTGGTACATTCTCATACGAATTCTGATCTTTGGCTGACTGTTGGGGAGGGCAGGGAGAGTAGAAGCGGTACAGCACTACCAGAGTGGCTACACCTTAGCCTGTTCACTGCTTCTCTTCCTCCATGCTCCTTGAATTCCTGTTTTAGAGCCTGGTTGAAGTACTGTTGATTACTGGCTATCCACAGAAACCAGGTAATTGTGTAGTGGTCTAGGAGACATGTTAAGTGCAGCCTCAGAGTAACTAAATCACTTGTTCTGTGATATTCAGATAAAGTAAGCAAAGTAGTGTTTTTAAGCTACTTCGAGCCTTCTGTGTTCCTGGATGCGCGCGTGTGTGTAATGGATCATAGATGTGTGATACAGAATCTAATTCTATCTCCTAGCTTGGAAACATACTAGAGAACTACATGCACTTGACTCCCTCTTCAGAGGAGGGAGCAAGAATGTGGTAAAACTATTGCTGCTAATTTGTGTTACACAGGCTGTTGTAGTGCTAAGTAGAGTGCTGCCATTGAGAAACATTTGGTACTGAGAAATATTCTCAGCGAAACCCTTAAACTATGAAGGGGAAAGAGCACTTAAGTTGTTTCTCATCTGTGTACCTCATTTCTGGCACTCTAAAGAGAATTCAAGTGTGCTATAGATAATGATCTTGCCACAAAGTGTTCTTTCTCAAAGCATGTTTTGGATTTCTGAGAGCAAATGCTATCTTCTGCAGCAGTTCCTTGCAGTTCAATGCATTTTTGTGCTTCCTTCTTCCATGCTGTAGGTTGCCAACTATGGAATGGGAGGGCAGTATGAGCCACACTTTGATTTTTCTAGGGTAAGATCCCACTTTCAATTATTTCTTAATGGCGTGGGGAAGGGCAAACAGTTTGAGAGAAAACTGTTGAAACTGTTTTCTGTTAAAACACTTAATGTATAGCCCTGTTGCATGTATGGATTATGACTTTTGAAAAGCCTTCTCACTGCCTTCTCTGATGCTGAAAACTCATTCAAGAGAACAATGAACAAATCTGTCTGCTTATCTTTGTCACCTTGGTTCCTTGCACAGTATAGACACACTAAAAGATAGTCATGCAGGACTCAATCATGCTCTTTCCATTACTTCATTTGGAAACTGAGGTCTGCAAGCCCTGGATAGTGAGTCTGCGTTGTTCCATTAGGTGGAGCAAGGTTGTACGAGTCCTCCTTTGGTGGATACTTTAAAGCACTTTGCAGGAGCTGGCTGAGAAGGGGAGACATGCTTCCACCTCCCTCCAAAAAAGTAGCCATTATGGAAATCCTCATGGGGCATACAGCTCTTCTGGGAAAACCCTTAGTGTGGCTGCAGCTACAGGGTCCAAAGAGGGTTTGTTGGGTTGGTGTTCAGGGGGGCAGTTTCACAGTGAGCAGAGGAACTCGCAACTGGTGGGTGCCGGATCCACACTAGGCACTAGAGGGCTCTACCTGGCAGGTAACAGTTCTGGTTTGCTGTAAGTGGGGAGAAAAGGCAGATTCTTAATTGTTACCCTAAAAGTTTATGAACATACTAATCATACTGAAGAGCTATGGTGACTGGTAATTTCAAATATAAAATCCACCTGATGCCTTGGTTTTCAGTAGAATCATGGCATTTCAATGGAATCTGGCTTAATTTAGGCTGTCCTTGTGGTTTTACCTCGTCGAAGGGATTGCTGCAGCCAGAGCACAACCCAATAATTGAGTGCAGAATTGAAGCCACCCAACTTAGCACTGTTTTAAAAAAAATGAAAACAAAAAAAAATCCTCAGCTTCAGCACTGTGGAAGCTCATATTCGTTAGCTTTGGCCTGTTGAGAGAATTTTCCTGTTAACTTTAAGACTGCTTTGTTTCCTGAGTCAAGCAAATGCTCTTAAATTCTCTTCAAAGCCTTTGAACTCAAGGACCTCAGCCATCAAATTGGCCAGTGTGGACTTTACTTTTGGATTAGGCAGCTGGGGCAGAGCTCCACTTGGAATGTAACCTTGGCTGCAGTCATCAGCTAAGGCAAGGCAATTGCAGAATTTGCCATAGTTTTGGACTGGTCCTCCAGGCTCTCTGTGCATCACAAATTCCAGTATTGAAATACAGAGATACTGCTGTGTCTCCCCATCTTCTGAGTAGCCTTGCAGCTTTTTGTTCCCTTGCACTTCTCAAATAGGGACACATTAATAGTTGCATATTACAGTTCTGAGATTTTATTGGTTGCTCAAAAGTTTGAGAAATCTTTTGATATTGAAGTTCAGAAATGTATGGCTGGACCTGGATTTGGCAGCAGTGACGGAAACCAGGGAATCCCCTATATCTCATGCTTTTATGTTGGCTCTTTTGGACTGAATTTGCATATGCAGATGCAAGAGTCTCTTGGGTTTTTTTTTATGACCCCATTTCAGGAAAGACTTTTTATTCCTTGAAATATACTTCAAGCAGATTTAACTATAATGTCTTAGAGATGGTGGCTGTGGTTTTCCTTGCTGTTTGTCTTTTCTAATACCTATTTCTTATTTTCTTTAAATGTTAAAGATTACTGGTTTTGTAAGAAGAGTGCACCTTAATGTCTACTGGCTGAAATGATTTCCTGACTATTAGCAATGTAAATAAACTTTTAATTGCATTTTTTTGAAGGGAGGAGAGACACATTGGTATTCTAGATGTTCTTTCCATTTCTAAACTGGCACCAACGTGCTCTCGTATGTCAACAAACAAAACCCAAAATGTTTCTTACAGAGTAAAGATAATTTGATCTTTTTGATGTGGTCCTTAGTCCTAGACAGGCAACCACCTGAAAGAAGTTGATAATTGCTATTCTTCAATTTTACCTGCTGGCAAAAAATGCATTTTCTCTTCTCGTGACAGTGTTTCTTTGAGTCACTACTACATTTATGAGGATCTAGTGTGTTATCTAAAGCCCATTGAAGATGAGTTTTTCATATTCACCTCAGTTGTTGACTTTGGATCGGTGTCCAGTACAACAATGGCCTGTTAACTTTACTTGGATAACATCTGTGCCACAGGCCCTGAAAACATTGCTTCTACTCTGCCCTAAGAATTGCTTCAGTGCTATTTCTCCTTTTAGCATCTGAGTGCTATGTGCATGCAGTTATGCACCCTGGCTGCAATTTGTAATGGCTTTAATATTGCCCTGTATCGATCATCCCCTTTCTATTCCAAATCTTTAAATTGGGCTTAAGGATCTCTCTGCAGAGCTACACGTATGTAACTCTAGTGTGAGCCTGTTTGGAACTTGGGTTAAAGTTGTTGTCTGTTACAGCGACCCTTTGACAGCACACTCAAATCGGAAGGAAATAGGCTAGCGACGTTTCTTAACTATGTAAGTACCTCTGTTTGTCTGCTGTCTGTGAGCTTGAAGTTTGCAGTTATTCTCATTTAATTTTATAGAAAGATGAGCCAGATGCTTTCAAGCGGTTAGGGACTGGAAATCGTGTGGCCACTTTTTTAAACTATGTAAGTATGATGATCCTTTATGCATTGAGTGTAACTTTAGCAGCATCTTGTTTACAGCTTGTGCAGTTGGTTATTTGTAGAGATTCCCTGGCATCTCAAAGTAGGGATTTCATTATTCTTGCAGCATCAGGTGCTGTCCCATCTGAGTTTATAGAATTCTGGTGGTATTTAACGTCAGAGAAGAAAATTTGAATATAGGCCCCAGCTTCCCCTTTTGACCACTCTATCTTTTGACTTCATTGGATTCCTTGTTGGTGGAAGAGGAGAATTTGGCTTATTTCTCAAAGGCAAGTGAGTGCTTGGGGTACTCATGTGGTATGCTGTTTGAGAACTTGATTATTGGCTATTTACTGTGAGACAGTCATGTTCTTCCACCACTGTTTGACAGCACTTGATGTTGTGGTCTGTCAGCCTCCATTTTAGCTGTTTGTCAAAGCTAGAGTTCCTCTGGCACAGCTGTTGCTTCAGCAAATGGAGGAGACATAGCTAATAAACTTGGTGCAACTGGGTTACAAATGCAGAATTGAAAAGATTCATTAGCTGCATGCATTACACAGCCTACAGACCATGTACACTGGAATCATGAATTTAACTGCCACCAATACTAGTGGCCTAAATTTTTCACAGTAGTCTTCTGACAACATTTTATCTATCAGCCTATACTTACTATATCAGTAGTAAGGATCACCTAATCTTCTATGTCTAACTCTTGAGTGATACAATTTCAGTTTTAAAATTCTGTGATGAAATATTTATGGCTGAGCTGGTATTTTGAGTGTGAAATGCAGCTCAAAACAGAACCAGAAATACTTTCCACTTGATATGGCAGGGGGAGGAAATCTCCCAAACAAGAATCAGAATAAGATAGGTAGCTGCGTAATAGTCTGTTGCGAAGAGGCTTTAATTTTAAATTGTCTCAATCTGTATTTTGTTTGCTTCTCTGACTTTTGGACAAGCCTTGATTTAGAGTGAATGATATGCACCTTATTCTCTGCCAGTTGTACATGGTCAAAGGCAACTTACCCTTGTCTGTCCTGTGTAGAACATATATCATATGCGTACCGACACCCTTACTAAAAAGAGTGGTTGTATTGCTAAGATGTAGGTATTAACTTGCAAAGTTGCATGCACATGCTTTCTAGTTGGAAGGGGCAAAAACCTGTGTACCTATGGCATCTTATGCCCTTTTATTGTAGGTACCAAGCAGGAGGACACCAGAGTGGTAATAACATCTGCTTTAAACAGAAATCCAAGTTGCAATAGAGAATGTGGGGCCCTGGGGAGTGTATTAATAGTGATTCTGCTGCTTAAATTTGGTGGGAGCTGGATCTGACTTGTTTGTTTCTTTTAGTTAGAATCTGATCAAAAACTTACTGAAATCAGTGGAAAGACTTTCTAGTTTTAATGGGAGTGTTTCCACAAACCTTGGTGGGTTTTGAATCAAGTCTAGAATTTATAGTGAATCCATCATTGCTGATGAATTCAGTAGGGTTAAATTCATTCCAGTGTGGAAGGGCAAAGCGTAAAGATACATGCTTTTCTTTAGTCACATAACTGTGTGTATTAAAGCTTGAGATGCATAAGGCGCTTGAAGTGGTGTAACATCACTGGTGAACAGCGTAGAGACAGTGCAGAAAGTGAGGTTTTCTAATAGTTTGTATAGTTTTTGAAGTGGTTGACCATGATGCATAAACTAAATAATGAAAATCATTTCTAAAAATGTGGTTTCAATTTATGAGGAAACATGTGGTTTAACAGACACTTACTTGTTTTCCTAATTGGATCATAAACTGGAATGAAATTCTTGAAACTTATTTACTCTGAAGTCCTCTCCCTTGTTCTAGAGTACTAGCTTATTAACACTGTAGGTACACAACTTCTTGTGGCTAATTGTTCGTGCAATAGATTACGTATAATCTAGACAAAGTGCTGAACAAAAGGCTTCAGCTGAAATAAAAGCCTTCAATAGTAGGTACTGTTACTTTTGCAATTTGTGCTGGTTGAAGTGCATCCTTTCCTCATCAGTGCCCCTCAGAGGTGCAAGTAGAAATCTATCTGTTAGGGCTTGGGGCACTTTAGCTTGTGGGACTGCATGTACAAAAAGCGTTGTAAATGGACAGTTTGCGAACTTTGTTTTCTCAGATGAGTGATGTAGAAGCTGGAGGAGCTACAGTTTTCCCAGACTTTGGAGCAGCAATATGGCCCAAGAAGGTAAAGTGTTTGTGTGTTGCTTGATTTCTTCTCTCTCCTGTTACTGTCTCTTCCTCAGTACAGTCCTGCATCCATTTACAAGTCAGTTAATGTGACCAAGTGCTGTTCGTTGCAACTTGATTGACAGGCTGCTGTGTATCAAGGCAGCTGTAGCTGAGCTTGTAGGCTGCAGGGCTGCTTCCTTTGTTTTACGACGTATGAAGTGAGCAGTTTGTGTAGAGCTGGTATTAACAAAACCAACTTGTGTTCAGGTAGAACTCCTCTCTAATCTTGAAACATGGCTGAATTAGTAGTGGGACTAAGGGTTTTTTTTTTCACGTGCTGTCAGTGGTGGCCCTTGTTAAAGTGCTTCATAAGAGCCTGCAGCTGAATTCATAGGCATTCCCCCCACCCCCCACCCTTACTGTAACCTGAATAATTATATTGACTAGGTTCTGACTAATCCAGATCTGATTTTACTTTCCAGGGAACAGCAGTGTTTTGGTACAATCTTTTCAGAAGTGGCGAGGGTGATTATAGAACAAGGCATGCAGCTTGTCCAGTACTAGTAGGGTGTAAATGGGGTAAGTAATATTCCTTTAGGAAAAAAACCTGAAGGAAGGCTCATGTGTATGCAAAGCTGGTGGTATACTGAACCCTTATAACAGCATTTAATAACCTGGGTGTTGCCATTAACTACTGGAGTCATTTGGCCATGATGAAAATTCCCACCATCAATATTCTGTAGTATTAAGCAGCTACATCATTCAGCTGTAGCTTTTCTAGTGAGTTTGGTTTGTGTCAATGACAGCACAAAGCATGCAAGAACATCACTGGGTTTGTGTGGTGTATCAGCATCAGGATGACTTGAATTATCACTTGACTGGAATCAGGTCTGTTCCTACAAAGTTTTGTGCGTGGTTTTAACTGCAAAAGGAGGAGAGCTCCTTGTAAGTTAAATGTGAATGTCTGGACACTGGGAGTTTCTGCTAGCTGCTGAACACTTCTCGAGATCTGTGTTATCCATCCCCATACCTATGTCCCTCAGCCTCCAAGGTATTCCCCTGGAGCGCCAGAGCTTAGTGATCAATAAATGATACCAGACCCATTTTTACGTTGGCCTCAGAATTGTGCAATTGGAAAGATCCTTTCTTCCCCAGCCCTTTGCTGCTTTCTATGCGTTTCCCATTGGATGAGTAGAGAAGTGTAAGCAGGGATCCTCAGACTGAGAGATGAGATTTTACTTGAAGTAACTGTCTGGCTTGTGGTGATACGTGCACTGGCTACGTGGTGGTAACTAATTTCACATCCTTGTTCCACAGTTTCAAACAAATGGTTTCACGAAAGAGGAAATGAATTCTTAAGACCCTGTGGGAGAACAGAGGTTGACTGAAACCCAGCCTGCTGCCGGCCTTTGTTTCTCTGTCTCCTTTTCTACTGTTCGTTCTTCCAGTTCATTTCTAAGAAATGATCCATCTTTTTCTCCCAAGAGTCCTGGCACTTTACCCAAAAAGGACAACAAAATATGTAACACCTGTGAAAGAAAGTAAATGGCATTGTACACATACTTGTGTTTTGATTGGTGTTATTTCCATGTTCCCCCTGCCATCCTCTGCCCTCCTTTCTGCCCTCCCAGCTTTCTCTGTCGTAGTGGTGCGAACAGTGCTGTGGGCGATTCAGTATGTTTGGGTGCCTGGTCTTGTGCCTTCTGTACCTCAGAAGATTTAGATGTTAAATATTTCTTTGAACCAAAGTGTTTTTTTAAAGTTTTGTGTACATGTTGATTTTATTGTATTTCTATGGATCACAAATTTTGAAACAAAAATAAATGTTCTTTCCATAAAGTGGTTCTCTATTCTGTGTCCTTAATTAGGTATACCAGTGCTTGGTTTTAGGGAGCAATGGGCATTTACTTTTTCCTTTGAGGGCCTGTTGCTTTGTTGCCCTTTTTCTGTAAAAAATAGATCATGGTTTTGGACAGTGTTTTATTTAAGGCTCCAGCACATGACACAGAACTGTTGCACTTTCTGCTGAAGCTGGAAAGGTTTAATTCATGTATTGAAACTATAATGCATCCTGGGAGCATACAGGCTGCACATTTTGGGCCAGTGGCAAATGTGATCTTGGATTACACTTACGAGAAGCCTTTCCCTGTGATGTTAACTTTTGCTTCTGTGGGATACTATCTATTTTTGATGCAAGCAGTTACAAAAATCTGAAGCCTTTCAAGACTTTCAACAGTCCTGACAATTCTTGATTCTAAAAGTAGACATCTCTGCTGATGAAACATAGCATTTTTACCCCAGGAGCACCTGATCTGCAGAGCTCAGCACCTGATCTGCAGAGCTCAGCACCTGTTGAAGTCAGTAGGATGGCTTGCAAGCAAATCTTAATCTACTTTTGTAGACTGGAGCGGGGTTTTGTCTTGTCCTGCGGACAGGCTGGGAGTAATCATGCCCTTTGAACACAAGGATTCAGATTCACCTTTGCCTTTTTGCTTTGTTAGTATGTGTGTAATGGCCACAAGCCAACACATGGAGGACAGTGTTGTCCACAATAGAAAAGAAATCCCATTTCTGAATTAATTTCAGAAGAAATTACAGTTAATTGCTAAAAAAAAATAAAATAGCAAAGTTGGAGAAATAGGCAAATGTTTCAGAAATTTAGAAAGTTGCTGTTACTACCAGACTGTTGTATCAATATGTCGCTGTGCAGGGTGGATTGACTTGAGACCTCTCACTGGCTGTTTCTGGTAGGGGCATGGCTTGAGAAAATGAAAGTAATTTAAGTTACACTGAAACATCCAGTTGCAGTCACGAGTGTCATATGACAAACATTGGTTTCCTTTGTATTTCTCCATTGCCCTATACTTTGCAAAGACTGAATGAGCTAGAATGAGGTGATGTTTAAAAGGACTGTCAGGCAGGATTAGAAGCAATGCACCTGCTGTCCTCCTAGGAAAGACTTGTGAAACAGAAGGGTTTGACATGTTAGGTGTAACAGATGTCAGCAATTTATTGTATTGGTAATAAAGCCATGTGACTTAGCAGTATATGTTCATGTGCCCCTGAATTTTACATGTGAGGAATTTATGAACTCAGTGGTTATTGCTTTGTTTATTCATTTAGATACAGCATGTAATTACATGTATTGATTACAGTTCTATTTTTTCAGTTGAACATACACAACTGGTTGAAGAGAGAAGTCTTGGCTTGCCCAGGCAGAGACTTGTTGAGCTCTGGTTGTTAATGATACTGAAAAGAGAGGAGCATCTGGTCTTGTAAATAAGCTTTATATGAACAGTTATAGCAGGTAGCTATAGGAATTGCAAGATTTTTTCCTAAAAGTTTTAATGACCTAGCACAGCATAGCTCAATAGTTGCTCTCTAATCTCTCACAGTGTTCCTTCGCTTGCCATGAATGTTGTGGTTGTTGGCTGGCTGTTCAGAATATTTCATTGTTGACCTCTAGTTTTCTTAGTAAAATCTCTCAGCACAACATAAACTTTAGGAAATAAGGAGTTTTGCTTTATAACAAAGCATTTAACATATGACAGCCTCACAGATGTGAACAAGAACTGATGAGGAGCCAAACCCACAACCTCTGGTTGGAACACTTTGGATTTCAGGGGAAGGAAGAGGAATCTACTTAGACTTTCTGTCAACGTGGTATGTTGACAGATAAAGTTCACATCAGGACTTTGGCCAAAAATCTTCACATCCCACTTCTGAAATAGTGTAGTTGGCTGGGAAATACAATTGTTAACCATGTTATGTCATACTGAACTTTTAAGGATAATTTTATGTGCTTGTTTTCTCAGGGAAAAACCCTATCCTATTTTCTGAGTTGTCTTCTACCTTACTCCAGTCCATCCCTAAAGTAGGATGCGATGAGTGCGGATGCAGAACTGCTCAAATGCTAAGCTGCTTTTTGTGCTGTGTGCAGGATTTGCTTACTGCTAATCTGATCTGAAGAATAATAGGTATTTTAGAGGAAAGAGCATATGTGACTCATGGGCATTCAGTAACCTCCCAGGCATGTTTGTGCAGTCTGGCAGATTATACTCCCTATTCTGTCTCCTGTCATTCTAGAAGACAAACAGAATATGACCATTGGCCTAATTTTGGGCCAATGGGTTAGTTTTTAGACCTAAAAACTAGAATGAGGATTCATATGCTGGAACAAATAAGTCTTCCTCCATCTAGGTATAGGGACCTTCTGCCAGCATATCACTGGTACAGCAAGTACTTAAGTCTTGTTTAGACTGAAATGGTTTTTCTCCTGACATATTGCTGACTCTTCTTCATCTCACAGGGTTTAAGTACTTGGTACAGGTAGTCATATGCACTACAAAGGCTTGCTGTGGACAAGTGGCTGCCAGACGCTTTGAAGTGCTTTGGGACCTTTTGGAGAGGTCTTCAGGTCACATCTGTTAGCTTGCTGATGAGGTCTTTATGGCACTGCTCTGCATAATGGGTACTGATGAAAGCAGACACCATGTGAACTCTTATGGAAAGATGGTCTCTTATTGTGGCTTATGTAGTCATAAGAAGAGCAACCACCCCCAGCCCATGCCAGTAATCCACATCCAGTTCGAGCATGTGGTTTTTTGACACCTGGCCTGAATGCTACTGGTTGGACTCAATGATCTTAAAGGACTTTTCCAACCTAAATGATTCTATGGTTCTATGACACAGGCTGTGTCACTGAGCAATTATGTAGCCCTCCAACTAGGTTAGGAAATCACCTAAAGCATGAATGTTCAGCTGCATAGACTCAGTGATGTACTTGATCTTCTTTTTGTCTGCATTAGAAGTTACTTCTCTATCCTGTTACAGGAAAAACATGTGAAAATCATCTGTCTAATCCAGTTTAGAGAGGAAAACTGGCATCCAGACTAAAACGTGTAGTGTGAGTGGAGAAAGGGTTTGGCTGTGATGGACAAGGGAAGCTGTGCAAGCTATGGCAAAAAACAATTGGGGTGTTCTGCTAGGAGGGGGACTGTGTTTATATTCTACAAGTGAACTGTGTACCTCAGCTGAGCTATAAAATCCCTAACGTGGGAAGAGGAAGGCTCTTTTTTCAGTGGTGCCAAGTTTTATTTGAGATGAGGATGGTGTGTGTCTCTAAAAGGCAGCCTAGGATATAGCTGTCCCCCAAGCCTCTTCCTTTTGCTCTTCCTGTAACCAGTGATGGTGCTGGGGTACAGTTTGGCATAGCATGTGCTCCTTTGGCCCAAATAAGAGGAATCCCTGTCAGGGACTCTGGAAAGGGCCAGAACCTGACGCCTGTCTAGCTCTAGTTGATGGGAATTTAAAGTGACCAATTTCACATGTTTAATCCTGGATGGCTCATCCTTCAGGGAAAAGACTACCTAGACTGTGTGTGGTGGGGACATGTTTATTTAACCGGAGGTCAGCACTTGTCTTCTGTAGTGATTCAGATAATCCCTTCCTAAATGCTGGTGTGGTTACTGCCTCTGTGCTGCCCTTTGGGGATGGTTGTCTCCTGTCCCTCTGAGGTGGAGGTGAACCAGAAAAGGAGGACGGTTCCAGTTGAGTCCTTCCAGACCGGTGCAGCCCCAGGAGCCCTTATGTTTGATCTGATTCCAGCTTCCCTGAGTCCTGTCTTGGCCTCCCTTCTGCCTCTCATCTACGACATCACCTTAACTCTGGAGAGGTATCTGCGTGGCTCTTGTCAGCAGCACAGCATTAAAGGTGGATACCTTGTCTTCCACGTACTTTGCAGTGATACGCAATGTGCGGGTGAGGATCTTTGGGGGGACTGTCATAGGACATGCTGCCCAGAAAGAAAGTGTGGTGTTCTGGTGCCTTTGGGCAACAGCATGAAGGTCACACAAATTATTAGTAACACTAAGATATGGTTAACCAATGTGAACCTTGCACCTCAGTGATGAATGTGGATAGCTGGCTGATGGCTCTTGCATCCCATAACAACAGGTTTTCAATAATTGTAGGTTAAACCCCAGCTTGGCCATGAGTTTTGATGGTCCATAGCTGGGAAATGTTCATGCGTTTACCTGCTGTGTGAAGAGAGTGAGTAAAGCGCCTTACGGAAGAATAATGAAAGAATTTTCATAATGAGTGCGGGAGAGATGCTGGATATTTTGGACTGTGTGAAGATACAAGGCTAACAGCAGGCCTTTGCACGTACCCTCTGGGATGCTTGTGCCAGGTGAGAGGAGAAGCTCACCCCCCCTCTGCAGCGCCGTTTGGAAGCTGGCCTTTCAGCAAAGCCAGGCAGTCCACGCTCTCTAACTTACCTCTGCATATCGTTTTGGACACAGAATCGCCCCAAAGACAGGCTGTTTGCAAAGCCCTGGGAGAAATGGCCTACGAGGTGTTCTCCAGCTTTCAGAGACTGCCTTTGACTCGAGCATATGCTTCAGGCTCTTTCTTTTGAAATTCCTAGTAAAGCCTTGAAAGAAAGTCAAGGATAAAACCAAGCTGCTCACTTGATATTAAGCATCAACTGGGTCAAAACTCACTACACAGCTGAAGAATTATTTTTTCCTTGAAATCTGGTTTTCTCCCCCACTCCAAGGGCTCCCAGCTGCATCAGCACCTTAGATGGTGAAGCAGGGTCCTGACCTGAGCTCTCCTTGCAGTGAGTTGCTGTGTGTGGGCAGACGTAACCAGGGCACAAAACAGCACCCCGCTCTTCGATGGGAGGAAGAGTGTGGTTGCACTTTTGGTTTCCAGCTGCTGGGGCAGGTGGGCAGTAGCAGCAGGAGGGATGTGATCGTGGTCACGGGGTGGAGGTGGGCAGCCCCATGGCCGCAGCTCATGGCTCTGATTAAACTCTTGCCTGTGGTGTGCTCGGCTGTGACTCTTCATGCAGCCCAGGTACTGAAAACAAAGCTGCGTAGGGCTGTTTGCTGGCAAGTGAGAGCGTGGGTGAAGCTGTTTTGCAACATGTTGGTTTGGGCTAGAAATATACTTTGCCAGGTGTTTTGGATCAAGATGGGGGTTGGAAATGGCAGACCTGAATGTGTCCTCAGTGTAACCCCAGGTGTTTCTAACTCCTTGTTTGTTCTGGGGTACCTCTGAGCAACCTTTATGAAATGATCTTGGTTTTCCCTCCTGGGAAGGGTAGAGCACTGCCCCTTCCCTGGTGCTGTGATCAGGGACGGGCTTTGGGTGCAGCTGTGCTGCTGGCTTGGCTGAGCTCGCTCTCAGAACATCCTCGTGCTCCTGCTTCCCCGTGTTTCTGCTCCCAGGAGATGAAGAGGACCAGAAGAGCTTCACTGCAGTGACTTTTTGGTATGCTTTTGTTGACAAATAGGATAGCCGAATTTAGGAGGGGTCACCTCTTTGACCACAGGCTAGGATGTGGTTTCTCCTTCAATGCTCGCTGCATCAAGCCCCCTCCTGCAAAACAGGGCCTGGATTCAAAGGTGCCCTTTCAGCCTCATACTCCAGTGTGGAGGTGGGAGCCTGGCAACATCTGAAGCCTGATGGGTGATGTAAAATTATACAGAAGTGAGCTAAGCGAACACCAAAGGCCTCTTGTGTGGTTGCTGATCTTTTCGGGGCTCGGGGTACTTTGTCATTCCTTATAGCTGCAAAGGATATTGCTGTCGGCATCTGTATCTGCAGAGATGATGGGAGAGCGGAGGTATCACGTTGCACATCCAGACTGCTCGAGAGCAGACCTGATGGGACCTGGTGAACTTTCCGAATCTTCTCTGCTTGTCTGGGCCAGGGTGGAGTGACTCACCCAGCCGTGGTCTCCTGAGGTTCAGCAATCCTCTACCCCCATCCATTTGTAGACCCGGACAGAGTCTGCAAGTGACTCATTGCCTGGAAGAGGAGCCGGAGTAGTGGCTGATCCTGGCACTTCCCCCATTTTCCGGAGAAGATGAGTTGGGCCACTGGGACTGCTTGTTCCTTTGGCCATGGAGCGGTTGTACGCAATTTCATTTGAGCGTGGCAACTGCACTCAGCTGGTGAGCGTCACCCACCTGCGGTCCAGTTGCACAACTGTCCCCGTGGCATCGCTGAGTCCTCTGCAGAGCATGCGGCCACGGCTGCTGCACCTCAGGTGCCCTGACAGCGAGATCTCTCCCAGGTCCTACCACAATACAGTGTTTTTGTTTGGTTCTGCATAGACTTCCTCCACTTCAGTCTTCTTGATTGAGGGCAAGCAAATGAAACATTTCTGACTCAGTGAGGTATATGAATTTGTAAGCCCTAATACCACATGGGGCCTTAGGCTGTCACTTCCTAACAGGTGTTAATTTATTCATGCTCTCTGGTCTCGCTTTGCCTCCACACATGTATTTTGGTGGGAGAAATACTGCAAAATATGTTACCCACCCATGTCTGTGGGTGGAAGGGGGGTGCAGCCCTCGCCCTCGGAGAAGCGCTCACCGCACGTGCCTGCGGATGTCACCCCGTCGAGGTTTGACTCCTGCGGGTGTCCTCCTTTACCATGCAAAGGTTTCATCTGCTTCCAGCACGGCTTTCCCCAGTTCCTCAGGCAGCTGGGAACACGTGCCCTTTCTGTGGATGCGTGGGTTGCAGCTGGATCTCACCTCTGCAGCTCTGCCTGTCATGCGGGCTGCTCGGGCTCTGGGTTAGGAGCGAGGGAGCTGGTTTGAATTAGCAGACAAAGCGGCTGAGGTCATCGAGCTCTTATTCATGTAGTTTTACCCTTGCCAAAATAAATGATGGAAACCTCTTACTGAGCCCATCGGCCCAACCGAGCCTCTGCTCACTGACCAACCTCCCCTGTGAACTCTGCTTGCAAAAATCCACGCGATCTCCTATGCAGCCGGATCCTGCTAACGTCCCCGTGGTGGGGAGCACCCTGGCTTGCGCACGTGGCAGGGGGACAAAAGCGCCTTCTGGGTGCTCCTGCCTCAGAGCAGCCCCTTCACCATAGCACTGGGTTCGCAGGAGCGGGTGATGGGCACTGGTGGGTGCGGGAGGGCTGGTGATGCAGGAGAACTGGTCTCCTAAGGCCCAGAGCTCAGCCGAGCAGAGCAGCGAACCAGTGGGAGCGACGTCGCTGCCAAAATCTGCCAACGACCACCACGGTTTGTGGTTTTGTCGAAGGTGCAGGTGGTGGCTTTGCCGTTCCTGAGGCCGGGGGATGCCGAGTTCTGCAGGCTGCTGGGCAGGCTGCCCCGTGCCCCCGTGTCCCCGCTCCCTCCCAAAGCTGCCAAAGACCCAGTCGAGCTGCTTTTCCGTGGTTTAAAAAGGTACCCTGAGGAGGAAGGCTGCCAGAGGCGATGGGCTGCGGGATCTCCTGCACGTAAGTGCATCGCCAGAGTATTTTTGCCGTTTGTTGGGGCTGTGAGCAGAGGAGGGCAAAAAGGCAGGGGGTGGGTGCTCGCCCCGGGGTGGCCCTGCGTGCCGGGGAGCTGCCAGGGGTGCTCCGCTTCCCTGGCAAGAAGGGCTCTCTCCCTCCTGCTGCGGGTAGGATGGATGAAAATCTGCATTTTACTCTCATTTTGGGCAACGTTATAGACACTAAATAAGCAATAGAGTGCGTCAGTGGGGTATAGGCACCTGTTGGATTTACCTGAAAAAATGAGTAAGAATGTTAAGGAGAATTGCTCCTGTGAAGAAGGAGAGGCTGAGAAGGCATTGGCACAAATGCCTGAAACCTTTTTTTATTTGGTGAAATGAAATACCTGTCTCTGTGGAATATGGTTTATATTTGAAAGGCCCGACCTTGCTACCTACCTGCTTAATATAGTTTTAGTATAATTTGCATCCAGTAGAGTTTTACTTGCCGTCCCTGGGGACTGGGAGGATATGGGGGAGCTCAGGGACACCATGTATGTAGAAAAGAGCCAACTGGGTATGGGAGCGTGGTCTGATATGCTTTTGGGCACTGTCGTTAGGTGAAAACGTCCTACTATATCACACACAAGCAAGAAAGAGTTTGTGCATCACATACATCATTAAAAAGAAACAATTTCTATATTAACGTGTTGCATAGAAATTCAGATTGCTCAATGACTCAGAATTGTACCTGAGTAAGTCTTGAGCATCTGAATTGTTACGGGCTCCCATCTTTGAATATTCCTTCCCGGAAAGGCTCACTTGTGATTGCATTGCCCGTGATAGAAAACCGGCCGGCCCCCCCGGCACTTTTAGTCAGAAGCTTTGCACAGGCTGTATCGCTGTGGTTTTTCATCTGTGTGTTTTGCTCTGAGTAAATGATAACTTGGATTTTCTAGATAACTAGCGTGGTTTTACTCACAGGAAAGAGGAAATGGCAAGCTGTAGTTGGTTTTGAAGTGGTACACAAGAATTACTTGTACTACTTTGGGTGCATTTAAAGGTGGAGGACAGCAGCCAAACGCCGTAGGCTGTGCTCGCTCCACCTGCTGCCGAGCCGAGCCGAGCCGTGTCCCGTCGCTGACAGCGGCACGTAACGCGTGCGTGGTCCCTGAGCTGCTGGGGACTGACCGGGCACCCCGTGCCCAGCACTTCCCAGGGACGGAGCTGATGTCAGTGGGTGTTTTTACATGATTTCATAGTAATATCTCCATCCGTATTAGTTTTGATTTGATGCTGATGGCCACAGGCAGCAAAACCAAAGGCCGAGGCAGCGTGCTGGTCCCCAGCGTAGGTGGCAGGAGCAGTACCGGGTGTGCGCCAGTGTGGTTAATCCATTCACCGCTGCTGTGCCGCCGCTCGCTGGGAGCCGTGAGGAATGTGAGAGCAGCACTAGCTGACAGCGCTGGGGTGGTCTGCTTCTCTCTTGTTGGGAATCTCGTGTCATTTTTGTCCTATTTAGCCCGAACCCTCACGAACATGCCAAACCGATGAGCAGATCCAAGACTTGCATGAGTGTTTTCATGATGAAGTTTTGCCTTTGTTCTGGAATGTTGGTCAAGAAAAGAACTGGAGAGCAGTTAGGAGGAAACGATTTAATGATTAAAAGCCATTTTTAGCTCATACCTGGGAAACCACAAACTTGAAGCTTCACACAGATCAGAAACTGCTTACTAACCATCTTGCAATCAGTGCCGCTTTTTTCACACTTGGCATTCGGCTCCTGCCAAGGCACTGCTCTCTCCATGGTTGCACTTTCACGTCTTTCAGAAACAGCAGCTCCAGGTTCAGAAAGTCAGAAGCGTGTCTGGCACCCAGCTGGGAGGTTGGATTTTAAAAACCCAAGCCTGTCAAACCTGGAGCAGGACTGGTGCTCCCAGGAGTACTGCTCTCCCCCAGCTCTCCAGGTTATTTTAGCACGAGGCACGGCTTTTCTTTCCAGCACTGCCCAGCCAGGTGGGATGCTGCTGGCGGGGAGAATTTGTCTCATCTCGTCTCATCCCACGCTGAGCGTGGGGAGCGCGTGCATCTCCCGATGGAGGTGGCCACATCCTGGCAGTGTCTGCCTCTCTCTTGGCTACGGAGGGGTCTGGGCAACGAGTCCTGGAGCCAGCGCGTTGCCTTCGGAGTCAAGGCACGGATTCAAGGCTGAGGTGGGGGCAGAGCTCCTCACTTGCATAGGAGGGCTCGCTCCCACCGCCTTTCTGGGAGCAACGGAGCATCCCCACCACGAGGCATCGGCTCTGCCGTCGCTCACTCCCGTGTCGAAGTCTTGCGACCCAGCCACAGCAGCTGATGCCTCCCGGGGGCTTCTCAGCAGCTTGCAGCAGAGCAGATAAATCCCGGCTCTGGCTGGAGTCAACACCCCAGGGTGGGCTGAATCCGAGCCTTCCTTGTGATAGAGAAGCTGTAGGGAACAGCAAATAACTTGTAAAATACCCTTCCCTCTCTTAGATGAGAAATAACACCGTCGTGCTGGAGTGAACAAGTGCATAATGTTTCTACCTAACCCGTGAATAAATTATTTCCTCTGTTTCCATAGCTGTTCAGTGACAGCTGTCTGGTTTTTACTGAACTCGCACACGAAATTATCACGAGAGCTGAAAACAGATAAAACAGGCGAGGAGAGAGACATATTGCCTAAAGGCAGCTCAACACGAGATGTTGTTGTTCAAAGCAACCACCACTAGGTACTAAATGTTTCCTAAGAAATGTCCCAGCACGGCTCTTGGGCTTGATACACAGATACAGGCAACCACATCTTGCACCCGTATCAGTTAAAGGTGGGAAAATTCAGTGCTGCTCAGTATCAGGATCCAGGTGTGCAGAGCCGAGTGTGCAAACGGAGCAATTCAGGGGTTAGATAATTCTTTGGACCCAGCACCGAGCCCAGAGGTTCACCGAGCTTCACTGCACCGTTTGGAAGGAGCTGGAGGCTTGCAAATGCACCCAAAAGTTACACCAGCAGCGCCGTGCTAATTCCACTTTTCTTCTAAATATTTGCCAGATCAAATCCCTCCTGTGTCTTAGACCACATAGATGGCCAAGAAATCTCTTTGCTTAAAGTAAGGATTAACCCAACTGTGCTAGTGTCATAAGAAAAACTTCCTGGGCCGTTAAAATGTTAAGTAACATCCCCTGTTAGCTAAACGCTTGGCCCATATATTTTCTGTACGTAAAGTCACAAAGGGTTTGCAATTTGGGTTTAATTAGTTGGGAAATTTTAATTTGGGCAATTCTTCAAAGCCAGGGCCGTCAAACACTTCCCCTCGCCCAGGCTTGACTGCAGCCGGCTTTGAAGTGACCCTTGTGTGCGGGATGTCCCTGCTCGGGACCCTCTGTGGGTACCCACAAGTGCCACCGACCCCTGCTCGGGTGCCACGTAAACACACGCGCGGCTCGAAAGCCTTGCAGGGAGTGGCGAGGCTGATCGCATCCAGCTGGGCGAGCTGTTGGCCAGAGCATCGGCTGCAGATTGCAACTCGAATAGTGTGAGAAAGAGCGTTCGGTGCTCGGGAGGGAGGAATTAATAGAGTAGTTCAGTTGGAAGGGACCGGCAGCGATCGTCTAGTCCAACTGCCTGACCACTTCAGGGCTGAATTGTTTCCTAGAAACCAGCTTTGCTTTATTTAAAGTACTTTTACTGAAAACCAAAAACCTTTAAAATACGCCAAGTGTTATTAAAAACAAATTCCTGGTTAATAAACCCCTGACTTCTCACCTGTGACTGATTCTCGTCCCTTAACTGCCTTTGAGGAGCCAGTGCAGCACTCGGGAGCAGCGGGTCGATGTGCTGGGGTGAAAGGACACAGGGACAGTTGTGACTTGCACAACAGAAAAAAGATATTTTTCCATACAACAAGCCAAAGCATCGAGTAATTACTGTCTGTCTAGTTGATGCAATATCCTTTTGGAAAGTGTGTGCGGGGAATAGAAGTAACCTTGTCTTCTTGGCACGTTACCTCCAGTAAATGTAGGACATTTTGCCCACTTTTAGCAGCTTTTCTAACTCACAGTAGGGTTGCCCTGAGCTGAAAAGGCCGTGGGGTGTGATCTGAGTCATCCTGCAGTGGATGCACACCTGAAACCTGCGTCGCTCAGCACCTCAAAGCAAGACGTAGCCAAGTCTGACTTTTAACACCTTTTTCTCCTGAGAGCATCGCTCACCTTACGCCCTGCCTTGTTTCGCTGTTCCTGGAATACGGGCGCAACAAGGACTTTGCAGTTGCATCGGTTTGTTACCAGCGAAATGCTGTTTCACCCTTCTGGCAAAAGTAAACCGTTAAGAGGCAAAGTGGTCCAGTGCAGCCGGGGCAGAGGGTCGGTGGACGGGGTAGGAGCTTTCCGTGGGGCCGGCCGTGGCAGAGGAAACTCTCTGCTCCTCTCCAAGGGTTGAGTCCTGCCCTTGCCCAGCAGCTGCGTTCCTGCTGTTTGCTGCAGGCCCGCAGCTGAACCTCTAAGCCTGGCTGGGGTTTACACGTAGAAGGTGGTACTAAAATTCCATTAAAATGGGGTCGAAATTAAAATGGAATTTTACTCTCAAGAGCTATTGGTTTTAGTAGAAAAGAGATCTGCGCAGCAGTGCTTGTAGAAACTACTTGGAACCAGCTACGATGCTTGTAAAAACTGTGTCTTGTAGAAGTGATGTTTTATGGTAGAGCAGCCATTGCAAGGGCCAGTCACCAGCAAAGCTTTTCACATCGTGTGCATCGCTCGTAGGGGTGTAACTACCTGGGATGCTGCATTATTAAATTGATCGACTGTAACTTAAACTGCCTTGCAAATAAATAATGGTGGGTGTAGTGCTAATAGTTAGTACCTAACTTTGCATTTTAATGCATTTTAACTCAAATAAAGGGATGCTATTGTAATTGGAAAGCCACAGAAGCAAAAGAGCTGCCAGGGAAGGATGTGTTCTGCAGAACCGAGAAGCTCAGTGAGTAACAACTGGATAAAGGATGTTTCTGATGATTGATTTGAATCCTGGTGAGATCGCAGAACTAAAAACTCATCTGAACTTCTGGAAATTGCATTACGCGTCCTGCTGGATTGCCAGGCTGCCGAGCAGACCTGGTGCTACAGGACCGACCCCTCCCCGGCGTTAGGACGAGGACCATGGGAGGGACCCATCCCCGGGATGCAGAATTCCTCATCCCGAGTTATGCAGCTCCAACCTTTCAGCAGCACCGCATTCATCTCAGAATCTGCAGTAAGTTCATTTTAATTTCGTTTTTTGATGCTTTTCCGGGAATGGAGACTGGACGGCACAGGAAGCTGAGGCACAGCAATGACCACTGCCTGCGCTCGCAGCTCCTGCTGCTCTTCAACCACAACCTTATCTCACACTTCTATCATCTGAGGGACGTCTCTCTCGGCGTATCACACCTCTTTCTTTTTTTTATTTTCTAGCTAATAAGCCTTCCTTTATAACTTCTCAAAAGCTAAAATAGTTTTTAAACCTCTCCCGTCGTAGGCTGTGTTTTCCAGTAAATGATCGCAAGTGACTGTTCTGTGTAGCATCTTGTCAACAAAAACGGAGCAAAAAGGTAAGCTTATTTCCATGATGTAATCTGGAGATTGCTAGATACACCTGGTAGCCTTCTGCCCACCGGCTAAATGACTTGCACCCGTGGCTCTTGCTGTTGAAATTTTTCACAATTTATTTGAAATACGCGGGTTTTTGAAGGTAATATTTAAGCTGAGGAAGAGCAGCCAGTATTATTTTGATACGGTTGAAATCGCAAGCGGGTTCTGGGGGGACTGTGGCTTTTCGAGGATACTGTGTCTGGAGTTATGGAGAGTGGGTGCAAGCCACCTGCGTCCAAAGGAGTGGGTTGGTGCTGACTTAGCAGCGAGTTGGGTGGGATGGGCCTCGTGCTTATCTGAGAGGGGGATTGCTGGCAGCCCAGGTCAGAGAGATAATGCAGCTGATGCTTTTACAGATAGCTGAGGGGGAGGGAGGCAGGGATGGGACTTTCCCATTATTTCTGTTTTATTTGTTTGCTCATGGTAGGTGGTTAAAACTGCACTCGGTCAAGGAGGTTCCTACTGAATTCTGTCCTGCACCGAAAGTTTTGACCCGGTCATGAGGACGGAGTAGGAACATTTAATTGCAAGTAACAAAAGTTAAAAAACCTTGCATGTGAACTGTAGCATAGATAAAATATACTTCAAGGCATGAAAGCCCAGTGCTTAGGGAAGTTGTTAGAATGAAGATTGTGCTGCTGCCAAGAATATTAGATCCAGATTTCTTTTTTTTTTTTTCCATTGCCTTTGAGAATACTCAGAGCATTGTACTTAAAAAGCTTCAAAGTCTGGATGAAGATTCAAATAACTTAGGAAATTGGATATAGAGAATTGGGGTTGGTTCAGGACTGTTTCTCACCAGAATTAGATCAGGTTTCTGTAGATCTCAAGTCTTTGGGAAATAAATTCTTTTATACCTTTTACATAAACTTTCTGTCAATGGTAACCGTACTTCTAGTCTATGGATTACTGATGGGCTGTTAGCTCAAATGAATGATTTAATACCTGTAATTTCTTCCATTGATTTTTTTGGGGGGTATGGTATTTTTAAATTATTTTTCCATTCTGTCCTGTAGTTAGTGCTATTATTATTAAAGAAGGGTGTGACTTCTTGTAATAAGAATATATCCTTTGCCCACTACAGCTCACGGCATTTGTGACTCAAGGACGTGGCTAACAGGTCTGTGTATCTCTAAAAAAAATAGCTTGAAATATTTCAGCTACGATAAACAGGTACTGTAACCTCAGTGCCTGTTGTATTTCCCCACTCTTTGATAAAGTCGTGGGAAGAAATAAATTACATGCTGAAGTTATCTGACTGTGTTTCCTTTGGGTCAGATCCTGTGGGCTAGAGTTGTGCAAATCTTCTCTCTAATAGAACTGAGAGCAGGAGGGCTTTGACAAGAGGTTTCAGACTTCTGAACAATATTGGTAATCATCCTAAACTATGCCTCTTCCTTTTTTGATAGAAGCATTGACATTAAGTATAACCTGCGTCAGGGTCTTTATTTTTAAAACCTTTGCCCAGCTTTGGTTGTTTTACCACGATACATACTCTGATATGATGCTGGGGCAGTATTCATTTTTTGCTTGTTTCTAAGTTTTGCTTGGTTGTTTCACCCTGTAGAAGTATGAGGAATAGCCGAATATGGCTTTGACCTTGAGGAGTTTGGGGATGACTCGAGGCTTGGAGGGCATGGCCACCTCGGCCCCACCGCCGGGAAACCTTTCCCTTTCCCAGTTTAACCGGTGTGAACTACGGGCAGGCTCAGTGAAAGTCTTACTTGGTTATCATTTACCTGTTTTTTTTGAGGCGATGTGAGAAAGCTGAAAGTAAAGGCAGGCCCAGTTGTCCCATTAATGGCCACGTTTTGCGATGTTCATCCAGCAAGTGTTGGAAGCGCAGCAACTGGAGATTGATTTATAACCTGCACCCAAATCCTGATTTATCTATCAGAACAAAAACTTGCAATGTTACTAGTTTCCAGTTAAAACCTCCTGCGATGATTCCTGAATCTGATATTCCACTGCTGTTGCTCGTGCTCGGCAGGGTCGGTAATGCGAGGCAGGAGCTGGCTGCGTGTGGATGGGGGGAACCACTGGGTTAAGGCACCGCTGCCCGCGGGGACCTGAGGAGCGTCCTGGAGCCCGTGGGTGTGCGACGTTACCTCCCGGCATCCCAAACCTGTGTATCCACAGCGTGTCAAACGGGGGGTAGTAGGGGATGTCAGCAGGGTTTCCGTTTGAATATCGGAAACCTCTCACATGTGCTCTGGAAACCTCTAGAAAGAAGGTGGTGAAGAAAAAGAACGTGAAACTGTTTGCAAGTAAGCGGCGAGATCACCTTACATTTCTCCTTTGCAGTTCTGACCAGTATCTTATTAGTTTGCAGTCTGAGGTTAAATTATTGAGTGTTTTATCTGTAAGCCTTGTGTAATGGGCTGGGATGTCACTGGTTTCACCATGTAGCCATGGTGGTCTAAGAGCAAAACCAAGGCCCAGTTTTCAGAAAGAAATAGGGGTTTTCTTTACACAAATAATTTGAGATCATGAGGAAAGAAGACTGGGTAAACAAGCGTTGACTATCATGATCTGGAGTTACTTAGGTCGTGCCAGTGCTGGCAGAGGTGGCCTGGCCCTCTTTGGTGCTGTGAAAGGGAAACGTGTGTGCAGAGGAAACTCGTATGGAAAATGCTGTAAGTTCACAATAAATGCGCTCACAAAGGTGGTGAGGAAAACGCTACTACCTACCTAATTTGAATGGTCAAGATTTAATTCTGAGTTGGTTTCCTTTTCTGCGTTTGCTTGATGCGAGGGCTGCAAAGTAGATGTATTGAAAAGTAAGTAGCTATACAGGGGTAATGACCTAGAGTTAAGAGTAGGTATAGTAGGAGTGAGAGTAGGTGGTTGGGGTTTTTTTCCCCTCTTTATGAATTTCAAAACCCAAATATGAGTCATGCTGGGGATGCTACAGGACTTTCTGATCAAGTCAATGGGATACCACAGTTTCCGAGGTAAGCCCAAGTGTCATGTTCAGAATTTTAAAAGTTAAATTGAATTACATTAAAGTTAATAGCTTGGAGAAGCTGCTGGTGCTCAGCAGAAAAAACCAAACGTATCTCAGCAAACCTGACCACGGGAGGTAATAAAAAGATGTTCTCCACTAAGAACTCCTTAAAATCATGCACTGCTGCAGAATAAATGTCTTTCTGAAGATAATACTACTCTTCTGTCAACCATCCCAGTTCATACACTGGCTGGTGTAGTTGCCTCTGGTTTTGTGAGATTCTGCGAGTATGGATCAGCCCTTGAGGTGTGGGTTTGAACAGGCCAGCTCCAGAAAATGTTGTGGCACGATCTGTTCTTTCTCATAGGGTTGGACAGGAGCACTTCTGTTCATCTCTAGGGTTTGGGAAGCTAAACTAAGTGCTCTTCAATTGCTTGCCTTTTTTTTTTTTTTAAACTGAATTGTTCTTTGAAATGGCTGGGCTGGGCAGGTAAGGGAACTGCATCCCCTCAAGTAAAACCCTGGGACTAAGGTAAAATTGCAGATAAGTGACATTAAACAGAGGCTTCAAGAATGAAAAATATTGGAAGATATCCAGCTTAAAAGTGGTTTGTTTTAAGCCTGCTGCTTTTTTAAAGTCTTCTGGAAGGTGAGGTGGAGCTGAGTATATGAGCAAATTGAGGTATTACTCAGCAGCTGCTCTGAGTGGAAGGTTAGTAGTTGGTTGCATTCACTGTATGTGCTGTGAATAATTCAAATACAGTAATTCAGCAGGTTTGTCTCCTCGTGTAGGTCCCATCCTTTCATGCACAACCACAGAAACTCATCCTTTACCTCGTTGTTGGAATACAGCACTTCAGAACCCTGCTGCAATTCAGATCATGTTGGTACTTCAAATGTTTTCATAGGCTTTGAGCTTTGTCAATTTATCATTTCTTTTCAATTTTCAAAGATCACTGCGATGTGGGTGTTTCCAAAGTGCTCATCATGCATGGCATGCAGAAAGATGCAGACAGCTAAAGCGAGACCCGTACCACCCGATCGCCACCGCTGTTTTAACCCAGAGATGCCTGATGGTTCGGGGCCTTCTGATCATCCTAGAAAACTAGTTGTGTTTGGATTGAAGCATGAAAATAGGACAGGTTTTTTTCTCCACGTGACTTATAAAATGCTGTGTCTCTTTCTCCCTCTTACCACCTTTTAGTCAGCTGCAGAGATCAGTTCTGACATCCTGCTCTAGACTGGATGTTGGTCATTGATCAAGGCATTATGTGAAATGGAGCAAACCTTCTGGTTTGTGTATGTATATGAATCATACCTGGTTTTACGTGTGTGATAAATCCTACTTTCATGACAAGTCGTTTCCGTGACTGTTAGTGACTTCAACACAAATCCGTGTCCAAACCCCATAGACGTTAGGTAGGCTGTGAGTACAAGAGTGGTGAAGCATGTTCAGCGGCAGGAAAAGTCTAAGAACGAAGATAAGGTTTATCTTGCAAATAGGTATCTGTGATATTTCTGAGTTAGAAGACCACTTGATGATTCTGTCATGTTTTTTCACAGTAGTTTCAAATTCCTGTCTCGGCCTTTTGCTGGGCTTAGAAGAACTACAGATTTTTAACTGATACCAGCTAGACTCATTATGGTAAATGCCAATTGTCTTTTGGCTCAATTTTATGGCAAACTATATTTCTATCTGTATTTAGAGAAGTCTGGGTTCCCCCATCTTCTCTACGTCTTGAGGACAAAACCCCTGAAATCTGTGGTGCCTATGAATCCCACTGTATTACTGCTGCCTGTGTGCACGAAAACAGGCATCAGGCAAGCAACCCTTGGGAGAACCATCATCCATGACCCCTTACATCTGTTATCTTGGTATTTTTATTGCACACTGGGAGTACTGGCATTGCTGTGACCAGAATTGCTCTTAACTGCTAGTTTGTGATAGTCAGCATTTTTTAAAAACTTCTTCCCTTTCATGTCTCTGCCTAGGACTTGACTATTTTGCAAAGACACAAATATAAATCAGAAAAACAGCATCTGGCACCTGGTTTGTACTGATTTACGCAGAGCTATGCGAGGTCTCATGCAAAGAGTATTATGCGCTGTATCTTTTTCAAAGCATGTGAGTCAGCACTCGTCTGGATCTAGTCATAAACTGTATAAATGCTGTATACTGAAAAGATCTGAAAAAATCAAAGTAAAAGCTATTCTGTATGCTGGGAGAAGATACTGCGACTGAAGTGGCAGGCACGTGAAACCGCAAGGTTTATTTGGTCATGTTCACGTTAAAGCTCGTCGTAAACCAGTAGAAATGAAAAGCAGGGATTGGGGCAGGGGGGGACTTTAAAGCAGATGGTGTGAGCGATGGAGGTCAGGCCTTTTCCTTCCTCAGGGGTTGCTCTGCGGGGTTGTGCTGCATCCTGTAAATTCCCACTGAACGTCCCGACCCTCGAGCCGCTCGGCAGCACCCGCCTGCGGGAACCCTTTCCCGGCCCCAGTCCCCGAAGCGTTTGAACGGTCTCACAGTCTGTGGGTCAGGGTTGAGATTTCTGTCCCGTTGTGCAACCCCCCCCAGACTTCAAGCCTTTTTATGTATCGCTGGTGACA